>NW_017306293.1:1031245-1071789 GCF_000935625.1 Nanorana parkeri | reverse complement strand
GGATATACACCCTAAAAAAGGGTGGGAAGTAGGCCTGCTGACCTGGAAGATTCTTAGAAACACCGTTTCGTCTAACTGGGATTTTCCCCACTCATCTTCCAGGACAGCAACCTGAGATAATAAGCAAGTAAACCAACAGGCCTACCTTAGGGCAGGACAACAGTATGCAGAACCTTACTGACAAAGGTTAGATCAGGACAGGCTGCGACATGACCTCCACTCCACTGTAGTGTTTCACAAAAGCGTCCTGACTTGACCACACCGCAGCTCTGCAGATCTGCTCCACCGAAGTGTCCGCTCTCTCTGCCCATGAAGTTGCCAAAGATTGGGTGGAATGTACCTTAATGGATTTAGAGACTTCTAATCCTTCCTTTTTATACACAAATACAATAGTCTGTCTAATCCGCCTAGCAACTGTGGAGTGGGAGGCTAGATAGCCCTTTTTTGGACCTCCAAATAAGACAAAAAATTGACTGGTCTTTAAAATTCTTGGAAACTTCTAGGTACCTAATAAGACATCTTCTGACATCTAAAGTATGAAAGACCACTTCCCCTGATTTTTAGGTTTCTCGCAGAAAGAAGGTAAAGTCATTTCTTGTGATCCATGGAAAACTGAAGCAACTTTAGGTAGATACAAAGGATCTGGTCTTAAGATTACCCTATCTGGCAGGATAGAAAGATAGAGATCTTCGATAGATAAGGCCTATGTTCACAGGCAGGCCTATGCTGGGGGACCTCAGGTGTATGTACTCTAAATAAAGGGCACAGAGAACCCGGATTAAATATAGGAGAACCCTCTGACCACCAGGCAAGGCTGAAGGCAGCAGAAAAAAACAGCAGCATAGCCCTCTAGAGAGGGGGGGCAGTTGTGTCAACCACTGACCTCAAGGCCATCTGGACCAGAAAAGACTGAAAAACTTCTCTAAAATTGTGTTTCCTGTAGAGGGGAGAGTCAATCATCTCTTAGGCTGCTGTCCTGGAAGATGATTGGGGAAAAATATATTTTTTAGATTTGTGATGAAAGTGAGAGAGCTCCATTTTAAAGTGGACCTTTCAAAGAAAAGCAAGGTGAGCTCATTCAACATTGAACCACTGCCATGTGAAATCACAATTCCCCTTTGGAGAAAAAAACTATGGAAAAGTGAAAAGCACACACACAAATATTGGCACCCCTGCATCTCTGTCAGATAATGTACCGATTGTTGCAATTACAAATGTTTAGGCATTCTCATGTTTATTTATTTTGTTTGTATTGGTATGACACACAAAAAAAGCATTCAACGCAAAACTTCAAAAATGGACTGGACAAAATTTTTGGCACCCAAAATTAATATTTGGTAGCACAGCCCTTGGAAAAAAATAACTGAAATCAATCGCTTCCTGTAACCATCAATTCGTTTCTTACACCTCTCTATAGGAATTTTGGACCACTCTTCTTTCGCCAACTGCTCTAGGTCTCTCAGATTGGAAGTGTTCCAATTACCAACTGCTGTTTTGAGATCTCTCCACAGGCGCTCTATTTGATTCAGATCTGTACTCATTGCTGGCCAGTCCAGTACCCCCTCCAGCGCTTTGTCCGAAACCATTTCTGGGTGGTTATTGACTTGTGCTTTGGGTCATTGTCCCGTTGTAAAACCCATGACCTCTGACTGAGACCCAACTTTCTCTGACAGCGTGTCCTACATTGCACCCCAAAATTCTTTGGTAGTCCTCAGATTTCATAATGCCATGCACTCAGTCAAGACATCCAGTGCCTGAAGCAGCAAAGCAACCCCAAAACATCAGTGAACCTCCATGTTTGACTGTAAATTTCCTTTTTTTTTTTTTTTAAAGGCCTCATTTCTTTTTCTGAAAACAGTAGAATGATTGGCTTTATCAAAAAGCTGTAATTGTGTTTTGTCTGTCCACAGCACATTCTCCCAAAAGGATTTTGGCTTTTTTCTGTGTCAGCAGTGGGGTCCTCCTGGGTCTCCTACCATAGCGTCTCTTTTCATTCAGATGGCGACGTATAGTGCGAGGTGACACAGTTGTACCCTGTGCCTGATGGTCAGCTTAAATTTGCCTGGCAGTTGATCGAGGGTCTTTATCCACCATTCCAACAATCCTTTGTTGCAATCTTTGATCAATTGTTCTCTTTCATCCACATCCAGGGAGATTAACTACAGTGCCGTGGGCTGTAAACTTCTTGATAATTTTGCGCACAGTGGACACAGGAATATTAAGATCTCTGGAGATGGACTTTTAACCTCGAGATAGACCATGCTTTTCCACAATTTTTGTTCTCAAATCCTCAGACAATTCATTGCTGCTCTTCTCTTCTCCATGCTCCATGTGGCACACAGAGACACACAACAGAAAGGTTTAGTCAATTTTTTACCATTTTAACTGGTTGTCGGTGTGATTTCTATATTGTCAACATCTGTTAATTGATACAAGTGAGTTTAATTACAAATTACAAGAGCATCATAAACCTGGAATGCAATTATTTCATTTTGGAGTTTTGCATAGAATGTGTCAGATTTGGTTTTTTTTCTCCACTTTTTTGTCATACCAATACAAAACAACAGAAATAATCATGAGAATGCCTAAACATTTGTAATTGCAACAAGTGGCGCATTATCTGACAGAAATGAAGGGGTGTCAGTATTTTTGGCCATGACTTATTATATTTTTATATACACATACACACACACACACACACACACACCTTACCCCAGTGAGGCCATGATCTTCCAGTGAGATCCTGCTAACGCTAACAGGGTTATTCACAAAAGGGTGAAGAGTTTGGAGAAGGGAGGAGAAGTTAACAATCTTGGACAACATAGCTGATTTGGAAAAATTCTCCAATTCAGTTCACTTTTCAAATTCAGCTATGTTGTCCTAGATTGTTCACTTCTCCTGCCTTCTTCAAACTCTTCACCCTTTTGTGAATAGCCCTGTAAGTATCCACACTGGAGGAGCACATTCTCATGAGATTTGAAATACAATTTATTCCCGGTATCTTGCCAGGAGGATGGTGCTTCAACTTCTTCTAATTGTCAAAGCTAGGGTGTAAAGCAAGTATATTTTTAAAATTTTCTCAACAGTTTTTTTTAGAGGGCAAATGCGTCCGTTTTCCATGGGTGCTGGCTAGTTCCACTTTTGAAATTCACTGACCTGTACAATGTGTGCAAATTTGCACTTCTGACAATTTTTTTTTAAATTAACTTGCTGCATGCTTGTTCCACGTCAGTGCAGAGGTCAGTGGTGGACAAACAAATAGTATTTTTTATATGGAGGTTAGCAATGGCAGCCTCCATATTTTTTTTTCTTTTCAGGCCTCCAACATTGGCAGGTCCTGGTGGCCTACGTAGTCCCACTAATGGTTAACCACTGCCCATTTTGCCAAGCTCGAAAATGGAATAAACTTTAACAGCATACATATAAAACACACATGTTCATCAAAAAGACACCATTTAATGACACATTGGTCAGGGGATCTTGTGCAGGAACCACTGATCCAACAGCACAAAATGAAGCTAGAGAGCAGCTTGTAGCAATATTCTCATGTTTTTCTCATCAGAGCACAAAGTTAAAAGCAATAAAAAAAAGTCATTAATTGGGCTTGTCCCATCAGTAATTATTCTTTTCACTGATGATGTTCTCCGTAAAATGTTTATAAACAAGCACTGAAGAGCTGAACTTATTCTAAATTTTTTTAAAAATACACACACATACACACACACATTAAGGTTGAATAAATTAACACAACTGAGAAGAAATCCATGTAACTCAAGAGAGGACTGCACTCTCATCAGATCCATTCTATTCAGTTCACTTTTCAAATTCAGCTATGTTGTCCTAGATTGTTCACTTCTCCTGCCTTCTTCAAACTCTTCACCCTTTTGTGAATAGCCCTGTAAGTATCCACACTGGAGGAGCACATTCTCATGAGATTTGAAATACAATTTATTCCCGGTATCTTGCCAGGAGGATGGTGCTTCAACTTCTTCTAATTGTCAAAGCTAGGGTGTAAAGCAAGTATATTTTTAAAATTTTCTCAACAGTTTTTTTTAGAGGGCAAATGCGTCCGTTTTCCATGGGTGCTGGCTAGTTCCACTTTTGAAATTCACTGACCTGTACAATGTGTGCAAATTTGCACTTCTGACAATTTTTTTTTAAATTAACTTGCTGCATGCTTGTTCCACGTCAGTGCAGAGGTCAGTGGTGGACAAACAAATAGTATTTTTTATATGGAGGTTAGCAATGGCAGCCTCCATATTTTTTTTTCTTTTCAGGCCTCCAACATTGGCAGGTCCTGGTGGCCTACGTAGTCCCACTAATGGTTAACCACTGCCCATTTTGCCAAGCTCGAAAATGGAATAAACTTTAACAGCATACATATAAAACACACATGTTCATCAAAAAGACACCATTTAATGACACATTGGTCAGGGGATCTTGTGCAGGAACCACTGATCCAACAGCACAAAATGAAGCTAGAGAGCAGCTTGTAGCAATATTCTCATGTTTTTCTCATCAGAGCACAAAGTTAAAAGCAATAAAAAAAAGTCATTAATTGGGCTTGTCCCATCAGTAATTATTCTTTTCACTGATGATGTTCTCCGTAAAATGTTTATAAACAAGCACTGAAGAGCTGAACTTATTCTAAATTTTTTTAAAAATACACACACATACACACACACATTAAGGTTGAATAAATTAACACAACTGAGAAGAAATCCATGTAACTCAAGAGAGGACTGCACTCTCATCAGATCCATTCCGGAAACTCCCTGGACATTCTGTCGCAGACCATTGTCACTGACAGCTTTACTAGCCACTCTGCACCTAAAAAATATCAACCACTTAAGTTTTAAGGCAAATTTGGGGGTGTGGGCTCCATGTCCCCCTTCGGTTTCTTGGTGCCTGGTTCCAATTGACTGTGCGCTTTGCGGATGTGCCTGTATAAGTCCCCACTTTGTGTGTAGCTGCGCAAACAGTAACGACATTCATAAGGTCGCTCCCGTGTGTGCACTGTGGCATGCCGGCGAAGTGTATAGGAACAAGAAAATGTTTTGCCGCATGTCTTACAAGTGGGCACATCTTCAGGGAAAAGAGGAAAGCCAGGGTGTCCTTCAAAATCCTGTAAGTACATGGCTTCTGGGTGCATGGAAGTAGGCAGAAGACCTCCATAGTTTGGGTGGTGGCCACCCGGCACTGCAATCATATGATAAGGCAAGTATCCAGATTCCTCCTCTCCTTCTTCCTCCTCTTCATACCCATGTCGTTTAAATGCCCCTACTGCTCGCTCACATTCCTCATCAGATATTACAATGGCTTCTATCTTCACCGATACACCTGGAGCTGGTTGACCCTCACTCACAGTAGAACTACATGGACTAGAAGCAGCTGCTGTCTCCATTCCAGGCTGAGTGGTAGTGGTCACTGTCAATTCAGATTTAGTGCATTCCCTTTCTTCTCTTTTACCAACAGGGGACTCTGGGCTATGCAAAGTATACCTTGATGTACCTGGGAGTGCCAAAGCATTGTTTACCATTTCTGAACTCTGAAGAAAGCATCTTGATGGACCAGGAACAGCTGTGCTGCCTGTTGGCTCCTGAACTTGCAAACTGTATCTGCTCCGTGCTTGAACTCCTTGAATACTGCCTGTTGGCTCTTGTAGGGAGTATCTGGAAGTGCCAGGCTGTGCTACAGTGTTCACTGCTATTTCAGGACTCTGTAGGGAATATCTTTGAGTGCCCTGCACTGCCACAGCACTTCCAGTGGGCTCCTGCAAAGAGAATCGGGAGCTTCCTATCACAGATAAGGTAGTTCCAGCCTCTTCCTGTTGTTGCAAAGAATACCTAGTAGTGGGTAAGGTTTGACTGCTAGTGCCAGTGTTATCCTGCCCTTGGTGGGAATATCTGGGGCCACTATGAGTACTTTGTGTGCTACCTGCAGGCTCCTGCCTCTTTGGTGAGTTTCTTGAAAGCACTGCCTGTCCATTAGAACTTGTATCTTGGCTCTGTGAAGAGAATCTCTGGGCTGGTGATGTAAGTGTACTTTCTACAGCCTCCTGTTGGGGACATCTTATAGCGTCTGCAATTTGTTCACTCCCTGTCCTCTCCTGCACCTCATATCTAGAGCTTCCAGCAGCCTCCTGATTACTAACTGACAGCTGTTGGCCCTGACATTTCACACTGCCAGTAACAGGTTCAATACTCACTGTCCCTTCCTGCAATTCAAATCTAGAGTTGCCTGCTAGGCCTTGGCGGCTTTCACTCATGTTCTGAACTTCAAACCTAGAAACCCCTATTACTCTCTGCAGAATCCCTGATGCTTCGGGTCCCTGATACTTTATACTTCCTGGTAATTTTTGTCCATTTCCTGCTGTCTCCTGTCTCTGATACCTGCTGCTTCCTGCTACTTCCTGCAAGTGATATGTTACACTCCCAGGAATTCTCTGCCCATCCCCTGATAATTGCTGTCCTTCATATTGCATATTTTTTGCAGAATTCTGCCTGCCATCTTGAACCTCATGACTTACATCTCTGCCATCATTGTCTACCCCCAGGCAGCCAGATCCACCTTCTTCTTCTCGGCGAGTACTATCTGCCTCAGCGGGAGCTCGACCCTGCAGCCTTTTTTTGCACACCCTCACAACCTCATCCATGTGCAAGTAGCTAGCTGCTGCAAGAACATCTTCAGTGGGCGCCTCTTGAAAACTGAGTCTACCACAGTACATAAAGCTGAGGAGCAAGGAGAAGGCCGGAGCTGTGACAATCTGGCTGTTCAGTGTAAGCTCTCGTGTGTCTGGTCTCTCTCGACATGACATATGGAAAAAGGGGCTGCATGCAGCAAGAATAGAGCGATGTGCCAGGAAGCGTGCAGTGCCCACAGATATTTGGCAGTCACAAAGGAAACCCTGCGATTGCTGGTCTCTAAGGCTGTGAAGTATACGGCGACTGTGGTCCGGGAAATCCATGGCTGCAACAAAGAAAACATGTGTAAGCATAAGAATGACAAAAATAAACATATGAGCAAATACACTGGACCTCCTGTGTGCAATACACATCTGTGTATCCATACTACTTAGTCAAATGATTTGCTGCAGTTTTTAATCCAACAGAAAAAAAAATTACAACTGGAATCTGATCAGCATCTATGGGCAACACAAACACTTTCCTTTCAAATGCTTATAATGCCAAGCTCACTTCTGTGATGGACTACACTCATGTTTAGCTTACTAATTTGTATTGAGATTGTAGCCCATCATGGGAGCGAGCTTGGAGCGGTGGCTACTTTACCACACACAGGGACCATGGGGAACAAAAGTAGCCACCCTCCAGAAAGAAGGACAGTGTCAGCACCACTTCAGAGATGACACACAAATAAGATAAATTTTTGTTAATAGTTAAAAAGGTACTTGAATGCATTTTTAAGGTTTAACTACTGAGTTTAGTGTCACTTTAATTAAAAAGAGACACTGCCAACTTACACATACAGGGGAAAGTGACAGTATCCCTGAAAATGGCATCTCCCACCTCCCCTTACATCTACTCCCTTCTCCTCTGCAGATAGTGAGCATACTCAGACAATCACTAGGCCTAAGCACTTTCAAGTCTGGGTAAGTGATGTCACCATTCCCCCAGGTTGCCAGCACAGCTTATTTTTAGCGCTGGCTGTGTATGAGCAAGGAACTTCTAGGAAGCCCAGGTAAGGGGAGTATATTGGGTTTGGGGAATGCCCTTTGTTGAAATGCACTCATCCCCATAGTTAGAGCCAACATGTGACACTGCAGCTTTCACATACTAGCTCTATAGATCGAGAACCGAGTCATCAGAAACAGCCAATTGCTCAGTTCATGATCTTCTGCGTGCAGAAAGCGGTGACTGTCGGTCGTCGCTCCCGCAGGGATTCACCTCTCCGTTCCTCCAGTGCTGAGAGGCAGAGCAGGCACTGTAGTGGGGTGGATCTCGACAATATTGTCGGGACCCTTCCCAGCTGTAGCGCGCCTCTGTGCTGCCAGCATATAGCGGGCAATAGCCCTCTATATTCTGAGTTTTGGGTCAATGGAGGACATTAGTCAATGTCCTCTTGTGACCCAAAAGGGAACACCAAAAAACTTTGACTGTAGTTCTCTTTTAAATAATAGGCTTTTCATAGTTTATATAAACATCTTTATTTTACATTACAGGGTGCAACTAAGACACATGACACTATCTGTTCCCATTTTCAATGTCTCTGCCCAGCTGAAACACCATATAGTGTCATGTGAGCATACAGGAGAAGGGGGTTCTATCACTCCACTGACTTATTTAGCTGTGTGCACATTCACACTAAAGCTCCTCCTGATGGCTGCAAATGGTAAATATAAGGTATTCATGTGCAATATTTTAGAATTACCTGTGTAAGTATCTGCAGGGCAAAAACAGACAAGATTCTGCAACTGAAGTGTGGAAAAATCCTTGCAAGTATTCCTACAGGCTTGCACAACATTGTTGTTGCTAAACAAAAGTGGACTGTCAGTCAGTGTTGCATAGTTGATTGAGAGGATGCCCAGTAATCACTGATATTTACAGATTATCATGCAGTTATGTAATTACAGCAGTAAAATCAGGATCTACATAACAAATACATGAAGTACATATTGCTTGTCATTTTTCTTGACTGTAAAGTAAGCCATAACATGGCCTCATACACGTTATGCGTGTTGGAGACGCATGAAGGTGTTTTTAGCACACCTGACCCTCAACATACGACGACGCATAGATCCCAAAAACAGTTGTGCTGTATTGTGGTGCATTGGGGAAAAAGGGGGCAATGTAAAAATTTGGGTCACAGATGAGCACCCATAGGAACTGCACAAGCACAGGTATCACAATGCACGTCAACACATCAAACAATGCATACATGAATGTAAAGAGGTTGAAGCACTAGCTATGGTCTAAAATACCAACCATAAATAAAAACTAACTAGCTGCTATGATCTTCTTAATATCACTGATTTATCAACTAAGTTATGAAATATGGCCTATGTGTGACTATGTGTTCTTTCCCACTAGTGAAAGTATGCTCATTCACTGAACAGTGAAAATCCAGAATGGGAAAACACCGTTATACAATGACATAGCACAGTACATGTTTATCATGGGAGTACAAAGGATTGTGTGGCAAGAATAATCAAAAACTATTTCTTCCTTCATCTGGGTAATACATGGTGTACATGGAGTCTATGTGGACGTCCTCGGGTTACTACTGATGTCCAAAAGCACCCTGGTGAGTTAACTGGTTCTGCCCCCTCCTACACCTCTCTCTACCTTTTCCCCTTTACTGTCTCTGCTTATTTAACCATCCCTACTCTAACTCCTTGGAAGTCTCTGGCCCCACAACTAGCCCCTCTAACTACTCTAATTACTTGAGAACACTCAGCATCTTTACATGGGCATTTTGACAAAGATAAATGAATTAAAGTAGTATTAAAAAGGTAGGGTATTTTTTTACCTTAATGCAATCTCTGCATTAAGGGCCCAGTCACACCAATACCAGTTAGCTGTTGGAATGCCCTGGATCGCATACTGTAAGCCTCCCTGCATTCAGGGGTGGGAGGGGGGGTGTCACAATGCATTCAAGTCAACTGCACCGCAGCAACGCAATGCCCACATTCCAGTCCGGTGCAATTGCAAAAAATAGGCGATCGCGCTGCAGGCAAGGGGGCGTGACTCTGGTGCCATTGACCTGAATGCACCACCACGCTCCCTCCCACCCCGAATGCAGGGAGGCTTACAGTATGGGATCCAGTGCGTTCCAGCAGCTAACCATGCTGTAACGCACTGGAATTGGGGTGAACAGGCCCTGAGGTAAAAAAAAAACTCCCAGTACCTTTCTGTGTCCCCTGTGTCTTACCTGTCAGCGCCGCTTGTCACCACCGCCACACCCCAAAGCGATTCTCCATTCCAAACTTTTTGGTTGCTGGCGAGGAGATTGAGGCCAGAGGAGCCATAGGCTCCTTCTGCCGTCAACCTTTTGGGCGGAGAGGAGGGGCGTGGCCTCCAGCAGGGCTGTGTGCCTATGGACGCACACAGCTACTGCGGGTGCAGCCTGGAATGCACGGTGCCCCCACAGCAGCCGCTTAGCTGAAGGAGGCACCCGTGCAGGGGAACAGCGCTGTGGGTACCTACAAGAGAACGAGGACTTGAAAGAATTAAAAAAAAAATTTAAAAATATGAAGAACACAGGATCTGAATCCCACACAGGAGCTCCCTTGTGTACAAAAAAAAAGGAAAAGGTTTCATGTCACTTTAATAAATCTTTGTTGAACCATGTTGAGACTAAACAAATTTCTGTTACTTGTGTTCTATGGAATTGTGCTTCTTCATATGTGTGCAGGCTGCCATATGATGTACTATGACGTCCCTCTGCTAACTCATATTGTACTTTCTTTTTTACCTTCCTATTGAATAAAAATGTATTATATTAAAAAGGTATCTGGTTTCCTTTAAATTATTGCTGTTGTGTGTATGCTTAATGAAGGTGTATTTGATTGGAAGCTCCCATTAGGGCAGTGACTAATGTGAATGGTACATTGTTAGAGCTCTGCTGCAGTCACAGCCCACTGTCCCTCGTAACATGGTTAGTTTATAAGATTTTTCATATATAATTTTAAAGTGTATGTATAGTCAAAACCTGTTTGGATATGGTAGGGATTGTTAAAAGCCCTGTCAGCTTATTTTTTGCTGTCCGTGTCCTATTGGAGAGATTTCCCTTCACTTTGTTTCTCAGAGACGCAACAAGTCAAGAGGAAGTCTCCACAAAATGATGGAATCTCCCTTAGACAATTATCACCAGAAATTGTGTCCTCATTGGAAGATCTATACTCCCCTCTTGTTCTGGTGACAACTCTAACATTTTGGATTGTACATCTTTTTGTCTCTGGGACAATAGGTGGGTAAATTTCCCTAATAGGGACAAAACTAACAATAAAAAAAAACTTGACAGAGGCTCATATCCATCCCTACTTTATCCAAAACTAAACTACATGTGAAATAGAACTGGCATTTGAACCAAGAACTATGGCATAAGGGAAGGTCTGAGCTGGTAATAAGTAAACAACTAAAGCAGAACACAGGATTGGCTGGTTGTTCATACAAGGTATAGATGTCAGCACCTAAAAACTCCACCCCAAATCAGGATCTAAACCAGCTACCATACCACACCTAAGCAATGACACCAGACAGAGAATCAATCCAATAAGCTGCTGCAGAAGTGTCCAGGTGGAGTCTTTACCCTCTATCTAGTCTAATGGAAAATAATAAAATTAAATAAATGGCGGCACGCAGATCCTTCACAAAATCTTTATTAAAGTAGTATTAAACTATCAAATCTGTTTTCAATAATGCATCCATAACAGATATATATACATTTCCAAGCAAAGTCATTATTTAAATGCTTCCCCAAACACCTACAGTCATCATGTTTCTGAACAGCTGGCTCCAACTCTTTCAGCTGAGCTACCTGAACATTCTGTCCAGTATAAGATGACAAGAAAAGCATAGACTCCAGCAGCTGTCCACCCTCTAGTCTGGAGATGGCAAGGGGGAGGAAGTTGGAGTGGGGAACACACACAGCTTTTTAGCACAAACAAGTCTCCATAGGACACTGCAAGGTAAAGAAGAAGTCACCCTAAAACAGGATATCAGGGCCAGCACTCAGGAGACCTGATTCTGCATGAAGCTAAAACTTTTAAATAGGGATGCACCGATACCGGTATTTTGGTAACAAGTACCGATAATTATTTTTCGGTACTCGCCGATACCAATTAAAGAGTAACAGAAGTCCCATTCAGGAAGCCAGGTGGCGTGTAATGACTCACCACCTGGCTTCCTGATTAGCTGGGAAGCCGGGCAGCGTGTAAAGATTCGCCACCCGTCTATCGGTGCATCCCTACTTTTAAACATAAAGAAACAGTATCCATTGTAGGTAATTTAATCAGCACTGAACTAGCCTAAAAACATTTTGACTTTAATATCACTTTAAATCAAGGCAGAAAACCAGTCATAACAAACAGGCTAATGCATTTCAGGCAATATGGCCTATTCACAGCTATGATTAAGGCTACATCTGCTCAAATGCACTAGAGCAGGGGTGGCAAACACAAGGCCCGCGGGCCGAATCCGGCCCGCCGGACCTTGTAATGTGGCCCGCACCGCAGCCACCTCATTTTGCTCCGTCTCCACCTCCGCCCTGTCTCATGGCCCTATGTGATACATCACTGCAAAAACCCATGCCGGCCACAAGATGGTATGACCATCGTGTTCTCTCCCCCACCTCCTCATCTACCGCGCATGCGCAGATTGTGGGCCGGGGGTCGGGCATCGCTTCGGGCGGAGAGGCAGCAGGGGATGGAGAGAGAGTGACCCGGGGTCCGGCAGGGGATTCGGCTGGGTAAGTGGCTGCGTGTATGTGTGGGGCAGTTGCGGGGGAAGCGGAGTGCATGGTGCTGGAAGTTGCAGTGATGGTTGGTGGAAGGTGTATGCTGTGTAGGAATGTGCAGCAGCACCATGCGTGGAATATAAACGTGTGATAAGGATGTATAGTCATCATCCAGAGGTGCAGAGATGGGCACATGTGAGTAGATGCATAGTCCTATACAACCGGCCCTTTGAGGGTAACCATACTGCTGATGCGGCCCCCGATGAATTTGAGTTTGCCACCCCTGCACTAGAGTGTTTGTTATGACAGGTTTAATGCCTTGAAATCAATAAAAAAAGATTTTGTGAAGGATCTAAACTGTGTGCCGACTATCTCTATCCTGGTTTTAGGGAGGGCTGGTGGAAGCCTTTGTTGTGCACCAGTGTTCTGTATGCTAGCATTGGATGGAGGAGGTAAAGTACTTTCTTGGCATTTACTAACAGAAAAAAAACATGCAGATAACTATGGCAATTAGTAAGCGATATGAACATGTGGCTGACAACAACTGTTATAACCAGATATCTGAGCCAAGCATCCTAGTATATTAGAGCAGCTAAAACATGTGCCACTAAAACAGAATAGAGACTATTTATTCATATTGTAGATATCAGCTGCAGGCTTTGGGCTCCAGAGTGATAGGAAATCTAAACAAACACAATAGGAGCGGTTCAGTAAAACATTTGCAACACTTTTCTGGCCATATTTTAAAGCCCTGCGCCAAATACATGAAAGCCATGCATCAGTTTTCTGGCTATTTCCAACATGAGCAACACATTCAGGTGGTTCTTATGTGCGACACTTTTTAATACTGGCTCTACAGTGACAAATTAATGAAGAAATAGCACACACAAAAAAAAGCGGAAGTAAATAGGACCTCTGACATGATAGAGTAAATTGTGTTGCATGTGTATAGATTGTTGTAGACAAAATTCTGTCTGAGGCAATTCTGCAACAGATTTATATACACTTCTTTCCAAAATAGTTTATTTAGGTTTAAACAAGGTCACCATGTGACCATAAGAATACAATACAGTACATGCATTTATTTTTTGTTTTGTTTCTTGTGTTTTAGTAGCCAAGTCACGGGTGGACCACATTTATCAAGAAATATAACATGCAAAATAACATGAAAGTATGCACTCTAACTTGGTCTTGTACACATACATATAAATATATAGATATATAAATGTGAGGATTTGAAAGGGATGACCCAATACCGAGAGTCCCATCACTATATTCGATGTTAAGGGAGTCCCTATATACTGATCTAGTTGTCCGCGAGGTAATAGGGGAACGTAGAGGGAGTCTGCCAGTCTTTTGTAATTAGATTGCCCTCCACGTCCCCCTAGCGACTGCGGTCGACTCCTATTATCCTCCCAGCAATGGACATCAAATTATATACACTTACTGACAGTTACAGGTACCTGTTGCATCATTTGTTGCATGGATGGGAAACAGATCTCGACTGAGTGTCTAGGACACTCTATGAATTTCTGGCAATAAGGGCAGTGTCGATGGGAACAGAACATAGTACTGCAAGGGGACTGTACCAACCACAAAGTAATTGTACGTTCCTAGCCAAATGCTACTTATATAGTCACATAGGAGGGCCACAGGTGTGCCCTCTGCCCCCTTTCTGGCCGGAGCGCCCCACCCAGCTCACTGACTTCACTGGTTTCCAGCTGAGCTCCTGGCAAGCAGTGATGTGAGTGAGCTGGGTGGGATGTTAGATGGAGCCAGAGGTCCTGCACAGTCCCAACCCCCCCCCCTCAGACAGTGAAAAGTGAGGACACCCCTGCTAGTAGTGACAGACACATCATCAGAGCTTACCTCCACTGTATGCTGTTTAAGTACAGGCAGGCTTAGATTGTTACAGAGGTCCACTCCACTTTGTCACTCTATTCGCCCCACCATGACCAGCTGAGCTGTAGGGACCAGAAGCATAATTTGCAGCCCTGGGAATTGACATAGATTTCATAAGTAGGATGCACAGGAGATTTACAATCACAGAAGGTAAACATAACATGCAGACACAGTAACATTTATATATGATAATAACACCGTTTCTCTATTGTAACACTGAATAGGAAAAGGGACAGGCCTGACGTAAGGACTGATGAGCAAGTATAATATCTATGAATGTAGAATAATGATCACTGACCTAACTACCCTGTACTAGAACCTGTGCCCACAGCTATCCATACTAAACGTGTACATACTAGGCAGCCAGCATCTTCACCAAGGTTGTTTCTTTGCCTAGGCATACAATACAGGTGACATTATTAGTAATAATACGGTATAGCAATGGAAGTCACGTGATCCTCCCCTCTGTCGCTCACCTGCACAAAGCGAGTCGTGTTGAGTCCGCCTCTCCTACGCCCTGATTGGCGGCTGCATGACCTGTTCCCTCAACGCTGGTTGGTCGGTACTACAGGTGATGGACACCAGTCTAAACCAACCGAGAACGTTCACTCGATTAACGTTTTAGAAAACCGTTCAGTTTGTTCGGTATCATCTTTCCCTCTCTACCTCCCACCGTACAAAGTTTCGGCCAGCTGTGATCCCCCAGAGCTTCGACAGCAGCCAAACACCGCTGGCTCTACGTCACTTCCGCACGTCATGACGTCAGGAACGTAGGCCGTGCCCTGATTTGAACAAACTTTATTGTTCGGGCGCACAGTGTAAATACAAGTATAGCGTGTACGGAGATCCTTTCAGCTATGTTCTACCATGTGAGTATAAAATCTTTATCTGCGGTTATGATATATGTTATTCTTCATAAGGAGGGGGGGCTTTACGTGTCTGTAGCGTGCTAGACACTTGCTGCTCACTCATGGGTTGTTGGGAATATTGTACTATGTTCGGATTCACTGGCTGATCCAGATTATCTCAATGTTTCCAATGTATACACAATCATTGCAATATATACCCGCCACCAACAGATCCTCCGATCACTAGGAAGGACCTACACTATGCTTTGCAACAGACTAAGCCGGGCAAGTCTCCTGGTCCAGACGGCTTGCCCTCTCTATACTATAAACCAGCATTTTTCAACCTTATTCCAAGTATGGCGCCTTATACATGTATGCAAGATCTCGAGGCACCATGTAAACAAAAGTGTGGTTACTCACCCCCCCATTATATAATCCATGCTAGACTCTTATCTTAGGCATGGGTCCGGTATGAAATTCTAAGGCGGGGGGCAGGACCCCAGGCAAAAGAAAAACATCACATCAGAAGCCCCACTTCACATCAGAGAGTCTGCTGCCCCCTTTTTTGTAAAAATGTGAAGGAACCCGTGACAAAGCCAGAAGGCAACCCAGGGTACTTTTCTGAATTATATGCTTTTCTTTATTACCGAGCTGAATACGTCCCTTACAATCTTGTACAATTGTTTGAGGAATATGGAAGCCTTTTCAATCTAAAAATCAACTATTTGAAAATGGCGGCTCTTAATATTAATGTCCCCCTCCAGTGGCGCTTGGCCCTCCACAGGGGATATATCGCTTTTATTGGTCCATGTCATACATTAAGTATCTGGGGATTAATCTTTCTAAAGACCTGAAATGTATTTATCAGCTTAATTTCGTCATGCTCTGCAAAACAATTGAAAAAGACTACCGAAGTAGTCTGAATTGACATTCCCTAGAATGGCAATAATTTAAATGAATGTGCTTCCCAGGATGCTGTATCTCCTGCAAACAATTCTGATTACCTTGGCGCCCCCCTCTTTCTTGAACAATAAAAATAGACTCTTACTCAGCTTTGTGTGGGTTAGGAAGCCACCACAGATACACAGGTCCATTCTCCAAGATGCAAAGAATAGGGGTGGGTTTGGGGTCCCTAACCATTAAATATTACCAAGCGCATCACCTTATGAGGATGGTGGACTGGAATGTCCATGAACGTACCAAAGCATGGGTCCAGTGGGAACAGGCCTGGTCTAGGCATAGAATTTCGGCCCTCCCGTGGTTGGACAGGTATCGACGCAGGTGGCACAACATCATTGATAAGTGCCTCTTTACAGGTCTTTTATGCGGCATGCCGGAAGTTTTACATTCAATGGTACCTGGCTCTCTTACACCTTCGATGGGTAATTTTCAATTCCGTGGGCAATACGCAAAAATTTCACATTTTGGGATTGCTCAGAATTGCTCAAACTACCTTTTGAAACAGTAAAGTTGGGTAAGTTGGGATCGAGACATCTTATGCTTATACACCATGCTGCTTGACTTAAATCCCTTGGCTTCTCAACATTTCAAGAATAAGTGGGAATGCAGGTTAGGCATGTAATGCACTGAGGAACAGTTGGAGACCCTGACTCAAGAGTTCGCAATGTAATAATATTCAGGAAATCAACTACAAGATCTTTTCGCACTGGTATCGTACACCTGATTTCCTAAATCGACAGCAGGATCCCGGCATTTTGCTGATGCTGCTCAGGGGAAGTGGGATCACTGGTGGGATCACTGCTTCATATTTTCTGGTTGTGCTCTGAATTACAACCCATCTGGAAATCAGTCCATGGCCTTGTTCAGAAGGTCACTGGGAGTGGCATGCCATTTAAACCAGAAATGTTCTATTCCATGCTCATGCAGGGTCTGTGTGATGCCTACAAATGGTCTTTGCAAAACCATCTAATTAATACAGCTAGAATTATCATACCAGACAATGGTGGACAGTAGATCCACCAACGATTTAGGAAATGGATTACACAGGTGACATGTACAAGAAATGGAAGCGATTATGTTATCTAACAAGATAGAGCAGTAGTGTTCTCTGCACATGGAGCTGTTAGGAGCATTTCAAATCCAGTTCTTCTTATGCTTCTTTATCTGAATCCTATAGGACTCCAATGTCATGCCTGATCCCTCTGCTTGTAGCTCTTGAGTTACATAGGAGGGGAATTTGGTGGAGTTATTGGGGCCTGATGGAGGTTCCATAATCCGATTTATATGTGCTAAATCATTTTGTAAATTTAAGACATAGCAGTCAAAATTCGAAAATACACTTTGCCCACCGTGATGGTGGAAGAACAACCATGATGACCAAAGAGAATGTATCAGCACATAGCGACCATAAGCTTATTTCTACATCCAGTCATATTGACAGCACATACTTTTACAATTACTTCAAAAGGAAATGGACAGTCCTCATAAATTATTCCAGAGACTTGGCTGTATTGCTAATTATGGATCTTGGCTCAAATGTAGAGATGTGGTATTTATAGTAGTCCTTTTTTGTGGTTACCCTCATTTCATATGCAACTACCCTGTTATTGATCTTTCATTGATGTAGCATTAAGGAGCATTTGGAGAGCAGACTTTCCCTCCTAGGGCTGCAACAACTAATCGACATAATCGATTATAATCGATTATTGAAAAAGTTGTCAACTTTTTCAATAATCGATTAATCGGCTTCCGATCAGTTGGCCCTGTTCACGGCTCCACACGCTCCGCTGTATGTATAATGTATTGCTGGGATTTGTTGTATTCCTATATAGCTGGTGATATTCTGCACTGCACTGTATAGAGGACTACAAATCCCAGCAATAGTACATTATACAGCGCAATGCAGAATACCACCAGCTATAATGTACTATTGCTGGGATTTGTTGTAGTCCTCTATAGCCGGTGCAATTCTGCATTCATTGCTGTATAATTTTACACTTTCCATTTCACTATATTGCACACCACACTATTTTTTTCCACCGCTCCAAGCTTGCTCCTGTGATGGACTACAATCTCAATACAAACTAGTAGTCCCATCACTGGAGCCATTTTTAATTTTTTTTTTTATTGTTTATCCGATTAACCGATTAATCGAACTTAATAATCGGCTAACTAATCGATTTTGAAAATAATCGTTAGCTGCAGCTCTATTCCCTCCTAGAATGGATTCAGGAGGTATACCTTTTTGTGAATGGTTTTTAATTCCCTCACATAGTGCCATTTGCAGGAGTATTGAGCCAGAGTACCCATGGGCCCTACATTTCAAGGTACCATGCCACAAAGTTTCTATTCTCTAGTGTCATCAATACTTTGCTTGCTGTAAATATATTACAGGTTTGCTTTAAAATGCATGAATTTTCTGTACAATCTCCTTTTTAGATCTAGCAACATTTATGAAGTGCAAGGGCCTGCCTGACTGGATACAAATTGAATGAATTATTTAGGTTAATCTTCGTATTACAATTTTGCTAAATCTAAAAAAAGACAGTACAGTGATTTGTACAATCAGATTTAGTATTAAGCACCTTACTACAAATGGGATGGGACTTGCAATGTGCCTAATCCCCCTCCCCTTTGCCAAATTTCTCGTCTCTCCTGCTGTTCCTGGAAGCCCAGGATCACAATAAACTTTGCAAGGATGGACATCAAGGAACATCCATTTCCCAATGTCCTTTTGAGTTGTCAAAATCCCATCCAAAGCTGGGTACACAATCAATCTGTGCTTGATCAGCAGGAGAGACATTGATAGACCCTTCATGTCTACATGTCACTTGCCCAATGCTATCACAAAGAGGGCTTCTTAGGGGAGCCATACACCGCTCGAATTTCGGTTGATTTCTGCTAAATCAGTTGAAATTTGGGCCTTGGGTGGCCTTGTAGCCATGCAGCTCGACAAGTTGATTGAAAAATTGACTGAGATTTAAGATTATCAGCTGAACAGTGACTGCATCCTATTAGATGCAGACGCAGGTATTGCGGCTGTCTGTATGCAATAGCCGGCAGTGAAGAATCGAGTGATTTGACAGAAATCTAAACATATATGGCTAGCCTTGTGACCACAATAATATGAAATAAAAAAAATAAAATAAATGCATATATATATATACAGTATATTAACCATAACCCCCAAAAATGTCAATGTACCAGCACCCCTCTGTGCATATGCAAACGAAAGCACAGGTAGGGTGTGCACTTGTATGTAAACAAAGATGACTCCACACACTGGGTATACAGGTGAAACTCGAAAAATTAGAATATCGTGCAAAAGTTCTTTTTTTTCACTAATGCAACTTAAAAGGTAAAACTAATATATGAGATAGACTCATTACATGCAAAGCAAGATAGTTCAAGCCGTGATTTGTCATAATTGTGATGATTATGGCTTACAGCTCATGAAAACCCAGATCCACAATCTCAGAAAATTTTTGGCAGTGTGGGCAGGTGCCAAGTCCTGCTGGAAAATGAAGTCAGCATCCCCATAGAGCTCATCTGCGGAAGGAAGCATGAAGTGCTCCAAAATCTCCTGGTAGACGGCTAAGTTGCATTAGTGAAATAAATGAACTTTTGCACGATATTCTAATTTTTCGAGTTTTACCTGTATAATGGGGTTTTAGGTAATTTTCTAGCGAAAAATTAAGATTGCTCCAGCAGCAAAAGAGTTAAATTGGACCAATATTGATGTGTAGAATTTTTTTTTTAATTCACTTGGGTACATAGATTAAAAGTGTGCATGTAATAGTTCTTCTTTACTGGAGTATATTGTTTTTCAAACACTTTGTGGCAGAAATTATTTCTAGACAATATAACTCACCATTTCTTGTTGCAGATATCACTGGAACATGAGATTCTTCTGCACCCCAGGTATTTTGGGCCAAACCTTCTCAACACGGTCAAGCAGAAGTTGTTCACTGAGGTGGAGGGGACATGCACTGGCAAGTAAGTATATGCAACTAGCAAGTAAATGTGACCAGATGTATCTTTACATGTGAAGATTTAAAGTACAACTTTTTAGTAATAAAAATGTAGGCATCTGAGTACAGGACTAAAATGTGGGCTTGAGCACCCTGCCACAACGCTCGAATATGTAAATGTAAAGATCCAGACTGGCCTTTCCACACTTTCTTATTGGCTGGTAAGACTGTTCTTCGTAGTAATGGGCTTCTGCATAGTGTTTACATTAGGAGTGTAATGATGTCACGGCACATTCTGAGTGCGGAGGCTGGGGCAGAGCTGTTGCAGCTCTACCCAGCATCTTTCTGCAGCAATAGATTCCCTATAGCATAACAAATCTTCACTTTTTAGGTTAAGCTCTATTTTACAAATCGGCAAAATAACATGTGTTGTGATACTGGCCTTCAGTAAAAGCCAGTAATACCCCTTTCACTTTAAGGCATACTTTCCCCAGTCATCGTCCAGGGCAGCCTATGAGAGATGGGATCCTCCCACCTGAAACGGGAAACACATCATCCACAATTAGAATAAAAAGGGCGGTCCCTCCTAATCACCTCCAGTATTTTGTGTTTCCTCCGGCCGAACAGGAGCACCGCAACGTTTGTTATTTTACTCCAGGCCTATCATGCTAGATAGCAGGGGCCTCCTGAGGCATGCTGCTCTCACTCGCAGGACAGTGGACCTGTAGGGTCTCTAAGATTGAAATTTTTGTTTTTCATTTTACACTTCTTGTCCAGCATGATTCATTTGGAGTGTGATTTCTAGTAATGAACCATGGTTTTTTTTTTTATAGATGCTCAAAAACCCTATTTAATCACATCAGCATAACCAAACCAAAGCACACTCTTATTTTATTCCTATTTTTCCTCCAGGTACGGTTTTGTGATTGCCGTTACTACAATTGATAACATCGGCGCAGGGGTGATTCAACCTGGAAGAGGCTTCGTTCTTTATCCTGTCAAGTACAAGGCCATTGTCTTCCGGCCTTTCAAGGGAGAGGTAGTGGATGCCGTAGTTACTCAAGTCAATAAGGTGAGATTTCATTTAGCAAAACATTTGAAACTTTAGTAAAAAAAATAATAATTCTGCATATGTGGTGATTTTACTACTTTCCAAAAAAGTGACACTTCTGTTCATCCACTTTTCTTTCACAAAGGTTTTATTGTTTTTTGTTTTTTTTTTGTATAGAGCGTACAAAGATAACAAAGTCAAGGCTTGCAAGCCATGTGGCAGATAACAATACGGAGAGGAGGCAGTCTTAGTGCTACGCAGAGCACAACACAGTACTTTGAGTTACCAACAAACTTGGTGTTGAGGATCCTGAAAAATGGCACAATAAGGACAGCATTGTATATACCTAATGGGCAGACAGTAGGGATCGAGAAGGAAGGATCGCTATTTGGGAAACATTGCAATTCTGGATTCTGATCCTCTAGGAAAGGATGGCCATAGGTCTCAACATTATGCCACAGGACGTGTGGTCCAGAGGGGGAAGAGCACGTTAATCAGTATATACGTTTGGGGGAAAAGGTGAAGGGGAGGGATAAAGAGTACTGCAGAAGGTACAGATGGGTGGGGAGAAGGCGGGGGGTGGGAAGAAACAAGAGGAAGGTGGGGTAGAAGGAGCCATTCAGGAGGACAGAAGGGGAGGGGGAGTACACGGTCTCTAGATGGATAGCAGCTGCGAATCGAAAGATGGTGGTCTAGAGTAATCAATCCAAGGCTGCCAGATCGCAAGGAAGCGGTCATGTGTGTCTGACAATATCGCCGTCAGTTTTTCGTTCGCTAAAATATCGTCTAGGTGATTCTTGACCTCCTGTTCATCCACTTTTCATATAACTCTGTTATATTGTATAGCCAGTAGAGCTACACTGCTATTCATAGGAAAATAAACTCGCAATCGTTACACACTAACTCCAGCCTACTGCACAATGAATGAATGAACATTAGAAAACTGGTGAAGTCCTCTCCCCTCTCTGTAAGCTTCCTGAACACCTCTAACTTCACATTTTAGTCTCTAGAACATTAGGAATACAGCATCAAAGAAAACAAAACAACCTGATTGGTTTACAATACTGGCACTTCCAAGCTCGGACATATTTCTGCTTTGCAGCGGATTATGAACTTGGATTTTATGTAATTATATTAGCAGTGATTACAAATATGTTTGAAGAATACCTAACTGGGCAAAAGGTTTTTTTTTTTTTGTTTTGTCATTTTTGCTGAGAGCTCTGAAATGGTACTACCAAGCTTAATTAAGAATTAAGTGAAAAAGTTAAATTGTATTTACTCCCACAGGGCCATAGTCTCTTTCCCTTCCCCAGGAGACAGCACTTGGCCAATCAAGAGTCACCTGTGCTGTCACATTAAAGAAGGGGAGTGACTTGCATGCTTATCCATATACACAGAAATTCAGGGTATTTTACACGGCTTCCAATGACCAAACAAAGTAGAGAGCGAAGGGAAAAATAAGGAAATGCTGCTGGGAGTGGGAGCTACGTGGACATTTTACTTGCAGTGCATTCACAAATGAAAGGGTCACTTTAAGCACTATGGTTAATGTGTAAATTAAATCTTGAAGGTTAGTGTTGGCTGGTATTTCTTTTCCCCTCCATGTTTCCGAAACATGCATTAGTGTGCCAGAATGAATGCTATGTAATGTCTGCTACCATGAATTGGTCTTATAGTTGAATTCCATATGAATGTAGGAATGTAAAATTAATATTTTCACACAGCTTCTAGTGTAATGTATATTTTTTGCTGGTAAGATTGTCAAATCTCCCTTTTAAAAGGATGAATATCTTCTGGTAGTCTATGGGAGACATGATTCTCCTGTCTACTAGGTGTGTGTGTGTGTGTCAATCAAGGATGGCAGTGTTTATAATCCACTTATTTCTTGAACTTTACAGGTTGGGTTATTTACAGAAATTGGACCTATGTCCTGCTTCATTTCAAGACATGTAAGTTTCTTTTAATATTTTGAACACTGTGGAACTCTTTTAATGAGGCACGATTCATTGACAACTGAGCAGCAACTATCATGTTATGACAGATAAAAAATGAATTCTGGTTGTATAGGTTACTGCACACTGTTGCTGATTGCACTGCCTTGTTGATTAAAAGGGACCATAAAGGAAAATGTTACTTTAAGTACAGTTGTCATTAACTACCTCCCGGCCAGCCGCTGTGTATACACGGCCTGCCGGGAGCTTCTTGGATGTAACTGGGCGTGTGTACACGTCCTGTTACATCCGCCCGCTCGGGCGCGGGAAATCTCCTGTTGTGTACAGCCTTCTTGTTAAATAATTGCCTTCCTCCCCACACCCTAAATATTGGCTCTGCCCAGCATAACACAGTCCTTTTAAGGGTTAGGTCTCGGGCCGGGTTCTCTTTCCACTGCATACGCGCACCATAGCCCTGTGTATTTATGGCTAAACCATACTCTTGGTGGCCCCCAGTGGATTACAGCTCATCCATAGCTATTAATGGAGTTATAGAGCACTGTAGGAAAATGACTTGGTTTATGCTGGTGTTGCATTTAAAGTGTGCATATATCTACTTATGAAGGTATCTAACTGATCTTGTTCTTTGTTTCAGTCCATTCCATCTGAAATGGAGTTTGACCCCAATTCTAATCCACCTTGTTATAAGACTGTAGATGAGGTAAGAGACATGCCTATCTCTTGGCTAAAAAGCAAAGAATCATATGGGATGACTGGGTACAATGTGTGGTATTATACGTTACCAGAAAGGTTTTACTACTTTATGCAAAATACATAAAAATGTGTAGTGCTTAAAATTGTTCAAAATAACCTTTGGTATATTTTTAGAGCCCCATCAAACCTTTTTGAAAGTGTCTGCATAAATTCAGTGTGTATAAAGAAAACTCATTGTTGAAGGTATTACTTCTGTTGTTTTTACAATTCAACTCCAGCCCCAGTAAAACAGCCCACTTCCCACCAGTAGGCTCGCGCCAACAATCATCCCACTTTCAAAGGCTGTTAAATCGCGTTGTTTACCCATATTGTAAACAACCTGCTTCCCTATATATTCTGTCTGCGATTGGCTGTAGTTCCACCCCAGGCTAAAGCCCAATTTGTGGGAGTTCCCATAGAAGTACAGCTAGCACAAAGTGTGAATCTTACCCTGCCAACACTGACTCCTAATTCTTAACACCAGCCTTAGTAAATGATTAGTTGGGACTGTGTGATCTATCTGATGTGCTTTGTATGTTTACAAGCTGTGGGCAGATCACAAAGCCACGCAGAGTTGGATAATCTTTTACTATTGTGAAATAATAGTCAGCGCTGTCGAGGCTATATCTGTGATCTTTGATATATCTGCAACTGCTAGTGAACATGCATACCACTGGCAGATAGATCATGCAGCCCCAACAACGATGACTGTTCATTCACAATCGTAAAGTTCATTCTGCGCTGAGGGGCTGTGTGATCTATCTGCCTGTGCTGTGTATGAACAGCCCAAGATAGATAACCCAGCCATGACAGCACTGTTTATCCACAATGTCAAAGATCATTCAGTGCTGTGGTGCTATGTGATCTAACCTCTGCTTGTAAACAGTACCAGCAGATAGATCATACAGCCCAGACAGTGCTGATTGCTCTTTTACTAGTGCTTTTGTTGTGGATGGAGCTGTGCTGAATGACGGCTCTCGTCTCCAGTGTGCACCTGCTGCCCAAGTTAAATCCTGTCAGTAAGCCCTCATTAGTTATCCATTTCTCGTGAGCTCATGGTTGGACAGTGATGGGTGTAAGCTGACAACCACACTAGCTCTGGAATGGGGCTACAGATTAGAACAGGACAAAGTACTGCATGGAGGTGGTTTATATGAGGTGACACATGCATCTTTGATGTATTTAAATGTGTATACATTATGTCCCTCCTTTCCTTAAGTTCCTGCAGTTTCTCCTGATATGTTTTCAACCTCAGAACTTTCAACATTCTTGTTGCCTGTCTATGAACTCGTTCTGTCTTCTCAGGGTATTTTTGTAAGGGCTGGACTGGGCACACTATTCTAAATGAGGTCTAGCTAAAGTTCTAGATAGGGGAATTGGGACTACCTCCTTCCGAATGCTAGTTCTTCTAGTGATGCACCCCAGAGTTCTGTTTGCTTTTACCACTGACAGGCCACACTGTTTGCTCATTTTGCAATTATCATAATCATTAACCAATATGCTAATGTCTCCTGTAGGATGTCGTTATACAGCAAGATGATGAAATTCGCCTGAAGATTGTGGGAACTAGAGTGGATAAGAATGATATTGTAAGTAAAACAAGCCTTTCACATATGCACTTTGAAACCACATCTTCCTTTTTAAAGGCCAGCTTCACTTCATAAAATGTTGCATCTGACAACTCTGCTGTCGGAAATCTGCGGGTGTACTATTTCCACAATCAAAGATTAGGTCACTAAAGATATTTCATTTTGATAGTCTTTATCAAAAAAAAAGCCTGATTGTTGGCATTCGAGGGCATATAAAGAAAATCAACGGCTTTTTACCTTGTTCATTAGTTGGATGTCCAAGCCTGGAGGTCAGAGGAACTTTGCCTAGCATTTGTTCTAGTCAGATGATTGGAATATTTTGAGGGGAGGAGACCTGTTTTAGGGCAACTGATGACTTGCTGCAGGTTTCAGGGCTGTCATCTTGTTCCTGGCTTTACTACGTTAGTCACTGACCTGAAACGAGTGTGTAGAATTGGTGAGTTCAGACTTCACTTGTGGAATGTTTCTTTTTATTTTTTTTAGGTCAGTGACTTATTAGCTTGTGATGCCATTTTTAGGATGACGACCACCAAAGTCTGCAATGTCGACTCCCTTATTTCTGACCTAATGACTTAAGTTGTTGTGGTTTTTTTTTAACTCCAGTTGCAGAGGCTCCTATATGCATACCCATTACAGAGGCTCCTATATTGAAATCTGTGTTTTAGAGTGTACAGGACATGCTTTTTACTCTGAGTGGGATACCTTGGCACTTAGCTGTTTGTTCTTTAGTCACAAGAGTGTTTAGTTATAAGATTAACCTAGTAGAATCTGGATCATATTTTGAAGTTCTGTGTAGACAATTGGTAATGGTTAAACTGTACATAAAGAGCAATTCCAGGCAGCAAACGATGTTGGTCATTGAACTACTCAATATCTTCAGACAACATTGCAACTATGTTCAAGTCAGAAACACTCCGTTATATCGAAGTAGTATAATTATAAAAATCCAGCACATATTGGTTTAGTGGATTTCTCGCAGGGCTTGAGGGTAAAACTGCAGCACCTTATCACATTATTTTGATCTGTGCTATCATTAGATTTTATTGTGAGGGTAAGGTCACAGTGGGCTTGGATAAAAGGGCATTGCACGGTCAAATTCAGGGACATTATTAAAATTAAGGATACTTTCACCTATAAGGGTTTAGCTTCCACAAAAGCCAGCTCCACAAGGTGACTGTCAAGGCTAAAATGATACCTTCTAAAGAAGAAATATTGAGATGGATGTTTCTGACCTCCTTTTTGAAACTGCCAAAGTTTCAGACATGGAACAAAAATGCAGCATGGAATGTCAGAATTCCTTATTGCTGTATTGGTTGTTGGTGAGTGACTCTGAAGATGATGACATAGTCAAACCACCAGCTTGACAACCAGGCAACTGGCATTTACTGAAGGAGCAAGGGCAGTTTACATAATTCTTTTGACTGCTTCACTTGTAATATTTTTTTTTTCTATGTAAATGTTGCTTTGTGTAATGTCTTGTATGTAAAAAAGAATAAAATAGAAGCAGTAGGGGTTTTACATTACTCATTTTTATTAGTGTCCTACTGTATAATCTACAGTACTCTATAATCTAACATTTAATTTCTTTTCAGTTTGCAATTGGCTCTTTGATGGACGATTACTTGGGTGAGTGTCTGATGTGCTGGGCTATTTACTACTTTAGGTTCATTTTTTTTTTTTTTTTAAAGCTGATGTTTATCACAAACAGAAGATGTCTTATTAGCTGTGGCAATACTGTGCACGCTAGTGAGCTTGATTTTATTTTTAAGAAAGGAGTGGAAAGCAGAGTTTACATTTACTTCCTCTTATGGGATAGGAACACAAACATCATCAAAAAACAGAAGGAACTCTATAAATTATTACCATTTAAAGGTCTGCTAAACTAGACTAGGCTGTGGTAAACCGTGTGATTTACCATAGTATAGAGAGTATCCAGCAGAATCTTTTTGCCTTCACACTCTCTCTGATTTTAAACACCAGGCTGAACAGTGGAGATGGAGAGAGATGGGGTTGACTTGTTTAGGTTTCTGTACATTTAAGCTTGAGCTATTGAGCTCTGTAAACAGGCTTTTTTCATTAGTAAACCAGTTAACAATAACTCATAAATCTATGGGGGGGTATATAATGTAGATATAAAATCTAAACAATATTTAATATTTACCTGGCTTAAAAATTAGATTGCTTTAGGAAACATAGTAATATTACATATTTTCTTTTATTATGCTCAGGACGAGCATAATAAAAGAAAATATGTAATATTACTGTTTCCTTTTTAAAACTTGATGCAGGTGAAACCGTGCCATTAAACTTTTCCTCTTGTGCCTCTTGCAGGTCTGGTGAGCTAATGTGGTCCACCTGCTGTCGGATGAAGCTCCTTTATGCCCAGTTTATTATAGTAAATTGTGTTGTGTTGCCCCATAAGACAGTCATCATTCAGCAGCATATAGCTATATTTGCCACATAAGGCTCAATTGTAATGATATTTATTTCCTGTAATCATTCTTTATTTTCACCAATAACATCTCAAAACAAAATCTGAAAGTAAGGATCAGTGTGGCAAAGAACACATTCGGTTTAGCTTGGTGAACTGTCCGAATAATTATTGTAATGTTGACTTCTGTTTTTCAAAGAGTGTTATTTTATTAAAGAAAAATAAAAACCCAATGCAGTTGTTCAAGAATTTTAATTTCATGTGTTCCATGCTTTAATTTAACTTTCATTCCTCTTCAAAACTTGATTTCTTTTGTGGTTTCAGTGTTTTTATCCTCGATTTCTATAAATCACCTTCTCAGGCTTATTATAATTAACTTCACTGGGAGTTATAATCAATGCGCTAGAATTTCCTCTTTTGGCCCCTTGCTGAAACTGATGCATTTTTTTATGCCAGAACTTTGTGAGCTTAAAGTGTAGCAGCTTCCAATCTCCCAGCTGTGTCCCCAACTGCTTAGATACAGCTAATCAGAAGGGAGTGAAGGGGGGATGACCTGAATTAACCCTTTCGCTGCCAAGGACGTACGTCGTACGGAGCTACAAAAGTGCTTCCAGCTGGCCAGCTCAGTACGTCGTACGGACCTGGCATTTACAGTTCTACTATAAGCTGATGGTCGCTTTAGCGACCATCAGCTTATAGTAGAACTGTTCAGCAGACTGTCCCCTTTAAATTAATAGCTGTTGAAAAATGTTCCGGAGGGCTTGGCAGCGAAAGGGTTAAGGTGTTTTTTACTTTTAAGATCAAAGTAGAAAGTCCCTTTTAAATAAACTTCTGCTCTCTAACGTCAAGCATTTCTAATTATATAAATAATATGGGGTTAATAAAAGATTTCTTGTTCCTAAGAAAATGAGGGGACTGTAGACTAAACCTTTAATATCATAGCTGTTTAGATCTCTAGATATAACCTTTAAGTGGTTCTTATCCTTGTGGAACTTCACATCTTCTTAAATGACATTTAATACTTGCAGTCTTCTCATACTTATGTGCTCTACCAGGCTTATAATTATATAAGTGCCACTCATCCGTACATGTACGTATGTTACCTATCGGACTTGCATACAGCCGTGCCTGTAAGCCTTTTGTTTTGTACAGGTGGCTGCTGTATACAAAGACCTTTGACTCCTTGGCTTGGAAATATACAGCCCTCTGTGGCTGCTTGAATGAGCCTTAACTGGAAGGGTTGATTGCACTGCTTGAGATGGAGTGAATAGGACACAGACCAGCTCTAAATTTCAATAATAATGTTGACAGGTGTAGAGACCAAAAAAGAACAAATAAGAGAAGTCCATGCCCTGCCATAAACTTTGTGCAGATATCTATTTTGTTACGTTTTTTTTATATACTTTAGCTGGGGCAGAACGTAGGTGAATATTATACATGTGCTGAGGTTTGGGGGTCCCTGAGACACAAGGAAGCACTTTTTGTCACAATTTAGAGGACCTGCAGGCATATTTGTTGCCAGCCATCACATATTGTGTTTACTTTCAGTAACCTCAGTCAAACAAATAAACATTCTCTTGACCAGTCTACATGCCCTTTTGTTAAGCTTTTTATTACGCAGTCTCTGCTAGCCTTTTCACAACAGCCAAAGCAGTGGATTCACTGGCAGTTCAGTCATGGCATGAAAACAAAAGAGTGGAGTGAGTGGTGACAGCACATTAAATGTTGCATTCTGGCCGGAAGCTGTCAAATGTCTCATTTTGCGGCGGGTGGCGGGCTTCTTTTTTTTTTATTTAATTCGACGAGTCGGATGGTGCCATTCATTGTGATTTGACGTGGACCTACAGAGCTGGATGACGTGATTGACCCTGGACTACATTGATGGATCTTCCTCCTTTTTTTATTTTTGTTTGTTATTATAAAGGACTGGTCAAAAACTGTCTGATTTTTGTTCAATTAATTTTTTTTCCAAAAGTCCTGGTCTCTTTTTATTTACTTTTTATTTAACCCTTTAGTGAATGAGTAGGGGTACAACTACCTCTTACTCATTCACAAGGGGGGGGGGGGCGCATCTGCGTGCCCTTTTTATGAAAGGGGGTACCCCTATGCAAATAAGCTCCCCTGCCTGCAGACCCCCACAACCACCGGGTCAGGGTTGTAAGAAAGGTCCATTGGCATGCGGACAAGGTGCTTTTCCAGGGGGTACCCCTGGAAAAGCACCCTCCCAATACCAAGGGCATGTGGCCTGGTATGGTGTGCGTGTGGCCCCACACTTTTTTTTTTACATTAGGGGTCCCTCCTAACCTAAAGGGTCTGGTATGAATTGGGAGGGGGACCCCACACTTTTTAAAAAATGTATTCTAATTCTCAAAACTTTGCAGGGAGCGCTCTCCTGCAACCGAAATCGAGCCCAAAGATTAGCCAAACGTCCGGCTAAATCCTTCGGCTCTTTAGTGAATACCCTAGTGAACCCCCTTAGTGTGTGGCTTAGCTGGCTTGACAAAAGTAGATTACTGAATTGACTTTTGTCAAAGGAGCCAGACTGCTGATTTTCGTCCAATGTCTCTGCAGCCAATAGGCTTCAGTCACTTTTCATGTACTCGGACAGTGGCAGATGCTCAACCTCAGAATTGAGGAGAGACTTCAGTGATTCCAAGCCTACACTTCATGGTGGTTCAGGACGGGTGCTGCTGCACCAAAAGAAGGGAGAACAGAAGCTGGTCTAAAGCCACTGACCCACTATGGAGACCCACCATATAGCAATATATTATACAGCAATGCATAATACCACCAGTTATAGAGGACTATAAATCTCACGAATACATTATATAGCAAGGCAGAATAATATGAAGCTACATACTCTGTGTTGCTCCAGGGTGGTGGCCTGATGTCTCCAGGGTCTCAGGACGGCTGTGCGGAGCCTCAGGAATGCTGTATGGGGTCTCAGGAGGACTGTCCGGAGTCTCAGGAGGGCTGCGCTGAGTCTCAGAAGTTGAGCTGTAACAACTATTTGATTTAGTAGATTAAAATCAACGATGGAAAACGTTGTCAACGTTTTCCATTGTCGATTAGTCGGCTATCAATTTAATTACCTGTTCGCGTCTCCACACACGAGCCGCACACCACGCCGCTCAAGCCGCGCACGCTGAGGACATGCCTCTGCTCCTCTCTTTCCCGTGAGCTTCCTGACTCGCCGCTGCCCGCCACCAATCAAGGGCCCACGGTTCAAAGTAAGTCACTCAGCAACGAGCGCAGGTCAGCATTCAGCCCATGTCCGGGCCGTGGGCCATAAAGGCACAGGCAAAGGGCCAGATATGGCATGCGGTCCATAAAATGCCCAGGTCTGCCCTATAGGAACCCTGGGGGTGATAGATGAGTTTGAATATTTGATTCCCCAGACAGTCCTCATCGGCTATGTTCTGCTGCAGACTCCTGAAGTATATCACCCCCAGTGTTCCTATAGGGCAGACCTGGGCATGTGCTGCTATGAGAGCCATAAACTGTACGTTATTACTGAAAGGAGGGAACCCCCCAACACCACCACCATGGGGAGAATCTAAACCTTTTTAATGTTCCTGTTTGAAAAAAAAAATATATATATATAACTGGTCGGTGGTATTCTGCATTATATAGCGGCACACTGCAGAACACCAGCAGATATAGAGGAACATCAAATCCCAGCAATAATACATTAAACAGCCTGTATAATGTACTATGCTGTGATTTGGTGTTCCTCTATAACTGGTCAGTGGTATTCTGTATTGTGCCGTATAATCATTATACTGTACAGCGCAATGGAGAATAACACCAGCTATAGAGGACTACAAATCCCAGCAATAATAAATTATACAGCGCAATGGAGAATAACACCAGCTATAGAGGAATACATCAGATCCCAGCAATAGTACATTATATACAGTGCAATGCAGAATACCAGCAGCTACAGAGGACTACAAATCCCAGCAATAGTACATTATAGTATAATATACTATTGCTGGCATTTGTTGTATTCCTGTATAGCTGCTGGTATTCTGTATTGTGCCGTATAATCATTATACAGCGCACTGCTGAATACCACCAGCTATAGAGGACTGCAAATCCCAGCAATAATAAATTATACAGCGCAATGCGGAATAACGCCAGCAACAGAGGACTGACTTGATTTTTAACACCTTAAATGTTAATTCTACGATTTAAGATGTAAAAATAACTCTTGAGGGGTAGAACTTCAGTTGCTAAAAAAAAGTTGAACACGTAAAAAAAACTCTGTTATGCTTCAGTCAGAAGCCTTAACCAGCATGCTAAAAAACAAGTGGGACTTTCTTGAATAACATGTTTTCAAACAAAAAATAAATTAACAACTAGAGAGAACAAATTAAGTTTCTCTTTGTGAATTGACCACTTTGTCTGTTCTTACTGCCCACCTACAGTAACCTGGTCTCATCTGGCCATCCAACCCTCATCAGCACCAGATTCCTGGGTTTTTGAGTACCTGAGGCCTTACCTTGCACTTTGGGCCCAGTTGTATTTTTACCACACAGACGCAACATGTCTACACATTGACAGAGAGGACAGTCCCATTGCTTTGAGTGACTCCAGCCCATACTCTCCTAATGGTTCAGGTGGTATCTACTCCATATCCTGGAGGAAACCTATACCTTTATCAGGAATCCAGTGACCCTTCTTCAGCTCTGCCGGTTGAGGCCAAGTCCTGTATACTAGTGTCAGGGGCCAGGGGCCTCTACTGTATCTCCATAATTTGAGGCCCAATGCACCCATTTCCTCATGGACGCTGACCTCAGAGGTTGTAGGCTTGCTGCGGCCCCATCCCCTGCAGAGTCTATTAATATTATTGGTATTTATATAGCGGTGACAATTTACGCAGCGCTTTACACAGTACACATTCACATCAGTCCCTGCCTTCAAAGAACTTACAATCTAAGGTGCCTATCTCACATGTATACATACAAGGTCCAATGAACCTACCAGCATATCTTTAGAGTGTGGGAGGAAACCCATGCAAGCACAAGGAGAACATGCAAACTCCATGCAGAGCATGTCCTGGCCAGGATTTGAACCAGGACACCAGTGCTGCAAGGCAGAAGTGGTAACCACTAAGCCACTGTGCTGCCCAATGCTGCCATTCTGCGTTATGCTCTGGATCCCTTGGGTTCCTGTGGCATGTGCCTATCTCTGACCTTCCCAAAGCCTTAGATCAAGCTGGGTCAATGGTCACTGTTGCAATGTCTGACTCAAATAATCTGTTTTTTTGAGGCACCACAGTCTCCTGACGTCAAATTAGAATTAGGGGGTTCTAGACTGTTTTGATGCAGTGTGTGCTACCTGCATGAGGAGGATCAGCCTGCTGTCTCCAGCCTTAGGTCTTTTACAGTTCTTGCAGCTGCAATGACCTTTCCATTACACCCACTATTTAAGGTATTCCTCTATGTGGATTGGAAGTACCATGAAGGATCATGGGCTCCACCTGAGAATGTGTTGGAAGTGTCCCCCTTTGATGAGGAATTTATTAAACAGTGGTCTTTACCCATTGTAGATCTACCAATGACCCACCTTAGTCCCTGTTCACACCTAGGCGTTTTGATGCTCAAAGCTAAGTGCAACATAGCTCAACACAAGAAATCCCATTCTTTTCAATGTCCCCTTTTAACAACTGCGAGTGTTGTCGCAAGCTGTAAAACGCCAAACGCTGTAAAAAGTACAACAGCTTTTTTTGTCAGATTACAGCGCGTTTGGCCACATAGACGTTAATAGAAATGCCTGGAAAAACGAATGCGCGCCTAACGCACCCAAAAATGTGCTAAACACACTGGGCGAGACGCTAAACAAAACGTGCACCAATATCCGCGAAAATGCTAATGCCTAGGTGTAAACAGAGCGTTAACAGGAAATTCACTAGACAAGTAGAGGGCGTGCTTACCTTTATGGATTCTACTAATAGGTAGTAGGAATCCCTTTTTAAAATGGGAAACCAGGAGAAAAAAATGTTTTTCTTTGAAATGCCACAAGTTAAATAAGTTACCTCTAATAATGATTATACTAGGTGCAGATGGCTTGATTGAAGCCAGATACTACTCACAGTGTGCTTCCAGCACTTTGACAGAGCTCTGACTATAGACAGTGCAGGCAAGTGTCATTCTGGCCGCAAGATGGCCGCGGCGGCTCTGATCACATCTGTCAGCGCCCCTCTCTCTCCTGCCGGCCGCTGCAGCTTCAGAGTGGCCAGGAGGAGAGAGAGGGAGCGCTGACAGATGTGATCAGAGCCGCCTCTCTGAGCAGAGGAGCAGCAGGTATGTTTCCCTCCCCCCCGGCACGGGTCGAGTAGACAGTGAGAGGAGAGCTGCACTCGCAGCCCTTCCTCTTAACTGTCACAGGAGCTCTAGCACAGTGCTGTGCTAGAACTCCTGTATTAATGGTGACAGGTTCAATAAAGAGAACCTGTCACCTCCAAATGCTATCACACAGGGGCTTGTTAGCTAGCTCCTGTGTGATAGCAATAAAATTAAAGGAGAACTATGGGGTCAGTGTTTTTCCCCATAGTTTTCCTTAGGGTAACGGGAGGACACAAACTAGCGTCCTCCCATTACCCCAAGCTCAGTATACCGCGAGCTACAGCTCGTGGTATACTGAGACGCCGGAGCGGATCCCGATGTAGATGACGGGATCCGCCCAGCTGCGTGAGTGACAGCTGGCTCTGCCTATCTAGAGGCAGAGCCAGCTGTACCCGCCACCTGAGACTCTCCACAGCCCACCTGAGACTCCCTACAGCCCACTTGAGATCCCCACAGCCCACCCGAAACCCTGAACAGCCCCCTTAAGAGCCCCACAGCCCACCTTAGACCCCGAACAGCCCACTTGAGACTCTACACAGCCCACCTGAGACTCCCCACAGGCCTCCTGAGACCGCCACAGCCCACCTAAGACTCTGCACAGCCATCCTGAGACCCTGAACAGCCCACTTGAGACTCCCCACAGCCAAATTGATACCCCCACAGCCTACCTGAGACTCTGCACAGCCCACCTGAGACCCTGAACAGCCCCCTAGAGACTCCGCACCTGAGACTCCCCACAGCCCACATGAGACTCCGCACAGCCCACCTGAGACTTCCCACAGCCCTCCTGAGACCCCCACAGCCCACTTGACACTCCACACAGCCATCCTGGGACTCTGCACAGCCCAACTTAGACCCCACACAGCTTTCCTAACGCTCCGCACAGCCCTCCTCAGACCCTGGAGACATCAGGCCGCCACCCTGGAGCAACACAGAGTATGTAGCTTCATATTATTCTGCATTGCTGTATAATATATTGCTGTGATTTGTAGTCCTTTAAAGATTGTGGTATTCTGCATTGCTGTATAATGTATTGCTGTGTTGCGGGCCTCCATGGTGGATCAGTGTATTCAGACCTCTCTTGTGTGCTCTCTTCCTTGGGTGCGGTAGCACCCCTCCTGATCCACTATGTAGGTGAAGCTTGAAATCACTTCATTCAAGTCTCTCCAACATGAAAGATTAAAAGGGGCAGTGCCAGGGAAATAGAAGCAAGCCCAGAAGCCACTCCTAAATGAACAAAGCAGCACTGGAGAATGAGCCCATTTGAAGCCTCACCTCTGTGGTGGATCAGGAGGGGAAAATCTAGACAGGGGAACAATTGGTCCAGAACATTGAACTATAGTTTGGTTTGTGGTGGGGCTGAGGAAAGACTTTACCTCGGGCGCCTCATGACGTTGCTATGCCTCTGTGTCCTGGTGACACCAGAACAAGGAAAGAGAGGGGGCCAATGTCACAGATGCTGAAAGCATTAAAGGAGAACTATGGGGTCAGGGCTTTTCCCCATAGTTCTCCCAAGGGTCACGGGAGGACACAAACTAGCGTCCCCCAAAGCTCAGTATACCGCGAGCTGTCTGAGACAGCCGCGGCCAGGACGGATCCCGACATTACTGTCAAGATCCACCCAGCTGCATGATTGACAGCTGGCTCTGCCTATCTAGAGGCAGAGCCAGCTGTATCCGCCCCCTCCCCCGTCCTCTCCGCCAGTCAGCGCTGGAGGATAGGACGGGAAGGGGGGAATCCCTGCAGGGAGCCATGAGTGACAGTCACGGCTCTCTGCAGGGACATGATCGAGAAGTGAGCGAGCGACGGTATGTGTTCGCTCACTTCCCGATCTCTTGAGCCGACGTGTGACAGTTTGTCACACGTCAGCTCGAACTATGAGGCTGAGTGATTTTCACTAACCTCATAGATCTCCTTTAAACACATGAAGGATAAACTTAATAAACCTTCCCGCTCTACCAAGGGCCCATTGACAGCAGATGTGTTGGCCTGTGCTGGGCCGCCTTGCTCATCGCAGTGACAAAGCAATTTTCATTGTGTCCTATGATGTCAGTTGCAGTGGTTTGCTCTGAAAAAAGCACAACATGCAGTTTTTTTCTTTTTTCATCAGTGTTTTCACACATTACACTACATCACAGCATGCTGCTGTGAATAGAAATTAATGAAATGTCAATTTGTGATATTCCAATTAAGTTAAAAAAGATAAAAAGGAGTTATATGCTGCAATTAGTGCATTGGACCGCTTCCTTCACAGTGCACATCAGTGACCGTGAGGTAACGTGCGCTGCTGGTGTGAACAGGCCGAAAGTATAGGTGTTTTGCTGCTGCCTCTATAGAGGGATATTCCATCACTTCCTGTCCCGATAAAACCCTGTAACCAGCACAGGAAATGAGGGTAAATCTCCTTAAAGGGGACACACAGCAATAAACCCTGACAGGGGGTTTTGGCTTTAAAACAATACAAACTATTAGAATTTATTTACAATGCACTGAGGAAAGATTTAATTGGATTAAAATCTATATGAAATATTTATTAACAGATTTTATTGTTTTCACCTGGAAGCCTGCAAACAGTGCAGTTGTAAACTACTACTACTCCCAATGTCCTCGTTATTGTCCCTGATATGAGTCCTCATATTATAACTGTGACTCTTTACAGCTGCTCATCATTATAAAGGAGAACGAAGCTCAGATCCCGCCGTGTGCCCTCAGCCAATCACAACCTCGCCTCCTCTTCTCACAGCTGATTGGCTGCTGCTATGTATGAAATGTGCGGCGGGAGATGATCAGCTGTCAGTGAACGGAGCGCAGGAAAAGCCAGACTGGACAGAGATGGGCTTGCAGGGGGAGACAAAGGTGAGACGAGCCGCTATACCGGGCAATGGCTGCAGCGTGTACCCGGCACAGGGATCCTTGCCTGCACAGAGCTAAAGGCGGCTTTATGGTCTGGTTGCATTAAATGTGATGAAGGGTGACTAGCTGCCATGTATCGAGTTGCAGGTTCATTTGTGTGTGTTCTGTGAAGTAATTCAGGTGTTCTGTTGAAGGATTGTTCTAGATGAGATCTGTGTGTCATCAGAGATGTAATGTATGGGTGCTGTTAGAGGGCGATACAATGTTATTATGCATTAGCCGTCCTCAACTTCAGTACATACTGTCTTCAGATTTGGTGATTTTAATCAATTGCCATCATTGGACTCAGGGTACAAGTATTACCTGTAAAGAACCAATAAAGTCCCAACAAACTGAATGCTGACACCTAGTGACTGATTATTGCACATAAGGTCTAATTACTGGGGGGGGCACAATATCTGGTGTATCCTAGTAGTATGCTTGTCACATATGGTACACTCTGATTCCGTGTTCTCCTTAGATCCCCAATAAGCATGTAGTGCAAGGGCCTGACTGGATAAACTCTGAATAGTTCTGGTCCTTCTATTAGTTTTTGGTAGATCTAATGTTGATTGTAATGTGTATGATGAGCCTAAAAGGAAGCTTCAAATCACAAAATCCTACTTTGGCCTAACCTTCCATAGCTGTGAAGGTTGGGAGGGTGGATAAGGAGACTGTGGGGTTTAGGGGTCCATTTATAGTGGGTTGGTGAGGTTCTGGGACTATTCTGCTGTCTTGTAGAACTGGACCCAGTTCATTTCTAGGGCAGTGGCACATTTTTAGTGTCTGTTAATGGGGTTTGGGCTTGTTTGCATCAGTTGGACATCAGCTCATTCAAAATGCAGACTGGTGCATATTGTCTGCAGTTGTCCTCACATGCATTTGACCTACCTCAGGCTGGCACTCTTGTATGGGAATGCAAAAGCCCATTGAGAAGTCTTTTCTTTTTACAGCCACCTAGGGCATGCAGCATTATTTAATTTCCTTTTACTGCCATTTTGATTTGTAAGTGAAGGAGCTGTTTGCCCCAGTTGCATTTTATGAACTTTATATAAAGACTATGCTTGGGTTGTACATTAATGAAGGATGTATGCATGCATAAGGGCTCTAGACAAAAAATGTTCTGGGCTGGCTCATGCACACAGCTGTGAATGTAGCCATACAGTGTAAAAACCACCTGTGAGTGTGTAAACTCGAGTATCGGTATTTGTGCATGTACACTGTCTTCTGTTCATACATTCCAATGGGCTCCCAGGTGCTGCAAATACAGGTAAAATGCACTGGCATGCATGAGCCCTAAATTAGGTTTAGTCTGGTTTGAGGGATGGTTCACACCACAGTCTGCATTCCAGAGCGTTCGGCCTCCGGCATGCAAGGCCGCCACCTCTCTGCGTTCAGGGGAAGGGGCGTGGTGGTGCATTGAAGTCAATGGCACTGCAGCTATGCCCCTGCCCACAGTGTAATCGCCTGCACCCAGGCACATTAGTGCCTGTGTTCTAGGCCACAGCGATCTGCAGAAATGGCGCTTGCAGCATTTTTGTAGATTGCACTGGACCAGAAAGCGGGCACTAATGTGCCTGTGTTCCGGGTGTGGGCAATCGCACTGGGGGCGTGGCTGCACTGCCATTGACTTCATAGAACGCAGACTTTGTGGTGTGAACCGGCCCTGACACTACCAGTATGAATGAGGTCTTGTTTGTAACAGCTAAAGGATAGCTTCCAGTTTTTGTTGTAGTATTGCATTCTCTTCCATGTGCCTGATTGCTTCATTCATGTCCTTGACAGATGTTTGAAATCAACAGTCTGGATACGTTATCAGCCGGCTCTCCTTTAGATGATGCCTATGTGGCTTTCTCCTTTGGTGCTCCCAAGGGTACAGGACTCTCCTCCTTGCGTTATAAAACTGAGCTGTGCACCAGATATGCAGAAAATGGCTTCTGCGCTTACCGAAATCGCTGCCAATTTGCTCATGGTCTAAGTGACCTCCGCCCACCATTCCAGCATCCAAAATACAAGACTGAACTGTGCCGTTCATTCCACCTCCTTGGAGTCTGCAGCTACGGCCCACGCTGCCTGTTTATACATGGCCACAGTGAAAGGAGGGAAGTGCCAGAAACCATTCGCCTTAGACAACGGCGTCCATCTCCCTTTCACAGCAAGAAGCAATGTCGCCTTTGGCATTCACCTGCAGGCTGTCCTTATGGGTCCACTTGCCTCTTTCAGCATCCACGGGCACTTTGGGATGTTTGTCGGCACTATGCTGCGCTGGGTGTCTGTCCTTATGGTATTCACTGTCTCTTTAAGCACAAGCCACCTCCAGACCGCTGGGGAGCGGGAAGCAATGCTGGAAGTGGATCCCTTTCACCATCAGAACCAGACAGTGATGTTTGCAACGATCTTCTCACTGACTCCACTGCTAACAATGCTTTTAATTTTTCTACCCTTCTTTTACCACTTGCCCTGCGCCTACAGATCCTGGGAGAAGACAACAAATCTGTACTGCATGATCAGATTGTGGCAGAGGATGAGAACACTCAGGAGCTGCATGCTCTACTTGACTGCTAAATATGTTTATATATTTTGGAACTTGGGGTGCTTGTTTTTAAATGGTTTGCTTTTTTTGCTCTTATGTAAATAAATGTTTATATTATTCCTTTATCTATTAATTTAATATGGCTAATTGACCTGGATCATGTGACTTGAGTTTTATTGGACGAGATGTGTTTAATCACTAATTAAAACTATGAATAATTTTTTTTACTAGACCCTTGTGTTTTTTTTGGTACCGCACCTTTTTTCTTTGCTGAAAAATGAAATGCACCGTTGTGATTCTTTGTATGCACTGTATACACCAGCCTACTTCTCAACTGTGCACCAGTCACCTATATTTCAGGTGCAATTAGGGATTCCTGTGTCACAAATGTGCATTTTCCTGCAGCAGGAATCCCTAAGCAGGTGTTTACATGCAGCAACTGTCACCCATTCAAGTTAATGACCAGGTGACAGCTGCTGCATGTACATGCCTGCGTACCACATGTAAACATATGTGATATGATTACATGCAGTTACAAAACAATCACTATCCCTGGATAAACAATTGTGTATCCAGTGATAGGATTACATAAAGTTAGGAATCATTCATGTAGGATTACATGCGGTGTGCAGGTGTTTACATGCAGCAGCTGTCACCCGATCCTTAATTTGAATTGGTGAGGTAAGGGAGGAGCCATGACACCATGAGTTAAATGGCACCAGGTGTCATGTGCTGTTCTTCCAGGGTGAATGAGTGGGTGAGTCTGTGGGGGGCAGTGCTGTTGATGGGTTAGTATAGTAGATGGCTGTGTCTGTTTTGGGTTAACAAATACAGTATAATGAGGGTGAAAGCCAGAATCTGGAAGCGCCAATCTATTTTCACCACCCCCCCCCCCCCCTCCACTCCCATACACTAAGAA
>NW_017306293.1:1003794-1031210 GCF_000935625.1 Nanorana parkeri | reverse complement strand
CGTGATGCCTCGACCTTTTTATCCCCCCCCCCCCCCCCCCTGCACTTTACAAAATTGCAATATTTTAATATAAGAACAACTCAAAAAAAGTCCACCTTCCCCATGGAAAATGTGTATGCCTAGGCACAAAAGATTGTGCCACATGCTGGAGTGACAAAAAAGGTCAAGCACTCCAGCATGTAGAAGAGGCAATGTTTCTTGACTTCAAAGGTGTCAGAGCTGCTTTGATCTGATATGACACCTTCTTTTTTTTTTGGACTTATTTTGCGGAGGCATCCGCGGTCATTTCAGCACCCACCCTATTTGGGTTTTCTATCTTGTCAGTTTTTGTGAATATATATATATATATATAAACATTTTAGTACAGTGGTTTTTCACACAATTGTGACGCTTGACATGTTTTTACTTGGCGTAATGACACAGCTTTTTGGCAAAATAAAGTTATCTACACTGCCCGTTCCCAAAAAAGTCACCACCTGGATTTGGCTAAAAAAAAAAATGGATTGAGCCTTCCATTGGATAATAGGGCAAGATTCAGCAACGTTCTGTGCCCCAAAAAGGATTTCAGCTGCCTACCTGAATATACTGAATCAGGTTTTTCTTGCTCACTGATGGCACAGACCTATTCCAAGATGACAATGCCAGGATTCATTGGGCTCAAATTGTGAAATAGCGGTTCAGGGAGCAAAATATATAATTTCACACATGGATTGACCACCAGACCTTAACCCCATTTGAGAATCATTGTGATGTGCTGGAGAAGACTTCATGCAGTGGTCCGATGGGAGCATCATAGCTTGGTAGAAATTAACGCTGGATGGAAATGAAATGTGACATTGCATAAGCTTATCAAAACCATGCCACAGCAAATGTGTGCCAGAATTAAAGGTGGTCCTACAAAATATTAAAGTGTTCTTTATTTGTGGCCAGGCAGTGTGTTTATGTACACTAAAATTAAGTGTGTTTTTTTTACTGACCAGCTTATTCACAAAAGGGTGAAGAGTTTGGAGAATGCAGGAGAAGTGAACAATCTAGGACAGGGGTGCCCATTAGGTAGATCGAGATCTACCAGTAGCTCTCAAAGCTGATGCTGGTAGGGTGTGAATGGTGGCCCCTTTATTCCAATTTGGTATATTTATTTATCTGTGCACACATTACATTAGCCTGAGTCTGCTGAGCCAAACTCCCTGACACCTTTCTGGTGGATACTGGAGGTTGCAGTGCTATGTATTACATAAAGAATATTAGGTTGCACTGCACTGTTTGCAAAATACAGCAAGGTGGGCCATGAGAGAGAGTGGGGAGAGAGAGCAAGTAGAGACAGCCAGGAGAGAGAGATATAGAAAAGACAGCCAGGAGAGCGAGGGTGTTTTTTTTTTTTCGTTGGTAGATCTCATGTAGCTCTTCATTTGAAAAGTAGATCTTAACACAAAAAATTGTGGGCACCCCTGATCTAGGACAACATAGCTGAACTGGAAAGTGAGCTGAATTGGAGGATTTGTCCAGTTCAGCTATGTTGTCTTATATCTTTCACTTCTGCGTTCTCCACACTCTTCACCCTTTTGTGAAAATTTGGGTTTGATAAACAGTTGCGCTACTATTCCAGGGTGTGTGTAAAAAAAAAAAAAATTGCAACTGCCATCATTGAATTTTAGAGGGTCTCTGCTTTCAGGAAATATATTATTCTGTGGGGTTAAGGAATCTTCAGGTCTCAAATATGCATTTTAACACTAGTTTGAAAAGCTAAAAAAAGTCTCACAGGGAAAGGGTTAAAGCTGGCCATACACCAGCAGAACTCCATTGGGGGGGGAAAAAAATTAAACCTGTTCTTGGAACATCCATTCAATTTTCTTATAGCTAATTGGGTCAAATTGGTGACTACCGTTGACCTTAGTAACAGAATAAAAAAATTGATAGGCAGGATTGATAATTAAATTCTAGCAGTGAATGTGCTTGTTCCGCAGACTTCGTTCATTCCAAAAGCCAATGTTAAAATTAAATGATATTTCGGATCATATTGGTCAAGTCTCTGATGGCGTTATGGAATGTTCTGGCAAGATCTTTCATATGAATGTTCGTACGTAGGAAAATGTAGCCGTATAGGAGCGGCTTGGGTCCATGTCCAGCACTGGAGGAAAGCAGTGAGTCTGTCCTGCACCTATAATAAGGCAGGTGGAGGATGGACACGCTCTACAGCAGGGGTCGGCAACCCCCGACACGCGTGCCCAGCTTGGCACGCGAGGCCACGTCTGCTGGCACGCAAACTCATTTGTTTGTTTGCATTTGACATCGCATCGTATTTGCATCGCTCGAGCCGGCTGTCAAATTGAAGTCCCACCCACCTCCATGACGTGGCCAGATGACGTTCATGCGCGGAGCCGCGCTGAGGATGCCGTCGACGATCTGCTCAAGGTCCTACCTGGTGGATTCTTTACATGCAGCACGCAGGACGGAAGGAGGTCACATGAGGCTGAGCGAGCGGAGCAGGGAGGAGAGCTCAGTCTCCTGTGACAGCGCTGTCTCCACCCACACACCACTCTGCCGCACTATGATAGGCAGCTGAGCGGTGTGGGAGAAGAGATTACGGCCGCTCACAGCGCTCTTCTCTCGCAGTGCTCGGCCGGCTGTCACTTTCTCTCCTCCCCGCTGGGACACAGAGCAGCGCCCGGCGGGGGGGGGAGTTATGCACTGATGTATCGGCAGCAAAATGGCACTTTCTGCATTTAGCCAAAACTGCCATTTTCGGCCGATATGTTTCCGCGGCCGATATATCGGTGCATCCCTATTATTAATCATACATTGTTTGGGGCTGATGCAAGCTAAAGTGTGTGCGTTGGTGCTGGTCTGAGGTCTGCTGTGCGTTGGTGCTGATCTGAATTCTGCCATTTATTGGTGCTGATCTGAGCTCTGCAGGGAATTGGTGCTGGTCTTAGCTCTGCTGTGCGTTGGTGCTGGTCTGAACTCTGCTGTGCGTTGGTGCTGGTCTGAGGTCTGCCGTGCGTTGGTGCTGGTCTAAGGTCTGCCGTGCGTTGGTGCTGGTCTGAGGTCTGCCATGTATTGGTGCTGATCTGAGGTGTGCAGGGCATTGGTGCTGGTCTGAGTTTTGCTATGTATTGGTGCTGGTTTAAGGTCTGCAGGGCATTGGTGGTGGTCTGAGGTCTGTCACTTTCTCTCCTCCCCGCTGGGACACAGAGCAGCACCCGGCGGGGGTGGGATGCGCCGATGTATCGGCAGCAAAATGGCACTTTCTGCATTTAGCCAAAACTGCCATTGTCGGCCGATATGTTTCGGCGGCCGATATATCGGTGCATCCCTATTATTAATCATACATTGTTTGGGGCTGATGCAAGCTAAAGTGTGTGTGTTGTTGCTGGTCTGAGGTCTGCCTGCGTTGGTGCTGTTCTGAGGTCTGCTGTGTGTTTGTGTTGGTATGAGGTCTGCTGTGCGTTGGTGCTGGTCTGAGGTCTGCTGTGCGTTGGTGCAGGTCTGAGGTCTGCAGGGCATCATGTAAAAAAACTGTTTTTTTAATGAAAGTGCAGTGTTTAGGGCTGGTCTGGAGTTTTAAGGTAATACTGAAACATGGATCACACTAAAACTGCAAGTCCAGTTTCCTTTTTTAGTACATGTAAATATATTTTGTGTGTGCAATAGTTATTAAATTTTTTCACTCACAGTTGTGCTGCTAATGGCAAGTTAAACACATTCAAATAATTAGTGAGTTTAACTTATTATTAGCAGTACAACTATGAGTGCAAAAACTGAAATTTACTAATACTATGGTGCACTATTGTTCAATGGCACTCGGTTGTTTGATGGTCGCAAAAATGGCACTCGGTGTGTAAAAGGTTGCTGACCCCTGCTCTACAGGCACCATCACCAAACCCAGCCAGGCACAAAGCCTCAATAATCCACTCCAGCCCGCTGATCACATGACTTCAAGGAGGATGAACGACACACGAATGCTGACCAATCAGCGATGTCTACGCCCAGCAGACAGGAACAGCCGAGCTGTAAGGCGGCGGGGAATGTAAGTTGTGTAGTCGGGGAGGAGAGGACTTTACTCGGTGAGTTTCTGTCTCATCTTTGATCAGTTATCCGCAGAGCGGAGATACGACAGGGCGCCTAAGTTGCTTGACTGTAGAAGTCTTGGAGTGATGCACGCAACCGCAATGCTTGTTGGGAGATGAGCTACGTGATTACGTCAGAGAGAGGCGAATGGGGATGTGGTGTTAGGGGCGGCAGTGCTGTATGTGAACCGTACACTGTATATGTGATATCACGGTGGGGTCATTCTCTGGTTGTGTGTGGACTGAGAGGCGAGAGCTGCTTTCTATAGCCTCAGAGACTTGTAATGTCACCTCATTGGGAAGTAGTGCTGAGGACCTAAACCTGAGAGCAGACCGTCACTTGAGTTCATATATGTGTTGTTGGACTTTACTGCGGTCTGAAAAGCGAAGCACTGTGGATGGTTTTCAGAGGTGTTTGAGCGGCCGTGTTCCGGAGGCATATTCCATTGAAATACCTACCATGCTGCAACTGTGTGCCAAGCATTTGGCACCTGGCAGTGCAGTGGGCTAGGGCTGCAACCAGTGGCGTCAAGGGGTGTGCGGCCGGCACCCGGGTGACACTAAAATGACAGTCATTTTGGTGTCACCTCCTCTAAAAAGTCGGGCACTCGGTCATGGACCAAGGGCCCGGCAGTGTCAGGAGAGAGGAGGGGACCCGGTGGCATACCTCATCCTGCCGCCAGCAGGCATCAATTAGATGACCGCGCATGTGTGATGACATCACAGTGGGGTGTCACCCGGTCTCCGTTCTGGGTGACACCCGGCCTCGGGACACCCCTGGCTGCAACAATTAATCGATATTGAGAATAGTTTGCAACAATTCTCATCATTGATTAGTTGGGGGTAGAGTTTTTTTTATTTTATTTAATACAACCAATTGATTAGTTGAAAAAATAATTGTGCAACAAATCAATTATGAAAATAATCGTTAGCTGCAGCCCTACAATGGGCCCGTTGTCTTCAATGGGTGCCCTTGGCATGCGGCTTGTCCACCTAACAACTATGACATGCTGAGTAAAAGTTGCTGCACCATGGAACAGATCATGACAGGCATGGCAGTGTGTATGAACCCCTTTGGCTGCCATGGTAATGTGTATGTAGGCATTTGGGAGGCGGTAAAAATGTGGATCAATCGCCTGTTTTTACTGCCCCTTTGCCACCAGTGTGAACATAGCCAAAAAATAAAAAATTTCAGCATTCTTACTCCTGCACTGCAAGGGTTAACTGCTCATTTTGGTCTAGGGGCAAAAAAAAAGAAGGTCCTCAGTCTGTGTGCTAGACAGGTCCCTGCAGCCTCTTCTCCCCCAAGCCCTGGTGGTCTAAGGACCCGTGACATCATCGTGACTAATGTAGGTCCAGATGCGAGGACGCCGAGGGACATTGCACCTCCAGAGTGGAGGAGGTGAGTGGTCGCCACCACAGGACCGAGGATCGGTGAGTGTGTTTTCTTTCTATTCGCTCCTAGGCCAAAACAAGCAGTTAACCCTTGCAGTACGGGTATAAGAATGCCGAAAATGTTTATTTTTGGTAGCCCCACTGCAAAGGTTCGTTTTAATAAATCCTGGAGTTCTTCTTTAATGTAGAGAGCCAGTGAAATGAGGGAATCAAAGGAGCTGCCCGCAGGTACATTGATGTCTGACAATTTCTACAAAGAACTTAGGGAGGGGGTTAAAGGAGAACTATGAGGTGAGTGATTTTTACTCAACCTCATAGTTCGAGCCGACGTGTGACAATGAAACTGTCACACGTCATCTCTATAGATCGGAAAGTGAGCGAACACATACCGTTGCTCGCTCACTTCTCGATCATGTCCCTGCAGAGAGCAGTGACTGTCACCCACGGCTCCCTGCAGGGATTCCCCCTCCACGATCCTCCAGCGCTGATTGGCGGAACAGATGGGGGAGGGGGCGGGTACTGTTGGCTCTGCCTTTAGATAGGCAGAGCCAGCTGTCAATCACCCAGCTGGGTGGATCTCGACAGCAATGTTGGGATCCGTTCCGGCTGTAGCTTGCGGTATACTGAGCTTAGGGTAACGGGAGGACGCTAGTTTGTGTCCTCCCGTGACCCTTAGGAGAACTATGGGGAAAAACACTTACCCCATAGTTCGCCTTTAAGTACATTAACACGCATCTGTATGATTTTGTTGCAGATTTTCGCTCATTTACTGTCTGGTGAATCTGTTGTCAATGTGGCAATAGGTGAGGGGAAATCTTTCTAATGGAGCCCTGAAACGCAGTGAACACCTGCATGGGGTCCTAATCCTTCCCCACTCCAGCCATACTGCAACACTAGTCTCACCAGAGGCAGAAAATGTAACACCTAAAATGAATTTGTAAAGCAGTGAAGGTGACTTTCACCAAACATTCACTGGTGGTGAATCAATTTCGGTCATTTAAAATGTGCCTGGAAGATTCACCCGCATGTTTGGTAAATGTCAGATTCACTTGTTTACAAATATGCCCTTTAACCTTGTAAGGAAATAATTGTGTAGCCTGTGACCGATCAACATTGGGACTTGTCAGTGAAGGTTCTTATTCATCCAGGTCATGATATATCTGTAAGAAATAAGACAAGGCAACTGGACTTGCTGTATTTTTCTTGAAGACGTTTCACTGTTCATCCGACCAGCTTTCTCAATTCAGAATGACTTGTACAAACAATTTTTGTACAAGTCATTCTGAATTGAGAGAGCTGGTTCGATGACCAGTGAAACGTCTTCAAGAAAAATACAGCAAGTCCAGTCGCCTTGACTTATTTCTTACAGATATAACATGAGGATAGTGTCTCTTCAAACTGTAATATGACCAGTATACGAATTAGTATATCGCGTCCTATCGTCGCCACACACGCCTGTCTCTGCTCTTATCTAAGGGGGAATTCTGTCTATCATTTGGAATAATCTGAACCATTTGCTGGATTTTTGTTCCTGATATTGAGTGAGTGAGAGACTGGTGAGGTTCAAGGCAGCCATAATGGATTCACACCAAACATTTAATTTTAGGTGTTACTCTCTGACGATCAATGATTGCTATAGAATAATTTATTTGGCTTATGTTAAACGTCAGATACATTGAGAGGTTTTCTAGAGTATATATTGTAGAGATACATTGTCTGCTCAGCATACTGTCTACATGTATATAAACAATGTCCTTGTGGTTTGCAGTCCTGGGATGTCTCACACAGAGGACCGGCGCTATGTGGAGCTGTGTCAGGATTCAGTTCGTCTGACTGCAGAGAGTGTGGGCCTAGAGATCCCGGATGAGGTTGCTGCATTGCTGGCAGAGGATGTATGTTACAGGCTACGGGAAATCACTCAGGTATATAAAGAAAGTGTTTAAGTGGCAGACGTGGCATGCTATGAGCGGCATTTAGTCACTCATTTTAAGTCTATGAAACATCAGTTATTATTGTGATTGCCTGTGCTCCACTGCACCCTGGGCTATATATTGTATTGTTTAAAACATTGATGTGTCTGTATTTGACAACAAAAATAAATAGGTAAAGCAAACCCTTTTTTGGGGTTTACTTCTCTTTTGGGTCATATGAGTATATTTACTAAAGCACTCCTGTGCCCCAAAGTCAGCAGATAGCAGCAGGCTAATGCCTGATATTTGCTGACAACGCAGAGCTGCACCACAGCTGGGATGGATCAGAATCCACCCTGGCTGCCACAGTGACAGAGCCAGCTGTGCCCATCTCCTCCCCTGCCTGTCCCTCCAATGAGTGCTGGTGGAACAGAGAGTATTGTGGGAATCCTTGCAGGGGTTAGTGACTGAGAGTCCCTACTCTCTGCAGGGAGGAGACCATGAGTTGAGCGGTCAGCTCACGGTATAGAGCCATCTTGCAACATTTGCAGTGTCCCATTCCAGCTCTACGTAGCAGTTAAGAATAAGTTTTACTCTCCCCACACTTACCCTTTCGTTGCATATTTATATGCTCACTAAATTGGTTTGCCAATAAATTGTAAATGTGGCCATCTACTTTTCATCTAAGAGTGTGGAAGCATTCAAGAAACGCTTGGACGAGTTCCTCGGAGAGTTTCTATCTGCTCCAGTTTTTATAACCCCCCAAGTAATTTACCAAAGTGATATATACCCCACTCAATAATGTAGTGAGGTGTATTGGAAAAATCGGTTAAATTATATTTAACAGCAGGAGCAATGAGAGCTTTTATCACTTGCAGTTCTTCTGCATAGTTTAAAGGAGAACTATGGGGAGAGTGAAATGCACTTATCCCCACAGTTAGAGCTGATGTGTGACACTGCAGCTGTCACATGTGGGCTCTAAAGATCGAGAAGTGTGCGATCGCTCAGTTCACGATCTTCTCACAACAGAGAGCATTGACTGTCAGTTCCCTGTTCCTCCAGCACTGACTAGAGGGACCGACGGGGAAAGGGGCGGAAACAGCTGGTACTTGCTCTTGAGGGGCAGAGCCAGCTGTTAATCAGGTAGCTGCAGCTATTTGCTGAGTTTTCAGTCACAGGAGGACATTAGTAAATGTTTTCCTGTGACTCCAGGGGTGTGGAATTCCTATCGCCCGACGCCCGGGACAGGCAGTTTCGGGCGCCGGGCGAGTAGTTTTTTAATACATTCAGCCCTGCTCCGGACAAGCAGAACTAAATGTATATTGTGGAGCCGCCACTCGTTTTCATACAAGTGATCTAATCAGATCACTTGTATGAAGCGAGAATCGGCGATCCTGTCCGCCCCCCCCCGCGCCGTGGTTTTCGGGGGTCCCCCACTCCTCTGGTGGACCCGTCACCACGGCACGGGAGCTCGCCATAGAGCCCGCAGAGCAGACAAAGAACTTCCTTTCTTCGTCTGCTCTGTGCTATCACTGAGACCATGGCGTTGTAATCACAGCGCCCTGTAATCACAACGCCACCTGTCTCGGCTGTCAGGAACTACACAGAACATCAGTTCTGTGTTGGAGGGCAGGTTCCATAAAGAGAACCTGTCACCTCCAAACTATCACATAGAGGATTTTAACACCATATGTGATAGGAATAAAATGGGGGGGAAAAATATAATTAAAACCAACTCCGCTGCCCCTGCCATCTGCATACAAATAAACACACGCATAGGAAATTGTGTGTGTTGAGTCCTGCTGCCATTTCACTGTGTGCCATATTGTGGTACCTGGGCAGCAGAACTCTCTCACACACACAATGTGCATTAAAGGGTAAGTTCACTTTCCCAGGTAATACGGGAAAATGGAATTACCCGATCAAATCTGGCCCTGGACTCTAAAGAGAACTAACACCAAAAAGGTCTCTTTTTATACTTGCTCCCTAGGGGTAGTTCACACCAAGTGCATTCCAGGAACAGATCAGTTACAGAACGGATCAAATGTATTCCAATGGTATTTTGGGCTCTAGTTCACAATGCAGCGTTCAGTTCCAGAGCATGTAAAAAAACTGCAGCAAGCCCTATTTTTCCTGCTCTGGAATGCATGCAAACGCATCAAAAATGCAAGCAAACGCAGTGAAAGCCCATTTTACAAAAACGGCCCGGAACGCGTAAAAAAGTGTCAAAACACACTGCACTGCTTGTGCAGAAACTCATGCGGATCTGGTCCGCATTAGGTGTGAACAAGCCCTTAGTTTTCCTATGAGGTTTTTGTTTTTCATTTTACTAGTTCTGATGGAGTCCCCCAGCTGTTGAATGTTTTGTGATTTTGTTTGCTCTGCACTTTCACAGGCAATGTTGGTTCTAACTTTTTGTCTTTCAATCTCAGTTTACTGCACAGTCGCTCAGGCACTGTAGGCGACGAAGACTGACCGTAGAGGACTTCAACCGTGCTCTTCGCTGGATTAATGTTGAGGTATGTCTAACTATATGACTTTTCATTTTAAAATACACTTTCTAAGTACTGACTCCTTCTTACTCATGTGATAGAGCTCTGCCAGTCAGCTCTGAACTGTGCCTCACATGGATCCCTCCAGTATGAGCTGTGTGGTTGGCTCTTATGCAAAATATCTTTATGTGCAAAATAAGCTTTTGATAAGCTTCAGCATGCTGGATGATGTGTGGTGGTGCTTGTAGCTTCTGTTGTGGAACATATAGCTCGGAAATCACAGTGCTTTGTTTGCGGAGGTGTGAAATATGTAATTGCTGTTCTCCGTCCTTAGACCACTTGAGAACTGCTGGAGGATGGACCCTTTCATGTTACCAGGGCTTACAGCTAGCCTCCTTAATATTGATGATTGGCCAGGGATGTCTCTAGATGGCAGGGTGGGGAGTCCAGAAAATACAAAATGTTTTCTGAGTTATGTAAAATTGTTCCATGTGTTGTCATCCCAACGGCATATCATACAGTTCAGCATAATCCGTACAGGAGCCATGTGTGTCAGTTACTGGCCAATGTGTTCAGAGCTACCAAACGTGATGATAGCATTGACTTGAAAGAATAAAGCTGAATACTTTTTAGTTAAACGAAATGCTTCTTTCAGCCAGTGTATGGCCACGGATCACCTGATCCAGTTTCATTTCGAAGTGTCAGAGATGGTGATTGTCATTGTGCAGAGGATCGTGATGTCAATCTAGTGGAACTGGCTTTGGCCACAAACATTCCGAAAGGGACAGCTGAGACTGCAGTGAGGGGTAAGAAATCTCTATTTACTAAGTTAATACAAGTTGTAAATGATTTTTTAACTTATTATCCATAATGCCAATCTTCCTTTTTTATTTTCAGTCCATGTCTCTTACCTGGATGGAAAAGGAAACCTGGAGCCTCAGGGCACAGGTAAGTGTTTTTTATGTATTCTTCTGCACATCCCACCTTTTTATATATGCCTGCTAAATCATATTTCCTCCCTCCAGTTCCTGCTGCGGTCTCTTTATTAACAGATGACCTACTAAAATATTATCAGCGTGTGACAAGAGCAGTGCTGGGGGATGATTTACATCTCATGAAGGTGAGGAAAGCTATAAAAACAGTGTGCAGAGTTTTTAGTTAGCATTTTTTAGAGGTTTAGACGATCTCAAATTAACGACCCCATTCTCTCTCATAAATGTTTTGTTTATTTGTTGTCTCAACACAATGCATGTCTTTGCAGTTAAGCTTGTCCAGTCCCCGTTTTCTCCTAATATTTCTATGGGTTATCATTTTCAATATTAACCCCTTCGTGACTGACGACGTACAGTGTACGTCGCCAGCATCGGGGCTGTTTAAACAGACTCCCGGCGACTTTTGCCGCCGGGAGTCTGTTTATTTTATAGTTATTTGTTTTTATTTCTAGTAGGGTAAATATAAAATATTAATGTCAATATTTTCACCCAGCAAGTGGAGCTATAGGCTTCTTTTTCCATGTTTTGCAAACTATCTCTATCCACTTTACTAAAGGAATCCTGTTTACAGTGCTGAGTAGCTCACTCTGAAATTTACGTACACTGCTGATTAAACCAGAGCAGTTACTTACACCCCTGCTCTCTTCCAGAGGCTTCAGGCAGACAGCGTTGAAGCCATTATAGTTTTTCTGCAAGAGAGCACTTTGTCTTTAATACATGTGCCTTATTTCTTCCACATTCATTTTATTGAGTTTTACAGTAAGATGATGAATTTAAAAAAAAGGTTTCATTTGTTAAGCTGCACTGTCAAAAAAACATAATTTGATTGTCTGTTAAGCCACAAAGATATTGTTTTCATGTTAAGGCTTTATATATTACATATTCATAGTGCCAGACATGGGTACACAGGCGATGCACTGAAAACAGTGGCAGGCTTGAAGTCAGTGACACCCGTGCTATTGTTTAAGGGAAGAGGAATACCTTGCTAAAATTTCCAGTCTCTTTACTCATCTTGAATGCAGTAAATTTTGTTATTGAATTTATTCAATATATGAAGTGGATTACTGTAATTACTGCAGTTGGTCATAAACTAATTGTGGATGTGTGTTATAAACCCCCGAACATAAGGGAAGAGGATGAGGCTCACCTACATTGCCAAATAGAAATGGCTGTGAAGCAGGGAAATGTTGTTATGGGTGACTTCAATTATCCGGACATTGATTGGCCACATGGAACCGCTCATTCTATAAAGGCTGGCCGTTTTCCTAAACCTGTTGCGGGGCGATTTCATGGATCAGATGGTTGATGTCCCAACCAGGAAGAATGCTACACTAGATTTATTAATCTCCAATAATGCGGACCTAGTTGCAGACTTAGCGATTAGGCATACATTGGGTAACAGTGATTACCTTTTAATGTTGGGTACAGAAAAGAGAAGTGTGTTGGTTTGACAAGAACGCTAAATTTCAAAAAGGCAAACTTCAATAAGCTGCGTCATCCAGTGTTTGACACTAAATGGGACAAATTATTTCTAACAATGAACACTGACAAGTAGTGGGATTGTTTTAAGAATACTTTGCATAATGCCATTAGCAAGTGCATACCATCAGGCTTGACAACCCCCTATGTGATAACAATGAAAGTAAAGCAAAAAAAAAAAAACAGTTTTAAAAAATATTAAATGAAATGTAAAAATAATATTTTTTTAAAAAGTCCCCCGCCCCTGCGAGCATGCGCGTCTTCACATAATACGCGTCGGGAGCGCCTACATACGAAAACGATGATCACGCTACACATGTTGGGTATCGCCGTGCACGACGGCAATAACTCTAGGGCCAATATTTATGCGCATCTCTAAACTGATGGCCTGTAGGGGCTTTTTAAGCGTTGTCTATGGGTTAGATTAAAATCTATCGGGCATTAAGGGGTTATAGGTTCAGCTGCCTGTGCCTGTTAGTCTTCTGAGATTATGATTGGGATTTAGTGATGTCACTACTGTGCTGCTTTTTGTAACCCTTGGTGGTGGCTCGGATATGAGGAAGCAAATGGCTGCCTCCACACAAAGACAAAATGCAGAAAAAGGCATTGTAAGTCCGTAATGGGGACAGGTTCAGCTGCAGGTAGATCACAGGCAATACGGGTGACTAGCCCTTTGTTGTCTGTGTGGCTTTTTTCTTGTGCACAGCTTCCAGAGTTCAGTTCCCCTTCAAATCTGAACTGCATTTTGGTTGCACTGAAAGTTGAAATAAATCAGATTACCGTTAACAAGTATGCAGGTTTTTATTTGTTGTATTATGCTTCTCTCATTGATTTCCATGTTTGTCCCTCATTCTCATCCAGGTGGCTCTTCAGGATTTACAGACTAACCCAAAGATTGCAGCTCTGTTACCTTATTTTGTGTATGTTGTCAGTGGGGTAAGTATGTTGTAATTCACAATTATGTACCGATAAATACAGGGGATGGACAACAAATTCAGAAACACCCAGTATAAAAGTCCTAAAGATTGCTAAGGCAGCACAGATCAAATGGCAGACAAGAAATAGATTCCTAACTAAAAAAATGTGCGCCCATTCATGAACCTATTCATTTAGGCTCAGGGCCTAAATAGACTGCTATGCATTGCTGACAGTCTGGGGATATTTTAGATGGATATGTATTATTTGCTTAAAGGAGAACTATGAGGTGAGTGCTTTTCACTCACCTCATAGTTCTAGCCGACCTGTGACAATGAGACTGTCACAGGTCGGCTTAGTAGATCGGGAAGTGAGCGAACACATACCGGCGTTCGCTCACTTCTTGATCCTGTCACAGCTCTCTGCCGTGACAGGGGAGGGGCTGGATTCCCCCCGCTCCGCCAGCGCTGACTGGCGGAATGGGGGAGGGGGCAGGGCAGGTACAGCTGGCTCTGCCTCTAGATAGGCAGAGCCAGCTGTCACTCACGCAGCTGGGCGGATCCACACATAATTGTCGGGATCCGCTTCAGCTGCGGCGTCTCAGTATACCGCGAGCAGTAGCTTGCAGTATACTGTGGCGTCTCGGTGTACCGCGAGCTACTGTGGCGTCTCAGTATACCGCAAGCTGTAGCTCGCGGTATACTGAGCTTAGGGTGACGGGAGGACGGTAGTTTGTGTCCTCCCGTTACCCTAAGGAGAACTATGGGGAAAAGCCTTTATCCCATCGTTCTCCTTTTAATGTGCCATCTAGGGCTGCAACTAACGATTATTTTCATAATCGATTAGTTGACCGATTTATTTTTTCGATCGGTTAAAAAAACTATTTCCATTTTTTTTTTTAGTTCATCTAATATTATTATTCAGTTAAATATTAATTATTTCATTATTAACTATTTGTTGTTAAATATTATTGATTCAGTAAATGTTACTTAAAGTGACATTAAACCCTCAGATTTTTTAACATAAACCAATACTGTAATGTGTGCCTTACTGTAATCCATGGTAGTTTCCCTTCCTTTTAAATCTGTATGTCTTCTCATGCTTGGAGAGAACTTCCCTTTTCAGCTCAGGGCCTCTTCCTGTAGTGCTGGCTCAGGTTACAACCTATAGAAACGTATACACAGACACCGTTTGAGACAAGGCAGTCTGCTGAAAAGGGAAGTTCTCTCCAAGCATGAGAACAGATACAGATTTAAAAGGAAGGGAAACTACCATGGATTACAGTAAGGCACACATTACAGTATTGTTTTCTGTTAAAAAATCTGAGGGTTTAATGTCACTTTAATGGACAGATTAATTATTTCCACATAGCGCTCATCCCTGGCTTATGTCACAGAAATTCAGCCTGTTCACAGTCCACCATGAGCAGCCAGAGGAGGGGGCTGAGCCATGGGGAGGCCGCGGGTCCCGAACAGGAACGGTTAGTCCTGGGTGATGCCGGAAATCAACACTTTTCCCTGGGAAGTCCCTATTCATCCCGTTGACAGTCCACTATGATCCTCCAGGGAAGGAGGCTGAGACATGGGGGAGGCTGCCCGAACAGTCAGTCTGCTCCTGGTTCGGGGCTAATTGCACTATATTGCCGCTCCGCCGGGACTCCTGAAAACTTTTCCCTGGGATGTCCCGGCCTTTCAATAGCAAGCATGCGAGTGAGGAAGGGGAGCCCAAGTAATTGATAACAAAAGGCATCTATATAGCATAGGGGACAGTGACAGGTAACACAAGCAAGGATTGGGAGCACATACATTTATTTGCAGTTATATTAAAATGCTTCAAGAAAGCTTTACATTTTCTTTGACAGGAATTCTGCCTTAATGCTTTTATTGATACCCAACCTTGTTCTCCATTTTCTTTTAGGTTAAGTCAGTTAGTCATGATCTCGAGCAGCTGAGCCGCCTGTTGCAGTTGGTGAGGTCTCTCCTGTGGAACCCCTATCTTTATTTGGGAAGTTATGGATACAGTCTCATGCAGAGTGTATTGTACTGTGTGACTGAGCCTTTAGCTGCTTCTATAAACCCACTTAATGACCACTGGACTTTGCGAGACTATGGCGCAGGATTGTTGAGTTGTATTTGGTAAGGCCATTAATGCATATATAGCTATCCTTTTATTCATATTTACATAGGCCACATGTATCTGAAACTTAAATTGGTAAAAAAAACTTGAGCCTGTCATAATGTCAAAGGACCTTGGTTTCTGGAAATAAACACCTTCCACCCAGCTACTAAGGCCCACCTCAACCAGTCAGCAGTTGGGTGTGGGAGTCTCATTGGATTGTTGAATAAGTGGGGCTTAGCTGCTTCATGGGCAGATGTCAAGAGCCTTTCCAGAGAATAGTCCTGGGATCCATGTGCTACTTAGGCCTACAGAGAACTGGTTAAGGATTACCAAAACACTGTTTGTTCTGTCTGATGACCTCAAGCTTCTATCTGTAGTTATACTCATAGGTTTGCATGTTTAGCGATTAGTTCCTGTGAGTAGGAATGTCTTCATTATGTGTACATATAGGCTGATTTGACTTCCATGAAAGGTTTGATGCACCCAATTTTATTTACACTAGTAAGTGTTCTTATGGTGTAGTCCATATAGCAATACAAAGGTAGATGAAAACTGTACTGTATGCTTGCCGTCAGAATTGCTGAGATCTTGCTCCTTTCTTTCTCTGTAGGACACACCGAGATTTAGCCGGCTCGCTGTATACTCAGGTTTTGCAGTCTTTGCAGAAAGTTCTGGGAGATCCCGTACGCCCACTCTGTTCCCATTATGGAGCTGTTGTTGGTCTTCATGCTTTAGGCTGGGAGGTAACTTATGTGAACTATGGCAGTGACATTCCAAAGAGGCGGAGAATATTGTGATAGGTGTAAAGTTGTGTAACTCCGTTCTCTTCCTGAATCTCATTTAGGCAGTAGAGCAAGTATTGTATCCTTTGCTTCCAACCTACTGGGCTGGGCTACAGACTGTATTAGATGATCACTCCATGTCCAATGCACAAGTCAAGGCTGATGGTCACAAGGTCTATGGAGCTATCCTGGTAAGTTAAGAAAACTAAAAAAAAAGGACAGAATGAGTGGGATTTGTAAGTGAGAAATGGTAAAAGGCTACTGCCATAGGGATCCTTACTATCCATCTACTGGATATACAAATGTGTGCATTGAACCCATCCAAAACTAGACTGCATCTATACAGACATTTGTCTTGCTGTTAAGCACCTAATTATCATTTCCATAAAAGCAAAAAAACAAGGCCAAACTGGTATAGTGTTCGATGACTGAATTAGAGTTCCCCCAACGAAAACATGTTCACTGTTAGATCTTCATTCAAGAAAAATTTTCCACCCTGGTCCTTTGATTTCTTTCATCACTACAATGAGAAAGGATTGGCAAATTGACCCCATTAACTATTAGCAAGAAAAATGAATGTTCCAATTCTACTGGTGAATAGCCAGCATAAGGTTAAAGGCCAACATCTGTCAGACATGCTGTCAGCTCCTGCTGAACCTTACCCTGCACTAGAACTCTGTCACCTTAGGACAAGTGAAAGCTGATGGCAGTTATGAAGTGCAGGCACCCAGAAGTGTACAGGCCTACGTCAACTTTTAGTATGCTGTGCTGCTCCTGATGATCAGGCGTTCTGACAGACAAGGTAGCCCCAGAAGTGTCAAAGCATTGTCAGACGGGCCTGGCCAAAGCAGAGGATGCTGAAAGCTGGGTGCCAGCACATCATACCTACAGTCCATGTACCCATCTCACTCGGAGCCACTGTCCCCTCCCTCCAAAGGGTGCAACTGGTGTCAGCAGATGGCAACCGCAGTGATGCACAAAGAGGGAAATGTGATGCACATTGAGTGATCACTTGTTTGCCTGATGAAGGGGATCCTGTGAGACCCCGAAACATTGCACTTAGTGTTTTGCTGTGCAACATGTATGTGAATAAATAGACGTACTGCATTTACTTGGAGTGCCGGTGTCTTTTCCCACTTAATGCACATCATACCTGTCACAAGCTTTTAGTATTCAACAGGGTCCCTTTAAATTAGTTTTATTCAAACTACCACATTGTGTTAACACACACATTACCGCATCATGCAGTAGGACACTGTGGTGCCATTCATCTTGAACTTCGAATAGCGCCTCAACACACATCCAGGCAACACACCAGCTTAACCAGGATTGTTGCATTGCAGGAAAAAGCAGCATGACCTGCATTCTTCTGTTGAGGTGCATTACAGCCCATTTATTTTGAATAGGCTGCCTACCGCCATACCCCTGATTGCACAAAAATGCATGTGCTGCAGTAAATTGCATTCAGGTGTGTATGGGCCCTTAAAGGGAATGCACAGTCTTCTATTGTTTTTGTAGATTTGTATGTGAAAGAGGTCGGATAGCTGCAAATCTTTTTGGTGGGTGTTAATGTTTTAAAAAAAACCTTGTTTGCACATACATTTTTGTGTTTTCTATATGTACATGGTGCAGCCACTTTTGCTAATTTCATATGCAGGTGCTGTTTCCCGCTTTGCAGTGCTATACCTACTGTGGTTGTGCTTTTAGGCCTGGTTCACACCTGTACGTTTTCTAGCATGTTCAACGCTCTACGAACGCTCAAACATGAAAGTCCCATTGTTTTCTATGGGTATGGTTCACACCTTGCCGTATTTCAGCCCGTCTGAACGTGCTACAAAGCGGCCTACGCCTGAAAAGGTACATGAGCTTCTTTGCGGTGTTTTTGTTGCGTGTTTCCATTGGGATACAGCCAAGTAGCCCTCGGAAATGTGCGAATCGTGGTAAAAACGCACGACAAACGTGCATATTCAATACGCCTAGGTGTGAACCCTTAGGCTGGGTTCACACCTAAGCGTATTGAATATGCGCGTTTGTCGCGCGGTTCGCAGTAAAAAAAACGCGCAACAAACGCGTGTTTCCGTGGGCTACTTGGCTGTATCCCAATGGAAACGCGAGACCATGTACTTCTTTGGGCGTAGGCCGTTTTGTATCGCGTTCGGACGGGCGGAAATACGGCAAGGTGTGAACCAGACCCATTGAATACAATGGGATTTAGATGTTTGAGCGTTTTGTCGAGCGTTGAACGCGCTACAAAACGTTCAGGTGTGAACCAGGCCTTACTGTTCCCCCCCCCCATGTAAGTTTGTAAAGCTGACCATACACAGATCAAATTTTGGCGGTTTCCTGCTGAATTGGTCAAGATTCAATCCGCGGGTGGCCCTTGAAGGAGACATGTGGAAAATTGTCAGCCAAACAGTGACTGCAGCCAATCAGCTGCATTCACTGTTCGGGTATTCTGACAGTAAAAGGCGCGCTGGCTGGCAGAATACAAAAGCCAGCAAGGAAAGATCCTTCCATCCATGCTCTGAATCACCACAGGGCTGAACTAAAAAAGGTGCCTCACTGAAAACAATGCACTTCCCATGGGACTATTGCAAGCAGTGATTGCAAATTGAGTGCTTCCTTTCACCAATTGGCAAATCTATAAATTTTCTGTTTTTTAATCTAACAATAAATATACGGAAGGAAGAACACATACAAATGTCAGCCATGTAAAATATTACTTTCAGATAAACACTTAAGAATACATGAAATAAAATACTTTCCTTTTTAATAAATACAAAATATATTTTTCTGGGAATAATGTTTGTACAGCTTTAATGTCACATGATCAGGTTTTCATTTCTGTAAGACGCATGTAATGAATTAGTCACACCCAATGATGTATTGCTGTGTTTTCAGGTTGCTGTGGAACGTCTCCTTAAAATGAAAGCTCGCTGTAGTGAATCAGATAAAGACTCGCCCCCACAATCTTATCCGTCCTTGACTTCTGCACCCAGTGTGTCCTTGCTGGAGATGTACAATGAGTTGTATTGCTTCTTTGGAGATAGCTTGGCTGTGCGTTTTGGCACAGGAGGAACAACCTTGCAACCAGAGATGATTCCTAAAGGTACACAGGAGCCAAAAAAGGAAGGTACTGTGGAAGGGATACGGAAAATGCCACAGCTGACAGCTCACGGGGAGGAAGAAGTGACAAGTACAAGCAGGCCAACTCAGCGTCCTCCTCAGATCTCGCTTGCATCTGCATCTCGCCCTCGTGGAGGTTCAAGGCAAGGACAAAGGGTGCTAGGTGTGAGAGAAGCATTTCAAAGAAGTAGACTTACTCCACGTGGTTCCCCCCGTTTCACCTTTCTTATAGGAGGGAGACAGGCAGGGCGAGGGGGAGGCGGACGCAGGTTTCAGAGTGTCTTCCAACTGCATACTGGACCTGGGGCCACAGCCAGCCGGTATGCTCAAAAGCTACCTATGATTGGGCGAGTGGCAAAAACTGGATGCAAAGGGATGCAAACAGATTTGTCACTTTATTTGCCTCTGTGATGCTGGCAGTGAGGCTAGAAGGAGGTTTGTCAAAAAGTGAGTTATGTGGAATGTATTGTATCTCCTGCCTTTGTGTCAAAGTGGCAGCGTATGTTTTCACCGGGCAGCGTTTGTAGTGCTGTATGAGGTAGAACATGAGCTTATGAACATTGCTACCTTCATGTCAATAGTGCTGAATTTTATGAAGGTGTGACAACGGACTCTTTTTAAGAACATTTGTATTTGTCACGTATGTTTTTACAGGCATATAGTGCCATCAAGAGTTTAGTTTGACGCTCTTGTTCTGCTTTCACATCTAGGCTGTGCTACGGTGCAGTCTAATCGTTCCATCACTGCTATCAACTTCCATGATGTAGCAGTGAGTGTAGGAAAAGAAACAATACAGCTTATAAAACTGATCATGTGATCTCCTATTAGTTGTCTTTTTAAAGTGAATATATACTTTATGCATACTGGCAAAGGTAACAAGTTCACTTTAAGGAGCAATTTTTATTCCTGTACTTGCCTTCCCCAATCCAGCACCAGACCAATGTAGGGCTATATGGTGGAACAAGGGCCACCTTGCCTCTCTGCAATGCTTGGTGTCTGAATAGCCAACCACAAGGCTGGAGCTGTAAGGTGTGCATAACCCTGTGTTAATTTCTAGTTGCTCGGCTAATAAGATACTTGAACATCCCACGTGCAATGTGCATGTTTCACTTTGCCCAGTATGGTAAAGCATACAGGTTCACTCAAGGTTAATAAGTGTAACCTGTAATGAACGCAATACAGGGGCTGCCACTATGGAACGCCTTCTAAAATGCCAGTTGCCTGTTATGAATGCTGGTGGGACAGAATAACTATTTAGAGTCTCTGACCAAAAATAAGTAAGCAGATCAGGAAAGTCAGTATACTTTCTTATACTATGTTATGAATAGTATGTTTAGTCTCTGACTTGCATCAAGCCGGTAACTAAAAAAACAAAAAGTTCAGCATTAGCAGTCTCTGTGCTTACCATATGACAGGTTACTGTAACACATCTGACCTCTGCCCCGAGGCAGCCAGGTATCGAGCCTCCATAACCTGTGATCTGTGGTAGTAAGCAATAAGAGTTTGAACAGGCTTCTCATTTATCTACTTTGTAAAAAAAAAAAAAACTTAATTGGCTAACAACATAATGTGTACAGTAAGAACAGTATTATTCTCCATTCATAATGAAAGCATTAGCCATTTTCATTCAGGAGCACTAACCTAATTCAGATCAAAGGTTGGTAACTTTAGTGACTATATCAATCTATTACATTTGTCTGTTTGTTTCAGGAAATAAAGTCCAACTCCAGGCACACCCCTTTCCATAAATGTTCACTTCCTTGTAGCCCTTTATGTAGTTTTGCCTTTACTGTGAAGTTACATAGGTTGAAAAGAGAGACAAGTCCCTCGAGTTCAACCCCCTAGAGACAAGAAAAGGAAAGAAGAAAAACAATGCTATGCCCACAGTTACCCACTGCTGATCCAGAGGAAGGCAAAAACCCCCTCTTAAGCATAGTTCAAGTTGCTCCAACAGGGGGGGGAAAAAAAAAATTAAAAATGAATTCCTTCCTGATCCCATAAGGCAATTTGATATTCCTTGGATCAACAATGTCTGGTGCTTAATATATCTATAAGAACTCAATATCGAGTAATATTATGTGCATTTAGGAATACATCCATTCCATAGAACAAAAAAAAAACCCAGTGTCAAGACCGGATGCAGACACTTCAGTCGGTATATAGGGGCAAAATACAGCCACCTTTCCCTTAAGGCAAGTGCACTTACTCGACTGTCCCCAGGACTTAAAACTATATATTCTGACTGACTGTATATTGTTGCACATGGGCCCCAGGTAAAGAGCAGATGTACTCACTGGCAAACAGGGAGTATTGTAGGGAAAGGCTGTGGTGAGGACTGTTGGCAAGATATACAGAGGCTGGATTCAGGCATGTACAGACAGAACTTACCACGCACACGCTGAGGGGGTATGTGGCCAGGCTCAGCCCACCGCTGATGGGGAGGTGCTGAGGGTCTGTGGACAGGCTCATTTGCCCACAGCTAACAAAGAAGTCTGGGAGAGGTGCAGTGGCAACAAGCAACCACCAGAAGGTGCTGGGAGGCTGTGCCAAGCATAGGAGTGAGTATTAGACATGCTCCTAACTGCTAAGGGCCAACTACTCCTCCAGGCCTGTTAGCAAAGTTAGAAGTCATCCCACAGAAAAAAAAATGTTTGGGAGAAATACCCAATCTCTTATTAAACAAAGTAAGACTTCCAGTACAACAGTGAAACTTGCCAGAAGAATACTCCAGGATGTGAGCCCAATGATTACAATATGCCACAAACTCGGGGCCCAAAATTTAGCCCATGTTGGTAACCAGCGACTGAAAGCAGGGAGAAGAAAACATGCGTCGCGACAGGAGATTGGATGATTTGGACGAGCCCATGAAACAACTGTCAGGAGTCTAACCAGGACAGAGTGCCGTATCCTGCAGGACAAATCCGAAGCACTGAGGATACCCAAAATGCCCCATTCCTTTATACTATGGAGCAGACAAGGAGGCAGAGCGAAGGAAAGAAAGGCAGAGGACAGGCTGTAGTGATCCCATGGTGCCACCAGAGAATTCACCACTCCTGCCAGAGGCATCCTGTACCTAAATCTATCAATCTCTATGTTGAACTTGGAGGTCAAATGATCTACAGCAGTGGTCCCCGGGCCGCGGCCCGCGGATCAAATGGTACCGGGCCGAAGGCGAAGCAGCGATCCCGACTCTGCTCTGCCCAGCTCCGTGTCACAGACTTTACTGCGGTTCATTGTAAAAATCATTCCGCCGCAGGTACCAGAACACTTCCAGGTAGAGAACCCATCCCTTGGATCCAGATCCTGACAAGGTTGGGATGTGCAAGCCTGTATTTTCTTTGCAGTGGCAAAACTTCCTTTTCCTCCATGGGGAATTATATAATTGTCCAACTCGATGGGGGTACCAATTGGAAGGTAATCCAAACAAACAATCGTCTAAGCTGAAGCCATGAATAATGCTTAATGTTAGGCAGGACCTGCACCCACTGTTTCCACAACAGGTGGACATCCAGACAACCGGAAAGCCCTGAGAGCACAGTAGGGTTAGTACCAAGTAGGGTAGGGTAGCAGGAGAAAAGCTGAACGGTAGGGCCACCACAGCAGAAGCGCTGGAGACCCAAAGCTAAGAAAAAGATCATGCTGGCAAAAATTGAAACATTGCAGCACACTCCTAGATATTCACAGAAGCAGGAAAGGTAAGAATCCTCAGTAGTATGGGAGCTGCAAACATTGGTGAATAAGTTCCCTAAACTGTTATGCCACAGAAATCAGGGTTAAAACCCCTAGGTCCATGGAGGTCTGTTATCCGCAAGGTAAGAGAAGTAGGTGTGAAGGCATTAACATAGGTGGGAAGGGCAGAAGTCTAATCAGGACCCCTTTGGAACAACCACCTGCACCCGAGAAACAAGATGCTGGCTGCCCAAAGTATCCACAAAGACTAATCGTATCCCTTTCTTTGATAAAAGGTGGCTTCCTTCCATACTGAAGAAGACTAACCAAAAGGCTTGTAGGATTTTTAGTCCAAGGTTTGTGGGCAGATTTGGGGCCAGGTTTGGAATTGGCTATGGAAACGGAGGTCTGTGAAAGACAAAATAACTCATCCAGTCCAGGCAGAATCCTAGGCCTTCTCTGGTAGACTACACAAGCATTTCCACCCCCCAGAGCCCAGGCCAGCACCAAAGAGACACTGTCTTTCAAAGACTAGGGAACCAGATGCCTCTATAAGCTGGTTCTGCAGTCCATGCCTAAACCAAACATTGCCAACATAGTAACTAAGGGCTGCAGGTAAGAGATACAGACAAGACTGAGCAGTGGATCAACCTGCACAGCGTACAAGTTCCATCTGATGACCTCGCCCTAGGACAGTGAAGTCTGACTGACAAAAAACACCACTAAGGGAGGTCCCCTTATTAGGACCCGCCAGGGAGAACAAGACCTGGAAAGGAGCTCAACCGTTAGCAATGGGGGTCATAAAAAGGTAGGTGCACCTTCCACCGGAAAAGGCAAAGCCTGTCCAAGGAGGTACATAGTCAGAACCCTAGCAGAGTAGAACAATGTTGAAGTACTACTTCCTACAGGATCCATGCTTTAATTTGCTTGGGAAGAGTGAACCCTTTGCCACGGTGCTTACACTTCTCATAAAGGGGGTAGCTCTTCATATGTTGGGAGAAATATCAGAGGCCTATGACACCTAGAAGGAAATACCCTGAACGGGATCTTTAGAGGCCCAGCTTTAGATAAGGACTCAAAAGCAGCAACACCATAAACAAAACAGACAGGGATTCTACTGGAGAAGGCTTAGAGGCACACTAAGACCACTGCGACCATCAGCAACCAAATGAGAAATTATGCCCATAAAGCCATCATGACCCAGTGGAATCCTTGCAAGGCAGAGCCACAAAAGAGGCCCATCAAAGTAAAAGGGAAATGCAGAGGACAGCAGTCCAGTTATTCCTATAGGGCAGTGGTGGCGAACCTTGGCACTCCAGCTGTGCCAAAACTACAAACCTAAACATGCATCTGCCTCTGGGAGTTATGTCTGTGGCTGTCAGAGCCTTGCAATGCCTCATGGGACTTGTAGTTCCAAAACAGCTGGAGTGCCAAGGTTCGCCACCACTGCTATAGGGGCTAACACAAACAAACCAGTGCTGCTAAGTTGGATTACCAGGAAGCCAGGTTACAGGAAGGCTGACATCCTACACTGAGAATATTCACTGCCTGGATCTGTTACAGGACCATGGCCTCTGACAGAGAGGGCACACTATCTGGAACACTGACCCCACTTGCTGCATACAACAGTATACACCACCTCTGTGGACGGAAATGGGCCTGACATACTCCTGCAACTCTGTCACTGTGTTGCCTTGAGGAAGAGACCCTGAGTGGCTCCAAAACGTTGGCTTCTTGACTATGTGACGTAAATTTGTAATAAAACTAACTTTATTTGCATATTGAATTACTGAGTGCTGGTGACTTATCTTCAAATACTCCTACATCCAACACCGCAGGACACAGCTCCCCTGCAGGTGCAATAGGTGGCATAGTGTATGACAACCAGTGTAGAGACCAGCAGAAACAAACTGCCATCCATAGAAATTAACAGAATGTGAGAGGAAGTGACGTCATACACAGGTATATGCTCAAAGTCAACATGGCAGCCGCGGCTTTTGGTTCCAGCAGTCCACAAGTCACGGCCTTAATTTCTGTGTGACCCTGCAAAGGCTGCCAGGCCTGATGTGCAAGGCTGTCGCCCTAATAGCACAAAAGCCACCATGATCCCCCCAGAGCCCCAGGGAAGAAGAGTGATAGTGGAGGTGGAGACACCATCTGTTGCCATTAGTGACACCCACCAGGCAGAAGTAAGTGCACCCAAGCACCACCTGAACACACACGTGGGGATGAACGAACTGGGGAAAGAAGACAAGAGTAACGACAGACTACTTACAGCCACAACCCTGGGCTGATCCAGGATGCGTGGAGGGTACCGCTTCCCTGGACAAGTCATTTCTTTGCTGAAGTGGGGGCACTGTCAGTCTGCAGAACACTATGAAAGAGCAACGAGGTCACTCATGAGGAACACTCACAGGCTGCCCTAGGATCCAAGATGGATCACACATAGCTAGGGATCTGCATACACTTAATGACGGAGCTAGTGGGACTAAAAGGATTTTGATTATCCAGCCTGTCACCCAGCTCAGCTATTGATTGAAGGTTTTGAAGATAAACAAGAAAATAAATAAAAGAGCTTGGGTCCTTACTCCTTGACACTACGCTAAAAACTGAGCTGCCAGTAACAACAAAGGGGTTTGGCCATCAGCAGGAGCTGGCCCTGAACTAAACGTTTGTTTTTGTGCCTAGTGTCCTATTCCTGAACATGTGAGTGTGCCATGATGCCTTTCTACTGTTCTACTATTCCTGAACATGGCCCTATAACCCAATGGTTAGAGATTCATGATCTCCGCTGTGTCCTTCAATGAAAAGAAAAATTATTTATAAGGAAATACATTGCAAGAGTTTTTTTAATACACGATTTTTCTGTGCTTTACTTGCAATCTGTTCCTCTAGAACAGTGTAGTGAATTAAAATTTTAGGCGAGTAGAATTTTCTTTGAGCAGAGGTCTGAACTGCGGGTCCGAGAGAACGGTCACGCAGTACGCCGTTTAGGCTGCATCCATCCCACCAACCTTTGGTTGTCCCCCTTTAGAGCGCCCCTTAATATTATTCTCCCTATGTACCTTTGTTTACTACTAGTAGGTTAGGGGTGGGAGCGGGGAGGTGGACCAGACTACAGGAGTGATCAGAAGATACTTTTCCGTCCTCCTGTAATGCTGGAGAACACATTCAACGACTGCAGAGCAGGTAGACAGCTGGCATCATTGGTTGCTAGGATGCCAGAGGTCCTAGCAACCAATGATTGCAGAGGAGGGGGGCCTGCCCTGGGTTATGGCTGGCACTAATGCACTGGCCTTGGAGGCCAGCGCATCCACCGACAGTCTGCCATAACAGAGTGCAGGTCGGCGACCGCCACTTGGTCTGTGTCCGGACAGTGGTCCGCCATTTTGGGGCACCTCCTTTAGAATATGTTTTCTTTTTTCCCACCGTCATAGAGAGTCTGTAATGCAAGATGGGGCCAATGTATCTTAATTTTATAAATCCATCCACTTCTGTTTTGTACTGGAGACACACAGGCAGGACTAGTGTCCTTAGTTGCAGATTTGCTTTCCTCTGCTTTATTCTTACCACATTTGTTGTTGATTTACACTCACCACTCAATTCGCAAATACAATTTTTTATATATTTTTTTTCTACATAAGGCAGTTGTATAAAACAGATGATGTCACAAATTACGATATGCTCCCACTGTAAGATCAAACAACTTGGCATTGGAAACATGTCCTTGCTTGTCCAATAAGTAGTATAAAGGGCGCCCTTTGATCTTAAGTGGTATCATGGCAGGAACCTCAGAGCGATGAGCCATTGAAGAAATGTGTCTTAAAGGAAGACTAAACGATGAACTGATCCCAAAAACACCGGCAGTGACGAGGGTTACTTTATCTCCTCCAGCATGAAGGGTCACCAGGCTGACAGAGCGTCGGGAGAATAACAAACCAGCTACCATTACAAGGGTACCTAGAAGGAAAAGTAGACAATTCACAAAATGAGAAAAAAGAAAAACAATTGCAAACTAACTGACCCAATTTCAAATCAGTTTTTTCCCCCCATAACTGTGACAATGTAAGATATTAATAAAGAGGACCTGTCAGTGTGCCTTTGCTATTATATAGGGGGATTTTTATCCCCCTATATAATAGCAATAACAATAAGTGCAAAAAAATAAATATAAAATTAAAAAAAATAAAAGTAACATATAAAAAAGTAAAATAAAATAAGTCACAAATAAAAAAAAAAGGGGAAAAAAACCCCCCAAAATATTTAACTCCCCCACCCCCACGTTTACGCGCCTATAAACGTAAATACGCGTCCGGTGCCCCAGCGCGCAAAAATTACAATTGCGCTACACATGTTACATATCGCCGCGAACGTCGCAGTGAGAGCAATCATTTTAGGGCCATCAATCACTGATAACACTAAACTGATGAGCGGTAACAGCTTTTTTAAAGCGTCGCCTATGGCCAATTTT
>NW_017306293.1:990673-1002924 GCF_000935625.1 Nanorana parkeri | reverse complement strand
AGCTTTTAAAGCGTCGCCTATGGCCAATTTTAGGTATTATCATTTTTTGAGGTTTCGCGCGCGCACGCAATTTTAAGGCTCGACACGTTTGGTGTCTTTTTACCCGACGTGACCCCGTCTTTTATATTTTACCAAAAAATTGGGTAATAATAAATGTTTTAATCATTTAATATAGGGGAAACTGTTTTTTAAAAAAAAATTTCGGTAATTTTTCCTTAATATAGTAAAAAAATAAAACCCCCAGTGGTGAATAAATACCACCAAAAGAAAGCTCTATCTGTCCCCAAAAAATGGTATAAAATTCATTTCAGTACAGCGCTGCATGACGGAATAAATGTCAGTTAAAGTACCGCAGCGCTGAATACTGAAAAATGGCCTGGATGGGAAGGGGGTTTAACACCGCGGATGTCAAATGGTTAAACAACCAACAGGGTCAGACAACCATGTTCATTTCCTACAAAATATGCAGACAGCATCTTGGCACATTACCCTTTAAGCCAACGCAACCTACTGTACAATATTTGGTGGAAGGAATATTCCCTACCAAACCGCAGATACAGTTCCAAAAGTACTCAACTGACATTCTACGAAGATAAAAGCACCATTTTCTTACTATATTGTCATCATCATTATACAGGATTTATATAGCACCAACAGTTTGCTCAGCGCTTTACAATATAAGGAAGACAATTCAATCACAACACAATTCAAGACAAGATGGTTAGGAGGGCCCTGACCCTGAAAGCTTACAATCTAAAAGGGAGGGACAAGTGGTACGTGAGGAGGTAGCTGTGAGGGGATGAATTGTTTGAGAACGTGATGGTTGAGTGGTTAGTTTGAGGTGGGATATGCTTCCCTGAAGAGATGAGTCTTTAAGGATTACCTAAAGGCAGTCAGAGTAGGAGATAGACAGACAGGTTGGGGTAAAGAGTTCCACAGGATGGGAGAGACTCTACAGAAGTCCTGGAGGCAACCATGGGAGGACTTGATAAGGGAGCTGCAAAGCAGGAGGTCTTCGGAAGAGCAGAGGGGACGGTTAGGGTGATACTTTGAGACAAGGTTAGTGATGGCTTTGTAAGTGGTTGTTAATATTTTGAATTTTATTCTTTGGGCTATTGGAAGCCAGTGGAGGGATTGACAGAGGGGGGTTGCAGACACTGGGTGGTTGGTCAGGTGAATGAGTCTAGAAGCAGCATTCATGATACATTGAAGGGGGGGTAGCCTGTGTAGTGGTAGGCCAATGAGGAGGGAGTTGCAATAGTCAAGACGAGAGATAACCAGTAAGTAGATGAGTAGCTTTATGGTTTCATTGGTGAGGAAGGGGCGTATTTTGGAGATGTTACGAAGGTGAAGGTGGCAGGATTTAGACAGTGATTAGATGTGGGGCAGAAAGGTGAGGTCCGAGTCCAGGATGACACCTAGCACCTTGGCATGGGGGGTGGGTTGGATAGTTGTGTTATCAATCTCAAGGGAAAAGTTGGGGGAAGGTGCGCGGGCGGGAGGAAATATCATGAGCTCAGTTTTTGAAAGGTTGAATTTTAAGAAGCGTTGTGACATCCAGACTGATATGTCAGTTAGTAGATTAGTGACACGCAAGGACACTGAGGGGGAGAGTAGTGGAGTAGAAAGATAGATTTGAGTGTCATCGGCATAGAGTACAAGTCCAATCAACAACCATGACTGTCATATATGCAACATACATCCATTCCTTTATTCTAAAGCTAAAATGCTGTACTGTATACTTCCAGGTCCTGCTTTCCTTTGTACTGCACTCTACCTGGGTGTTCGTTTTCCTCTGTGGGTACAACACATGCCACAAAAAGTGAAGATTGAAATTGGCTGAACCTAGAGTCAAAGCTCTGGAGGGCTGTGGCATTGAAATTATGAATTAAACAAGTGAATATATATATTTTATTTTTTTTACAGCCAACCTGCCAGCCATTTCACGTTTAAAAGCCTCCTTAACCCCTTAGTGACACAGCTTCAGAAAATGTTGTTGTTGCTGGGGACCGGAGAAAGTTGTCATTGTTCCTATGTGTTTAACCATCATTTCCTTCTTCCTCATTCATTGCACCTACACATATTCTATACTGTTTATAAAGGACAAAGTGGGCTTTAATTTAATGTGACACATGTACATAGAAATTCTTATTTTTTTAGCTATTGCAGTGAACACAGTGCTGGCACCCCCTAATTTGCTGTTGAAGGTCTGCCTCAGACACCAAGAGACCTAGCAACAGCATTAACCCCGTGAGCACTGGTCTCCCCATGGACCAGCGCTCATTTTCCTGCGTGACGGAATTATTCCGTTATCGGTCAGGAAGAGGTTAACTGCAGAAAGTGCAAGGTGTTAACTATCACATAAAAATCGTGTGCCTCTGATCTTGGCTTCACCTCATTACTAAGGGGGCATGGCCCTGATCTCAGTGCCATAACTGTAGCCACATCAGCGGGTGTTATGGTGCCCCATTAGGGAGGCTGCTGAGGCATACTCACCGGAAGTTTAGAAGAACTAATGTCAGACATATAGGAGGAATCATCAGGAGTTATAATCCCAGATCCCTCCTGCTTTCATTGTGCAGTAAGAAGCATGTTGTTTAGCTGTGTTAGAATGATGAGATGTATTGCCTTAGAACTGAAGCAGCAGCCCAACAACTCTGTAATTAACCCTCAATGCCCAATACAGTCCTACTGGGGAGATTAAAAAAAGAAATCCATGTCTCCTCAGCTAAAACCTGATAAGACAGTTGAGGTTTGTAGTTTTCTGACCATAGGAATGTATGGACAGAAAACATCCCCTCTCAATTTGTGCTCAGACTGTGTATGTCATGGATCTTTTATTAATCTGGATCGTGAATATATGATGGTACTATCCTACGTGATTTCATGAAATGTGTGTATTCCGTTTTTCTTAAAAATAATAAAACATTTACAAAAGAAAAATCCTCTCAAAAGTCTACATTTGTCTGGAGCGTGTAATGCTCTCTGACCCAGATTACCTTTTTGAAGGGAAAGGAGGCTGAGGAGAAAATGACTCCATAAGCCCCCACCCAACATGGACATCCTTTTTAAAAGGTGAACAGAACCAGGCACCAATACAAACAAGTCTCAGAGACCATAAAAAAAAATGTATTCTTCACAATTCAATCAGTAAAGCAAACGTGTTTCGGGGGCAAATCTTTTCCTCTTCCTCAGAGCTAAGAAAATGCAACAAATACAGTGATGGCCACAGAGATCTACATAAAAGGACTGAAACGTTTTGTTGTACTTGAATTGTGAACAATATTTTTTTTTTAATGGACTCGGATACTTGTTTGCTATTTCTGAGTCTTCCGTATTTTCATTGAGGAAAATCTTTTTGGTGCTGCCCAACCAGTGGTAAGCTCATAAGAGAATTAAAAACTCCCAGCACCTCTTTTTGGAATCCTTTTTAAAGGGACTCTGTTGATTGGATAATACATTTCATATAGTGGTACCCTGAACAGAATTAAACTTTCAACCTTACAGAAGCTTTTGCCATAATGTTCGTACATGGCAAAAACTTCTATGGGGCTGAAAGTTTTTTTTGACCTCACAGCATATTTGCACATTATGGTAGATCAATTAGGCTAAGTGTCTCCTCCCCTCCAGCGCTGTGGCGTCTATGATTTCCCTCATTGCTGGTGCTTTCATCCTCTCCCTGGCTTCAGGCGTCTCTGGTCGTTTTGATGTAACCACCATGCATGCACAAAACTATTCATTCATCCCAGCACGTGCTTCAGGATAGTACACTGAGCTGGACATGCATGGCTGTCAGATTTTATGGCTGAAGAGACATACAGAGTCTCTTCTAGCAGATAGATATTTATGGTAGAAGTGTTTTTTGTTTGACGTTTAGTTTCACTTTAATACTTCCTGTCTGGTGCGGTGCAAATCCATTCTTTGCTCTTTTGTAGTGCCAATGATGTGACACTTTTGTGTGTGTTGAATAGCCTGTCTTCTGCTGGACGCTGTGGTTATACCCGCTTACCACTATATCTCTGCAGGACACAGTAACTGGAGGAAGGAACCACAGACCCCGGGGAAACAGATCGCCCACAAGCCTGGCAGTGAGCACAAAATGGTCTCCATGCTGGAAGAGTAAATATTAAATCACTTCTTTTACAGGGTACCACTGATTGAATTTTCATCTGAGCAATGGAGTCTAGGTAAGAATGAGGTTTCATATTACTACAGAAGCCTCCTGGGAGAACGGCATCACATATTCCAGGAGAATCCTTTCCATCCACGTAAATAGACCCAGCACCAGAGATCTGGAGCCGGGTCTATTTACACGCTATGAAGGGTGGAGAGCAATGTGTTCTTAGATAAGTGATGTCACATAATCCAAGAGGTTGATTATTGGACAGTCAAACCAGCGAAGGTAAGTGGGGGGGAGAGTCGTTTAGGTGGGTGGAATTCCTCTTTAACCCCTTCGTGACTGACGACGTACAGTGTACGTCGCCAGCATCGAGGCTGTTTAAACAGACTACCGGCGGCTATTGCCTTTACAACAGAAGCGATTCTGGCGACTTACCTGTCGCCAGATCGCTTCTGTGTCCCGAAGAAGGGGTCACCCCCCCCTTGCCGGACACCCCTGCCGTGCTTCCCGGGCTCCGTTGCCCCTCCTACGTTGCCCCTCCTACGGGCCCGGTACCGGCGTCCTTGGTGTCCGCGGGGAGGAGGGCGACGAACTTCCGTTCATCGATCCCCCTCCCCGTTCTATGGGAACGGGAGCGATGCAGATTGCATCACTTCCACTCCCTGGGCTGTCAGTTGTGGGCTTCTGCAGCCCAGCTATAAGTTATTGAAGTGCGATCTGCAACTTGCAACTACCACCATTTTATTCTATAGGGTCTTGGCATTCAGAAAATATAATGTTTGGGGGTTTTAAGTAATTTTCAGGCCTAAAATGTGGAATATAACATGGGTGCAAAAAATGGAAAAAAGGCCTCAGTCATGAAGGGGTTAAAGTCAGGAGAGAAACATGTAAGCTGTAACGTGCTGACCTCTGTAAATACTATTTGCCTGGTTGTCACTCTGACCCTCAATCACAGCAGCAGACAGAATGACATACCTACTGACAAGCAACCCAGAGTGAAAGCCGTCCTCCACAAGGGGGAGCCCATGTTTCTTCCCTTCACCTCTTCGTTCTCTTCCTTGTTGGTCTGTCTGATGTCCCGCAAGGTAGTGAAGCCGAAGTAAGCCAAGTATGCCCAGAAACCGGTCTGAGCCACGCAGAACAGCCCCAAGAGGTGGAAGAAGCGCGGTCTCCGGTGTTCAAATAGCACCACATCTCGGGTCACCGGCTCTATCTTGTAGTGACGAGCCGGAAACGTTGTCTCCAGCCTCCACCGACAACAGGACCGGAGGTTTCCTAGCAACCGGTTCATGCTGCTCCAATGACCCTCAACGGGGACAGGGTGGGAGCTCGGGTCGCACTTTAGTGACGTAGTGACGCAGCGGCGTCTTCCAGCGAAGGTGTGTCGGCTCGCTTCTAATAGGAGAAAAATGGCGCCCCAAACGGACTTTTGCAGCAAACTTGTGTCTTAATATTAGCAGCAGTAGGCAATTAAATCACTGAATAAATTATTGTGGTTCAGTTGTTATTACCAAGATAGGGCCAAACGTAAAAAAAAAAAGCATTAGAAACAGGATTAAAAGTATTAAGCATGCAGCTAACGCAAAAAAACAACGTCTAAATATCCATATATGTGTACAACACAAGTGTCACCTCTCCAGTTAGGTCCACTTGCCTGCTGAGTGTCTGCCAAACTTGTCACTGAAAACATCCAACAGGTACATATTGGTTGATCGCATAAAACCAGCTTCTGCAAATATTCTTCATTTCATTAAGCTGAGATACAAAGAAGAAGGTGCTCAAGTAGGGTTGCCACCTTTTCTTCAAGCGAAACGAAGTGCAAACATTTTCTAGGGAGAGTTATGGCCTATTTATATGTAAATAGCACCACCCATTCATATGTAAATATCACAGTTGAGACTATTTTCAGTGGGGGGCCAGTAGCCCCTATCTGAATTTTGGTTGCCCATGACTGCCTGAAATCTTATGTCCGGGTTTCTGCTGCCATGAAACCCAAACACAACATGCTAAACGCGGACTGTCCGGGTGAATCCTGGACAGGTGGCAACCCTATGCTCACGCATTTCATGCCTGACAGCTTGATCATAGAGTGGACAAGATGGTTGTACAATTCTCTATGACTAAGCGTAATCAGACATGAAATGCATGAAAGTGTCTTGCAGCTTCCTGCTTGTATGTTGTCTTAATGTAATAAATATCTGCAGAAGTCAGTTTTGTGGTATCGCCCACTATCTGTCTTTTGGACTAATGCCCATGTGTGTGTGTTCCTGTATCCCAGGTATTCATTAGGTAGTGCAGAATGGGGCTGCACACTTCCACAGCCCCCACCATAACTTGTTTTAAAATGAATCAGCTGGCTTTCCTCTATGTAGTAGAAATGATTTGCATGGCTGTCAATGGTCTCCTATTGTTTTTATCAGTAAAATAAAATGAATCTGTATTTTCTCAGGACACTGAAATGTAAATATTATATTAGGTCTATTTAATATTGGCAGATCGTTCAAGGAATAATATTTCAATAAAAACCTTACTCAGGTTCGGTCTGTTCAGTCACCCACTTGCATTGAAAGGCATCAGAAACATAAAATAATGACGATCAGCGTTCACCCAATATTCTCCTCAGGTAAAAGATGAGACTATGTTTCTATAGTACTGGTGAGTTCTAAGCATAGATGAAGGCTGCAGTAATTGAACACATATCAGTGGTCAGTTTTGGCCCATCATCAAATGGGATGGCGGGTGTGAGGAGAATTTCAACAGGAAACACCAGGTTGTTTACAGCGCTGGGGAAGGTGGGTAGGTCACAATTCAGTGGAATACCTTGACCGATATTTGTGGAAGTCATTAATGGAAAACCAGATCCATCTATTTTTCCTAATGTGACACTAAACTTAGGAGTTAAACCTTAAAATGCATTCAAGTACCTTAACTATTAACAAAAATGTATCTTATTTGTGTATCACTCGGCCGTAGATCCTCAAATCATTTGTGAATTCATGCTGACACTGTGTTTTTAAGTAGCCACCGCTCCAAGCTCACTCCTGTGATGGACTACAATCTCCTGTTTAGTTATACTATAATCTCAATAGAAATTAGCTATCACAGGAGCGAGCTTGGAGCAGTGACTACTTTACAACACACAGGGCCAATGGGAAACAAAAGTGGCCACCCTCCAGAAGGAGGGACAGTGCCAGCACCAATTCAGAGATGTTTTAGGGATCTACAGCAAAGTGACGCACAAATAGTTAAAGGTACTTAATTGCATTTTTAAGATTTAACTCCTGAGTTTAGTGTCACTAACTAGAAAAATCACCTTACAATCAAAAATAAAGAGAGTTCTGTAGTCATTTTCATGTAGTGGCTTGACTTAGCTGATTAAACTGGGACACTTTGAGCCTAGAATATTGCACCTTTTCACAATATTCTAATTTCCTGAGATTGTGGATTTGGGGTTCTTGGGGTTTTCATGAGCTGTAAGCCATAATCATCACAATTATGACAAATCACGGCTTGAACTATCTTGCTTTGCATGTAATGAGTCTATCTCATATATTAGTTTCACCTTTTAAGTTGCATTAGTGAAATAAATGAACTTTTGCACAATATTCTAATTATTCGAGTTTCACCTGTATACTGCATGTTTCCCCCGACATTACAGACACACATCACTGTGTTCAGTATAGGCAGCAGGCTGTCTGGAGGGGCCATTGTTTGGGATGATCTAATTAAGGGCATTCATTGTTCAAAGAGTGTCTGTGCTTAAAAGACTTCCAATGTGGCACCTAGCTGTCTAGGGGAGGGGACACACTGAACTCCCATCAGATCCTGTGAGGTATAAACTCTGTGTGCTTCCTTCAATAAAGCAGTTCTTGATTTCCTCTTCAACATTGGTGTTGTCTGATGATTGAGGAGGTTAGCGTTCTGTCCTAATATATTGGGTCTGTCCAATAATTAGTCAGGTTTGGCCTGATGACAGTGGAATTTGGGTTCCAGCGGAGAGGAAGCTAACTTCTGACGGAGGTACCCAGTCGGGGTACCAGGCGGTCCGTCACAGGGGGTAACAGCCCACATCCATGTAAAAAAGGTTCACTGTTTGAAGTTTTTGGAGGATACCGCCTGAAGTTGGACTGCCATTCAAAGTGACTTACTAAGTTGTCAAACCATAATGTCAAGTTACGAGTGACCACATTCATTCAATTGCCATCAAGCTATGCAAGTATGACCTACCAAAGCATTGCACAGTCTTCAGCTACATTCATACTTGCTTTATTTAAAACACTTGTACATGTTAATGTTGAAGAAAGTGATCTGTGATGTTTGATTATACTTCCAAGATCACTTTATCCTGTATGTAAGTGTACCTGGGTTTAGATGTATCCAGAGTATCAAATCTGTCCTTGCTCTCAAGTGTGCAGAGGAGAACCCTGAAGCTACAAGCAAAGAGAATAGGGAGAAAAGCATGGGACTAGCAGAGACAGTGTTCCCAGAGAGGGTAGAGACCCCACTAGAGCCATTGTCAGGTTGTGTGGCTCCCCCCACCTAGGCATGTCTGCATCAATGATCCACCATTTCTGCCCCAGAACAAAATTCACTATCTTGGTTTAAAGGTAGCCCTGTGTCCACACATGTGCAGCCGGAAGGTGACCCGCGCAGTGCAGCAGAGCAGCCATCTCCATAATGTGACTGCAGAGTCACGATGGTAACAGAAATGTGTTCCGCCACAGCATGCACCAAAGATAACTGGACAGGAAGTTGTGCAGGAGTGGCCTGTGGACCCCAAGTGTTAAGGGAACTGAATTGCCACCAAAATTAAAAATTTGCACTACCATAGCACCAGAACCACAGAATTGCCAATTTTTTGAGAACTGGGGCCACTGCCTGGTCACCTAAAGGGCAAGGCTTTGGGTTCTTACCATGGGTGCCCTACCAAGCAGGGGAGACATGGTATCGGAGCTTTCCTACTCCCCTAGGGGGTCTTCATGGTCAGGGCTCCACCTAGATGGTTCACAGCCCTGGGCCTGTAGCACACCCAACAAGCGTAGAAAACCGATCCGGATAGCTGTAGGGGGACTGCAGTGGTTTAGTAGCCAAACTTTATAGAAGAGTCTTGTAAAAAATATATTGCAAAAAAAAAGGGGTACACTTCTTTTAGAGCTGAGCAAAAGCAATCCACTGAGGGGCACTAGCCAAAATAAAAAAACAAGGCAGGCTGGGAAAGGTTATACAGGGCTGTCCTGCAGCTTTTGAATAATGTGTCCAATCACCTGAAGGTAGCTGTATAACCCACTGGTTTAACTCTGTGTCCTGTGATGTACGATCAAAAAAAGTTCACCATTGAGGAGAAAACCGTTTGCAACCTCCTAGCACACTAGCAAAAAACCGAGGCAGCATGGCTGCAAGAGTTAAAGGGCTGGCCTTCAATTTTTTTTTTTGCCACTGTCCACCTCCTGAGGTCGGCTGCATAAAACCCGATAAAGAAACACACCTTGCTGTGGTCCCCAAGATAGCCAAACAGACATCTGTATCTGAAATGCTACTTTGGAATGTTCTAATCTATTAAAACTTACATCTTACACTAAATATATGAGCCTGGGTGCTGTAAGGTAGCATACGAATAAGGCATAACTGAGGGAAACTATCTCCTGTATGCATGCTGTTTCTGTGATCATTTTGAAAACCATCCTGAGGTGATTAAAGCAGTGCGCCTGTTGTCATGCATTTGTTTTTTTTACATGTTATTGTTGTGAAGTCATACACACTCAATTTACATACATGGAAATGTGGGTGTTTACTAGTGCTGCTGACATCACTCCAGGTCACGTTTTCTGAAAACTTTAGATATGCAAACAAAGTACAAACAAATTTTAAGCGGCACAGGCCGATCATGGAAATGTGAAAACCTACTTACTTTGTATGCCATGTACTCTGATACATGGTGATGTTTGGTTGATATTACAGGACTGACAAACAGCAGCATCTAGGATCTGAATATGAAGAAACATGTAGAATACCCCCAAAACCCAACTACAACATTAGTGCAAGTAGCCCTATTGGTTATGTTTGTGAAGCTGCAGGTGACAATTTTATAGCATCCTAATCAAGTTTTTGGAAACGGATTACCTGATTACAGTACCTGTAAAAGAATGAATAGAACACTTAGCACTCCTGCCTCTTGCAGCCACTAAACGCCGCCTTGTTGTAAAGAAACCCTCTTCTCACTTTATTCTCAAACATGTACAGCTTTGTCCAAGATTTTTGTGTAAGAGTTGCTTTAAAGATTCTATCAAGTACTGTCTTAACAAAAACAGATTGCAATTTCAGAAAGCAACAACTATTAACCCCATTCATGACTGGAAACACACTGTACGTCCCCATCATGAAGTGCCCAAATGACCGTTCACTGTACGTGATCAGCTATTTGGAGCGGTCAAAAGCCGGTAAACGCTGAGAATCAGTATCAGTACTGAGGCATCCATTAAAGAATTACGCTTTTACAGATACCGGATTTCTGTCAGCGACCGTGTATCAGACAGTGATAACAGAGTGGTGTGAGCCATTCTGCCATCACAGATTTGACAGTTCTGTACAGAGCCTGTGTACTGGCTTTTTTTTTTTTTGCTACAACTTCCTATGAAGTATAGAAACTTGTAGCAACATTTTTAAACATTGTATCAGACTAGGATCGATCAGAAGTCTTTAGTGACATCTAATCCTGACATGCTGCAGAATCAGCATGTCAGGAATCAGTGTCACTAAGGTTATTGGCTGTTCCTAGGTTTGGAGCAGCCTAATAATAAATAAAAAATGTTAAATAATTAAATGATCAAGCACTAATAGTGACTGCTTGATATAATTGACAAAAGTAGTGTAAAATATGTTATATATTTATATATTTTTTATACTTTATACTATATTTTAAAAATTAACCCCTTCCAATTAAAATCTGCAGCAGAGCTGCAGATTTGTTTTTCACCCTAAGGGGTTAATTTTTTAAATGTAACCCCCTCATGATGGCAATGTTCAAAGTGTCGCTGTCACTAAGTGTGATACTTAGTGACAGTGACATTGTATACCACCTGTCTAACTTGGTGACCACTATTAGCTTTTACAGAGAAAAAAAAGTTAGTTTTTGGCCGAGAAGTACAAAAATATGTCTGAAACCCTAGGGAAGTGAGGTGTTTCTAAATAAAGGACAAATAAAGACATTTATTTTATTGTTTTGTTTTTTTTTAGCTGTGTTATTTTTCTAAAAAATAATCAAAACTGGGAGAAAAGTGTTCTCTATGTTTTTTTCCTAATTTTTTTATATTATATTTATCCTAAGTGAGGCGTTAGGTACACATAAATACATAGCCCTATCTGTCCTCTAAAAAACAATATATATGTGTGGGTGCACTTAGTAAGGAAGTACATTTCCTAATGTATTGTACAACAATTAACAGATTTTACTGTACTGTGGTATATCACTATTAAGGATAAATGAATGAAATAAAATATGAAAATATTTATAAAAACAAAACACTTTTTATTAAACAATTCACAGTGAACTAGTTTTTTTTACTTCATACAGTATAACTCTCCAAAGACAGTCAAAATAATTACAAAGTATAAGAAAGAGCATATGGTAAAGTTGAGAATGAAAGTCTCTCATTCTGTTGTAGAAAATAAACTTTTCTTTACTTTATACATAACATATATACTAATAGGTCTGTAGTGCTGTAAGGATCATCTGCAGGTGTTCATGTGACAAGGCATACAGAACTTAAATCCCCTGCCAGAAGAGGTACACAGTAGGCCTCTATAACATTTACGCATCTGCCGAACACAAATCAATTTGGGGTAATATAGGCCAAGACATGACACAGACTTTGTAAAAATCAGGCACACTGCTGTGGAATGAATGACCTTTCTGTATCCTTTGTCTAATTATATGCAAACTACTAAGAAATGACCCTGCAATGTTTTTTTTGCCCTCACTGCTTGGCAAGACATAACAGAGAATGATTAACTCTTTAAATAACCCACCCTCAACAAAAGCCACATCCCACCCAATCTTAAATTATCAATCACTGTAATGCCCCATAAGATCAATTTCCTATCTGCATCATACACACACAACATACACACACAC
>NW_017306293.1:924241-990662 GCF_000935625.1 Nanorana parkeri | reverse complement strand
CCAGTTGTCAAAAAATGCAACACACACTCACATACACACAGCTCCCTGCCCAGTCTACTACACTCTACAAACATTCCCTCAGTTCCTAAGGCATCACCTCTGACCTGCCGACCCACATAAACCATTGCATTTCCTCTGCATGTATGCTGGGAATATCATTATACAGTGGTACCTCGGTTCACAAACTTAATTCGTTCCAGGATTCTGGTCGTGAACCAAATCAAACTGTGATCAGATGGCGATCTTGACCAAAGGAAGACACGACCATGTGTCAGAGCAGGGAAGATGGCTGCAGTTGTGTTCGTCTCCCGATGCGGAGTTTGCAAACGGTTGTGAATTGTTCGCGAACCGAAGCGTACGTGAACCGAGGTACCACTGTACTTCCAGAACACCCATAATTAACCCATCCTAAAGGAAATATAAAGAAATATATGGAGATTGCCACTGCTGACCTCCTCCTGAAAATACAAGCTGCCTGTCTCGGACTTCAAATGCTTAATACTGAAGTCACTGACCAGGCACAGGTACGCAGATTAGAAAGTCAGAATTCCTAACCTGCACGTTTTCGGGCAGTAGTTTTTAAAATATGGAGGCCATAGGGAAGAATCAGCATAATAGCCAAGGAAGTTGTGTCTTCAGAAGGAGGTGCCCCCGTACTGACCAAACAATTCATTTAATTCCCCAGTCCTTTTAGCAACAAAAAGTGAAAGGATTGCAAACTTCAGTTTCATATAGAACTGCTAGAAAATATGTCCCGTGAGCCCACAGTCCCAACACACGCACACACACACACACTAACTCATCCTCTCAACATAAACTACTATGAAAAGATTGGCCCAAGTCAGATTTGAATCTGCAGATCACACATCCACCTACACCAAACAGAAAATGTGATTTCTTTCATACCCAACCAAAGGCTCCCCTATTCTCAAACACACATTACACTTTCAAAGTCATCCTTTCTGAACGGAGAAGAAAAAACCCCAAAAAACAAAAATTTAACCATAGACTTGGGTCAAATAAAACTAGCTCAAGTAGAATAATAAAAAGTAAACCAGAGTACAAATACTGTATTGAAAAGACTACTAGTAAAGTAGGCTATACACGCTTCGAATTTCAGCCGGTCCTTAATGAACGCTGTTGGCACCTTTTCGTCCGGCATCCCTCAATCAGCTGATCTAAGGAGCAGGTCGGAAAGTTCTCGGCCGAACAGAGCTAGCTAGCCAATCAGCTGCAAGCTCCGTTCGGTGTATTTTGACAGCACCCACCGATCACTTGCAGAATACAAAGGAAGCAGCGGGGGATTCGTCCATTATGCCGTAAGCGTTGATTGAGGAATCGGTTCTATTTTTTTCATTCAGCCCGTGGGTTGAGAAAAAAAAAAGAAGAACCGTGTATATCCAGCTTTAGACTAGGTCTAGTCCAATAACATGGTAACATTCATACAGACTGGAGGAGATATGCCAGAAAACTGTAGCAAAGTCACCTAACAGCAGCCAAATGAGTTGCTTTTTTTGAAAAAACATTCATTTGGCTGATATTTTGGGGGCAACTGCTAAAATGTTTCCAAGGCTTCCTCACAAAAACATTTTATATTTACAAAAATATATAAAATAATCCCCAAATGACCCGCTGAAAAAACTGAATTTGCAAACAGAGTGTCTTGCTGTACCAAGCGTCTCTGGACAAGTGGCTAGATAGATATACCACCAACACACATTAATATGACACTATACTTTAATCATATCCATAGCAATGAAAATAAAGAATGTATTTAAGCTGGTCTCACACCTATGCATTGTAGTTATATACAACATAATGGAGGGAATTTATCAAAACTGAAACAGCTGTGCCCGGCAACCAATCAGCTTATTTCCTTCATTTTCAAATCTTAAAATGAACAAACTGAAGAAAAGAAGCTGATTTTGTCTGTTCCAGTTTTGATAAATTCCCCCCAATGTAATGGCAACCAAAATCTACGCACAAGTAGAGCAACCTGCAATGCACCGGTGCTGCAGCACACCTCAGCACACAAGCTGTATGTTGTAGTGTGCTGGATTTCAAAATGCTGCAGGGACGTTTTTCCTTTACATTAGGGATGTTCAGAACCAAGTGCAGTACTCGGTACATGTATAAGTATAAGTACAGATACTTTTCCAGCTCCAAGACTAGAGAAAAATTCTAAAGTTAGGAGGCAGCACACGGAGCTCCTGGGATTTGTATATCTCTGTTTTAATGAATGATATTTTTATATTTTAATGAATTATTTTTTTTATAAATATATATATAAGGGATGCACTATTTTTTCAAGTACAAGTACTGATACATTTTTTTTTTTTGCCATGTGACAGTTTTTCTAAAAAAATACAGACTAATAATTTCAGGACAGTGGTGGAGCGCCAGAGCCAGGTCCCAGCTGCAACCACGGTAGTTCCCATGAAAATGCCCAAGAATCGGCACTGTATCTGAACATCCATACTTTCCATTGCTGCATAGTGACACATTAACATGAGTGCAGTAATGCACTGGAAAGAATTGCAAAATTGAGAAGGAACCCTAATAGTTGATTTCTACAACCCCCTCCCCCCCTATATACACAATAAGACAAAATAGACATCGGGTAAGCTGCAGGAATTGGTTTTGTTTAGGCTTTGTTATTTGGCATGACCCATAAAAGATGCTTCTATATTTCAACAGAGATACATTTATGTACACTGAAATCAGGGAACAAATATTGTACAGTTTTATACACACAGGTTTAAGTTGAAATGCATGGCTAAAAAAAATAAACAGCTTTTACGGTCATTTTTCTGCCTTCTCTCTTCCTATGTTTAGCTGTCTTTAAGTGTAGGTGGCAGATGTCACTTTGCCGACTTGTGGAATTCCAATTGCAAAAAAAAAAAAAAGAATTTACATTTGCTATGGTTTACAGCTTCCACCGAAATGGAGGAAATAAAAAATAAAACTTTTTCAGAGACTGGTGTAATTCATAATCCAAAGCCATACGCCTACACCTTACTTAGGCACAATGCAAATAAATAACAGCAGGCATACCATTCACAAAGGGATGACCGAAAACCTATATGTGTGTGCGTGTGTGTGTGTAAATATATATACACACACACACACATCTCAAATACGCATGTACAAAGACTATCCAGTAGTGGGAAGCATTTTGTATTAAAAATGGAATTGTGAATAGCTTAGTGCAGTGGGAATAATTGAACGGTCCTTATGTCCATATATTTCAGTCTTTAGCGGATATACTCCTTACTGAACATTTAAAAAGTGAGCACTCTTGAAAAGTGTACCATTGGGGGAAAAAAAAAAAATCACTTGATAAAGGCAATGTCTGGAATTTTTCCCTCGGCCTGTAAAACATACAAATTAGAGTTTAGAAAGAGTCTCAGGGCTGAATACAAACCTTGTTCCATAAACAAGTTCTTACTTTTAGCCTCATAAAAATCTGCACAGACTGCTCCCAGTCCCAGCCATTGTCCTGGAGACACCTGGGAAAAGATGGAAGAAGGGTAAGACGACTTCTATAGACTTTATATATATTACATTTTTCTTAAAGTATTCCTAAAGCAATAACTTTCTTTTCGGTGTTCCAGAGTAGGGAATAGTTGAGAGACAAAATCACTGTAAATAGAGGGATGTCTCTGCTTAGACATTTGTCACTGGGGGGTAGGAAAATAAAAGTCCCTATTGGAAGATTTCCCCTCTATGCCTGTTCTGGTGACTTGGAATTGGAATTTCTTACTACTTTCCATTCCAACTACAGTTGTCACCAGAGCAAATACAGCAGAAAAAAAAAAATCTACACTAAGGCCTGGTTCATACCTAGGCGACAGCTTTCTTGCGTGTTTTTATGTGCGTTTTATGCGCATACGTCAAAACGCACGTTTTGTAGCTCGTTGATGTGAGAAAAAAAGCATAAAACGTGCAAATACATGCAAACGTGCAGTTTCAAGCGTTTCCTATGAGTCTATGGGGCCAAAACCTATGTGTGTGTGTGTGTGTGTGTGTGTGTGTGTGTGTGTGTGTGTGTGTGTGTGAGTGTGTGTGTGTGAGTGTGTGTGTGTGTAAGTGTGTGTGTGTGTAAGTGTGTGTGTGTGTAAGTGTGTAAGTGTGTGTGTGTAAGTGTGTTTTTGAGCGTCTTTTTAAGGGCAGAAAAAGCGCTACAAAACATTCAGTGTGGATCAGGCCATAGGGCATATAATATGTGCAGGAAACCACAAGAATATACAAGTGGTTTTTTTTTTCACCTACAGAGACAAAAGGAAAATTATATAGATTCAGAAATGCGTGCAAAGAAAGCAAACCCTCAGACATCTGCCTGAATATCTTACTTCTGAGACCACTCGAGGTTCATGCCAGAGTGCTGACTGAATGCTTGCACCATGTCCTGGGGTACAGGGGCCAGCACAGGTACAGGGCTGCTTGATGGAGTCGGAGCCGGCGTGGCAAAGGCTTTGCGAATCTCATCCGTGCTTGCATTCCTTATAAATTGTTGATCATTTACCAAAAGAAGAAGTCTACAAATAAAAAAGGTACATTTTGGTTACAAATGAGTTTCACATACACATATAGGTAACAAAAAGACAGACAAAAATCAGAGATCAGTATATACAGATATTCGTAGAATGTGGACATCCTATGTTTTGTTTAAATTCAAAGTAAAAAGAAATGAAAGCTCCTGGCAACAAACGTTTGCGTGTAACAGACAGTTTTTGTCTATTGATGATTTGATCTTTCTTTGGCACTAAACATCCCACGTCTAGTTACATGAATGTAACTTCTAAAACAATAAACTGGCTCCAGGTGCTCACTGCTCAATTTTACATTATAGTCACGAAGCTATTAGACAGAAGAGCTTCAACTAAAGACCTTGGTTAGGGTTAAGGGCTTTCATTGCTGAAGTTCCCTTCTAATGCCTTCTTGCGAGACAATTCTAATATCACCATGCCAAGGCTGTTTGCAGTAGGCGGATCTCAGGGTGCTGCTAGTAGTTTGTGACTGTCGAAGTAGAATTATTGCCAGCACAGCACTACCTTCCTCTGCCCCCCTCTGATGCACATTTCTCTTAATGGCATCCTGCAGATAGCAGCTGCTTTGGAGCACCGACAGTGGGAAGGTTGTTCATTGCTGCTATATGTGCTATTTGCTGTGCACTTCCCTACAAAGATGCTGCCCTTTCTCAACACTGATGACAGGGGAATTCTCTACCCATATAGGTAGCTACACCCACGTTACAGCTGACGCCCACAGGACAACGCACAGATTTGAAATACTGTAGACTTGCAACTGCTTGAAGTCAGAGGGCAATATGAAGTTTTTCCTATGTGTACAGCACTACATGCAGTCCCTCCGTCAGGCTACCACTGATGTGGACTCAGATTAGAACCCCGATATTACTTCACAGCAGTAAGGCATTAGGACAGGCCCACGCTAGAATAAATTTATGAAGATGGGGCAGAAGCATTACAAGTATGCTTAGCCTGTGCGCACGTGGAAATAACCGACGTGTAGAGCAATCCTCATTTTTGCAAGTAGGTGCACCCGACCTGTGTTTCCACTCGAATGCACGCATTCGCGGGGGTATTTTTTTTTTTTTTGTGTTAACTTTATTGCCATTACATGGGAATGGGGTGGGCTTACATTGGAGAATACAGGCACACTCTAAGGTGACATTAGGGGTCACCTTTCCTCTTTACAGGAGCTATTCAAGTACATATGGATTGAATAGCTGCAGTGAGGGAATGACAGCTGCCTGCAAAGGCAACTGAATGTAAACACAGCAGGCAGTGGGTGTGTGCATTAGCCAGCCTGCTATTGCAATTTGAAATAGCAGGCTGGCTATTGCACCAACACACTGCCTGCTGTCAATCAGCAGAGGAGGGACCTAAAGGAGAAAGTACTCCCTCAGGTCCTGCTCTGCTGATAGAAAGCAGGCAGTGGGCGGGTGCAATAGCCAGCCTGCTATAGGCTATATCAAATTGCAATGGCCAATACCAGGCTGGCTATTGCACACACCCATCGTCTCAGAGCCTCTTTAACCTGTCCAGCAGCGCTACACACTGTGTCCTGGCTAAACCCCCTCTCTGGCATCGCTCTCTCAGAGCGGCACCTGACAGCCCGTCTGTGTCCCCTCTGATGTCTGCTGCCTCTACTGATACAGGCAATGGAGAGCACTGGTGATCAGAGGTAACGCAGCCTGTAGGGGAGAGGAGAGTAGCTGAGCAGAGTGGCGGTGGTGTTGGCAGCTGGAGGGGGGGCGGAGCCGGTGGATTAGCTTTTGGGCACAGAGTCTGGTCGGAATCAACCAATCAATAATGAGAATTGTTGACAATGATTCTCATTATCAATTTTATTGAATAATTATTGCAGAGATATCTAAAGCCATGGGCCGAGCAGATATGGAATCAGCAGAGAAAGACAACAAAGTGAGCTTGTGACTTCTGCGCTCAGCAAACATCTGGCCTACTTCGCCCAAAAAGTCATGCATGACTGCAGTAAAATCCTCCCTGAACAAAGACGAGGAGGTAGCTATGCCGAATGGAGCAAGGGACTCTAAAGATAGCATAGACTTTAGGAGCAGAGGGGACAAGGATTACAGGCTGCAGACATTGACGCATTAATAGGCACAATGTAAGCAGCACCGAAGCCATTAGTGGAGCGTGTGCTGGAGGCGCCAGGTACATACAAGACATGTTGCAACCATGTGCTGTAAAAGCAACATAGCTCAGAGGTAAATCAGAAAACCCAACCACCGGGAGCAGGTGTAAGGTTGGATGGATGAAGGTAACCAGGTCACCGACCGACGTTTGGTGTTCCACATGGCTCTGAGGAGCAGTGGGACGATGTCTTTAGAGACACGGCAAGCAGCAAGGTCAACAGCTCTGCATCAGGAAAGCAGCTAACTTGTTACTTGAGCAGGGTCTAGAAAGCACTTAAAACTGGAACCCAGTGCCTGAAGATTACCCTCCAGGCTAGCCCCCTAAATGTACGACACTTCAAAACGTAGCTGAGAGCAGATCCAGATAGAAGCATAAAACTGGGCATGCTGGGAATGGGAGGGTTTATGCTGGTTGGCCTACAATTTTTTTCAAATCCTCTTATAGGTGGCGGTATAACCTGAGAGCATATGCATCCTGTATCCCTCATGTACAAGAAAGAAAAAAATACAGGCTAACAATGCGATATTTGCATGTCTTGTATTCCTAAAAAACCCAATAAAACATATTGAAGAAAAAAATACAGGCTGATATATTTGTATATATCTTTTATGACGTGGAGTCAGACTTACCCTTCAGTTCCTGGCACTGCTATGAATACCCGAGTGAAAGCACGTACAGGATCACTGGATTGCCCCTCAACTGGAGGAAAAAAGGAGTAAACATATCAGCATAACGACTCGCTCTTAGCAGTCTCTATACACAGCACTTTAGCACTGACTGGTATTACAATATTTATGTAAAATTATCTTCTGCTTGTCACAAAGCCTTAGGATAACATCAGCAAACAGTTTTATGCTAAAGGGAAAGGTACGGGGCAAGGAAGCAAACACCACAGATTAAATACCCATCTTGCTTCCTTCAGAATCCCCATTTAAGACGGTCTTCATTGTCTTGGGAGAAGGGGTGAGAAGAAAGCTCCTCCAGTCACTGCTACACTTGTACTGACTTGACTACAAGACCAGATACATGGAAGCTGCACATAAAAATACCCCAGGCTCAACCCCTAGCCAGACATACGGCTCAGATTTATTGTTATGATCTGTGGAAAATGACATTGTCGTAACCCAGATCATGGGCCAATATGTATGTGTTGTGGGGAGGCTTAGCCAAAGCTCAGGGCAGACAACCTGGCAGAGTGCTGACTCAACTAGACTGCAACATGTGAGAGCATATCGCCTCTGGGGTTTGCCTCCAAGCATCTCTGGTAATGCAGCATCCTGCAGAGACACTGCTTGCACTGCAGTGAGCCACAAAACCAAAAGAGGAAGCATCAGTTGGAAAAGGAGACTGCCCATATTTTTAGTAATTTAGACTCACCTTTAAACACTCCATTAACCACAAAGCAAAGTAAAGTGGTCTGCAAAAAAAAAAAAAATCTCTGTGAGAATAAAAAAGCAGCAAAACAGAGCATCAAAGTACCATTAACCCCTTCATGACTGAGCTAGTTTTTAGTTTCTGTTCCTAAATGACTGACACACTTTTTACATTTTTGCTGTGTGATTCTTCCACAGCAGCAAGTTTTGATTATTATTATTATTTTTAGAATTTTTTTTATAATAATGATAGTATTGACTGGGGTTTGAGGTTTCACTATGTAGCATTATCTAGCTATAGTGTGGGAAACTACCCAAACAAGCCATGTAATCCAGTCATTTAAGCTAAATGAGATTTTTGCAATATTGTAATGTTTCCAGCTTCTAAAGAAACCCACCGAGACAGGATTATGGTATTGCTAAAGGCAATTGGATAGGCAGAGGTCACCTCAAGTCTGACAGCTGCTCGCCTATTAACTGTTTGACCTGATCTTCCAAATAATTGATTTTTACTTGTTTAACCAATAGTTTAACATTAGCCAAAACACTCTTGCTTTATTAATCTCATTAAATACCTTGGAATTAAAAGCCCTTAATGTATTATCTGTGGAAAGGACCACAGGAGGCAAGTGTCATGCATTAATGTCACTTACATCCATACTGTCCTTTCCAAGATGCAACTCTCCAAAACAAAATGTTTCCAACAGAATTAGTAGCCACAATAGAAGTCTATGGAGCCGTCATTGTGGTGACATATTCCACTAAAACAGGGACGAGTCTGAAAAGCTTGACAGTGAAAGACTGGTGACATTTTACACTTGCCTCCAACAGTCCTTTACAAATCAATTCTGGCAGTTTTTTTTAAATCAATGCTCTACAACTGACATGTTTACACATCTGGACCACATGTGGTAGGCCAAAAGCAGACTTTTTTGTTCTCTTTGTACAGTGACTAGCTAGCCAGCAAGTTTAACAAACTCTTCTGATCTTTTTGTAGTTCGGAATCTAAGCAAAATGTGCTCCTTGTAACTTGTCCTCGTCACCAACAAGCCAAACATGTTTCTTCTGGTTTATACTAAAGTTGAGAATACAATGCCATTATATACACAATGACAAGGGTGCAGGCTGTTGTATTAAAGTGTAAGTTTAGGCAGGGAAAAACAATTAAGCACATTTTTGCAATACATGCAAATTTCATGTATTGTCTCTTTAACCACTTGCTGACCGTAGTGTTTACACCCCCTTCCTGTCCAGGCCATTTTTCAGTATTCAGCGCTGCGGTACTTTGACTGACATTTGTTCTGTCATGCAACGCTGTACTGAAATTAATTTTATACCATTTTTTGGGGACAGATAGAGCTTTTTTTTGATGGTATTTAAATCACCACTGCGGTTTTTATTTTTTACTATATAATGAAAAAAGTACCGAAAATTTCGGGAAAAAAAAATTTTTTTCCTACGTTATGTTACAAAATTATTATTACCCACATTTTTGGCAAAATATAAAAGACGGGGTCACGTCGGGTAAATAGACACCAACTATGTTAAGCTTTAAAATTGCGTGCGCCCGCGAACTCGCAAAAAATACTATACCCAAAATTGGCCATAGGCGATGCTTTAAAAGCCTTTACCGCTCATCAGTTTGGTGTCATCAGTGGTTGATGGCCCTAAAATTATTGCTCTCACTGCGACTTTCGAGTCGATATGTGAGGAGTAATAGATGCAACCGTCGTTTCCGCACGTAGGCACACTTGATGCATGTGTATGTGGGGGCGGGGGACTTTAAAAAATTTTTTTTTTTTATTGCTTTGATATGCGACTTTTAATTTTTCAATATTTTTTTAAACTTATTCTTTTAAACCTTTTTTTTCCACTTAGCTTTATTGCCATCACATAGGGGACTAACAAGCCCCCTTTGTGATAGCCAATTTTCAGTGTCAGGTCCTCTTTATGGAGACATCAAGGGTCTTTAAGACCCCTTTATGGAGACATCAAGGGTCTTTAAGACCCCTAATGTCACCTAAGGACCCCCAGAGAAGCTGATGAAGCAAACACCTGCTTCACCAGCTTCTCTCCGGTTTCTGTACCGGAGAGTGACAGAGGAATGCGGAAGTGATGTAATACACATCACTTCCTGCATTCCGAAGAGTAGGAGATCAAATGGAGTTTGTGTACTGATCTCAGTTTGATCTCTGGCCACAGAGCTGTTGTGCTGGTCCTGGGCTCGCACCGGGCACAGCGGAGCTCGGGATCGCCAGCAGCGGCTGCAACGGAGGGAGGCCGCACACATATCACAAGCGATCGGGCATCTCTACAGACGCCCGAACGCTTGTATGTAAACAGCCATCGCTGGCTGTTTACATTCCAGGCTGATTTCCCGCTCGTGCCCGCCGCCTAGCAGCGGGCATGAGTGGGGCGGGATGGGACGTTTAAAAACGCCCACTCGCATTCAAGAAGCTGCTGTCCGGCCGTTTAATTACAACAGCCGGACAGCAGGTGGTTAAAAACACCAAGTACAAAGAAATAACTGTTTATCCTGCCAGAAATCCTGGAAGCTCCAAACTGCTGGTGAGGTGTCTCGGATGCACTGCACTTAAATCAGCAGTGCTGTCAGCCATGCCTGAGTTATGGTGAGAAGGAAGGGGGGTGTTCTGTAGTCTAGTGGTGTATTGGGCCCACAGCACTGCTTGGGATTTCAGTGCAGCAAAGGCTATGCAACAGAAAGTTCGGAGCACACATTTTCTGGCAGATCAATGGGTATTTTTTCTAAACTCTCTCCCCCATCCCACCCCACCCCGACATACACTTTAGAAACAATACATTTGACTCGAAGGAATATGATGAAGATCAAAATATTAGGTTAGTGTTCTCCGTACACTTACAGCCTGAGCAGTGACGTCCACAACAAAGGAGTTCAGATCATGCTGGGTCTTTGGAAGTTCATTCAAGAAGCTAACAACATTGAGACGTTTGTGCTTAAGAAGTTTAAACCGAAGCGCTGAGAAAAGAGCATGCAAAATATATATTTTTTAAAAATATAGATAGATTTTACATACACACACAATTTTGCTCATGGGTAAAACATCAAATATTTATTTGCAGGAATATACTTACAGGGATCTCGCAGTCGCTTTAAATTTCTGCTGTTAGTGAAATAATCTCCCAGACTGCTCCTACACCAATACAAACATCATGTTATAGATATGAAACTTGATTTGCGTGTGGGTGTTTGAGGGTGTTATTCCTAGAGTTTGATTTGCGTGTGGGTGTTTGAGGGTGTTATTCCTAGAGTTTGATTTGCGTGTGGGTGTTTGAGGGTGTTATTCCTAGAGTTTGATTTGCGTGTGGGTGTTTGAGGGTGTTATTCCTAGAGTTTGAAAAGACAGTGCTACACACCTGGCAGGGTTCTGCCCTGACACAGCTGGGATGCTAAGAGAACAGCAAGCTTCATCATGATAAACATTTAGCAGGCCTTGGCGATCTTCACCATCGTAGATAGCATAATATCTGCAGAAGTAAATAAAAACTCTATAAAACCAGTGAAGTCAGGGACAGCAACAAAAATTGACAACAGCTAACACATTTATAAATAGTGCTTAGGAGTGCTTCTGAGCCAAAGCACTTCTCAATGGTCAGCAAGGTAACTGTGCAGACCAATAAGCTCTCACCATTTGTGGCCATTATACTGCAGGGCTGCAGTGCAGTGTACAGACCGCACACCGGTCACAGGGGAAGGCGAGTGCTTCCACTGTAAAAAGGTATGAACAGTGGGGCAGGGAGAGGGGGCGGAGTGGAGTAGGTAATTTCATTTTATTAATCTGCATGGTTGCTCTGGGTTAGCAGTTGAAAATACAAAAGCCACTAAATCAAATATGGCAACCAATTTACTAGCATTTTTAGAAAAAGAATAACAAAAGCAGGCAGTATATTTTCCCGACCCAAGTTTTACTTTAAGGTGAACCTAATTTACGTAGTGAAAATAATGGTGCAAATGAGGATGGAAAGGGTAGTGCACATTGCAATGGGTTTCTTACATTATAAAATCTTTAAATGCATTTTTAAACAATATCTTGGCCACCCATTCCACTGCGCTCATTTTGCCTGTTTGCACTGAATAGCACGGAGTGTTTGGTGCGACAAGTTCAAATGTTAATTTAAGAGTTTATGGCTGGTTTCCTCCTCTAGCATTTTGCTCTTCCTGCTCTTAAGCATCTCAGAACATTACTCCCACCCAACTTAACTTGCTTATGAAGTAGTGGCACTTTGTAAAAGGATCAGAATAACTCAAGTGTGCTCTTTAACAATATAATGGAACTTTGAATATTTTTAAAAAGTTTATGGGACAGCAATATAGAAAGGTGATGAAGAAAATGAATTCACAAAACATCAAATGCTGACAAAAAAAAAGAAACCATAATTAAGTAAAGCTAACTTACTGTTGAAGAAATCGCAAAACTATTACTTTAATATTATCTGTAGCCAGGTAGCTGCCCTAAATGAGAAGACAGAACATGAAAAGGTAAAAAAAAGGAAAAAAATACAATACAGAAAACTGTCACCTGATTAGTAAAAGAAGCCAGTAGTTCTCACCTTGCATGGAGGAAGTGTGGTGGGGGTTTCTACATCAAATGTTATTGGTGGAGGAAGCTCATGTCCATCCTGTGATGGTAAAAGTAAAATATACAAAGTTAAATGTGCTCAAAATGAAGCCGTACACACCAAATTAAAAATTCCACATGAAAAAATAAAAATGTGCTATCCAAGGGCACATTGATCTACATGTCACTCTCAGCTTAGAGGACAGTCATATGCTGAGGTATACCAATTGTGGAAACTAGGGTTGCACAGATACTTTTCGAGTACCAGTGCCGATACTTGGCATTTTCATGAGAACTACCAGGGTTGCAGCAGTTGCAGCTGGGACCTGGCTCTGGCAATCCACCACTGTCCTGAAATCATTAGTCTGTATTGTTTTAGAAAAACTGTCACATGACAATAAACAAAAATGTATCAGTACTTGTACTTGAAAAAATAGTGCATCCCTTATATATATTTATTAAAAAAATTATTCATTAAAAATTAAAATATCAAAATATCATTCATTAAAACAGAGATATACAAATCCCAGGAGCTCCGTGTGCTGCCTCCTAACTTTAGAATTTTTCTCTAGTCTTGGAGCTGGAAAAGTAAGCTTGTAAGTACCCGGCAAGTACCAGTACTCGCAAAACTGGTATTTGTGCATCCCTTTATTTATATTTATAAAAACAAAAATCGTACATTAAAACAGAGATATACAAATCCCAGGAGCTCCGTGTGCTGCCTCCTAACTTTTGAATTTTTCTCTAGTGTAGTCTTGGAGCTCAAAAGTATCGGTACATGTACTTGTACCGAGTACTGTACTTGGTATCTGTGCAACCCTAGTGGAAACCCTTGGTACTCTATGGGTATTCCTCAGCGAAAAGGCCACCTCACTACAGCAAAGCAAGCTAGCTAGGTTCAGACCTTGTATCTCCATCTGCTCAAGTTACTGAACCACAGGGTAAATATTGCCAAAATCTGAACATTACTCAGATTCTCCTCATTTATGGAACACATTGGTAAAGAACGTTTTACGTCTCTATAGATTAACCTACAAAGCTAGAGGTCATCCTACCAAATTGACACGATCTGGGCTGATTAGATATCCTGCCCGCGGTACTGCTGATCTTATATGTTTTGATCTCTGTGAACATTATCAGTGCACTTTACATTATAAAAAAAAAAATGTAACATGTCATGGACAAGGTAGAACAATGAAACACCAAACAAGTTATTGATCTCACCAGTCGCAGTAGTTTTGGAAAGCGTTCTCTCATATTACTGTCGTTCAGAGCAGGTAAAATCCAGATGTTGACAGCCAAAGAAAAACAGAAAATGTTAGTAACAGCACATTGAGACCCCCAACCCACACTCCGAGCACCATGACCAAACCTTCACCACACCATACCCTAGTAGAGGGGTGTAGACAAACACTGTTCTCTGCAGTGAGAAGGTAGGAGTGCAGCCCTGCAGTCTGCCAGGACATTGCTGATGAAGGACACTGGCAAATAAAGACTTCCTGTACATTATTAAATCTGTGCTTGCATACGGTCTCTACCCATCTTGTCCAGCAAATGTCCTAACTTCACAAAGCTAAATACAATTTTGTGACATCATAGTCAACACATAAAGCAGTCAAAGCTAAAATTTTGTTTACACCAATGACCTCAACCATAGTCAATGCATATGCATTTCCTTTCAACATGGTTATCAAAAGAGGAATATGTATGCAACACTCATTCACAGCTTAGTCATATCATGAGAACCATACAGAAACGTTGCTAGGGGCTGGCACAGGAATAGTAAATCTAATGGGTAATCAAAAATAGTCTTGTTTTTGTATTACAAAAGGGCCTTTAATTATTACTAGACAAGGCCCATTGCAGAGATGGCATAGAGATAACAAATCAGTGTGGCATTTTATATGCGCAAACATAAATCGGGGTAAATGAAAAATACAGTGGCAGTATCAGCTCTTCAAATCAGTATTCTCTAATACAGTATGTTCCCAATGAATGTCTACTCCAACAAATGTACTGATTGAATTACATATATTTGATTATTTTCAAAAGTAATAGGTTGGAAAGATTGTGATGAGTAAAGAACAGACAGACAATAGTATGATGATGTTTGTGGAGGTGAAGGGCAATGAGTGGTTCAAATGAAAGGCAGAAAGGGAAGAGGTTGGGTAGAAATGGAAATGGTAGGCAATGAGAAGCTTAGGCATAGCCTCTTTCAACACAGGAAAATACGACTTTTACAACCTCCAGCTAACCCGTTTCCCATCTCCTCCACGTTAGGCCCTCCTATCTCCAAGCACAGTTGGGGTTAAATGCAGGATCACCCCTTTTACAGCTTGCAACTCCGATCCAAGGTAGCCCCACTGTGTGCACAAGGCACAATTGCTGATGTTATTTTCTTGTCCTTGGTGTTTCATGGGATGCCAGCCCACCTCCCTGGCAAGGCGGGTACAAGTCATTTAGTAGAATGTCAAAAGGGTAAAAGTACATTATTTGGGCTTAATACTGCAACCTACCTCCTTCAGTGATCTTCTCGTGGCTGTTATCAGGTCTGCCTTAGGTTGCTCCCGCATGGGGAATCTTACCCGTCATAGACCAGACAACCACATTGTATGAAAGGAGGCGGCAGTGAGTTCACAAGGGCTGAATGAAGGGGCTTTCATAGGGATAAGAGTTAGATGACTCATCTTATTCTTGGCTGAGATAAAGGAGGTGTAACAAAGGCAAGTTACTTCACCTGAAGCCTAAGGAGGAGGAGAGGCAAGATAGAACAATGGGTAATGGTTAACCTGTGGACTAAGACTGTACCAAATGGAAAGGGTGAAATAAAATAAAAAAGTAATTATGGATGTGGAAATAAAATAGTGTGATGTGCAGCAACAGAAAAAGAAAATGGAACAGAGAAACACAATCAAGCTAAACAGATTACTTGATAGATAGTAGGTGTTGGTTGTGTGTCTGGAAAAGAAACAGAAGGAAATTTAAAAAAGCAGAAGACACCGAAGAGCTTTTTAATGTACATGCCACAAATTATTTCACAAACCTTGCTATAAATTATAGATAAATTATTACCGGACACAGGGGGGCCTCTACCCAAATAAATACAGAACAAGTTGTGAAGAATAGGACACAGGATTTGGTGCACAAATATCACTGAAATGACACTTTCCAGTAAATGTCTCCCATGCATGGATCTCATCAGATGACACTCTGCTTCAGAAGGAACATTGCCTCTTATGCAATCAAATAAACATAATTGCACATAACATAGCTGGGCTTCTACTAGTTATGCATTTAATACACAAATGTACCTCACACTAGTGTTAGGGTCAGTCACATGAGAATGTCAAACAACTGAAATGCTAATAAAATCACTAATTTATATGGTCAGGTAATTTAGCCAAGTGCAAAAACTAAAACACAAATGAGTATATAATAGAAAAAAATCATATGGAATACAAAGTTACTACCTCAAAAACAAGCTAAAGGATATAAGTGTTTAGTAATGTAAAATACCATTATATATTACAAAAGTAAAACAAATTACCGTTATCTAGTATAAAAAAACCAAATAAGACTGGTACCCAATTTCTGTCTGTCTCTTCCTCTTCCCTTCCCCCACATATTTCCTCTCACTTTTGTCTACACTGCCCCATCACTTTTCTGTAGATTACAGGAATTCATACGCAACCCACTGCTCATGAACCTGTAGAACTGCTCCAAGCCTAAATTCAACCTTTCCAAAGATTGTTTTTTTCTACTTGAGAAGCTTAAGAAATAATCTTATCTTCTTTTCTGAGATGGGGCAAAATAAAGTAGTTTTTGTAGCAATGCGATTCATAAGAAATATACTTTACCCATTGACCTTTTCTTATTATGGTATTATGATATTTTCTATGCATGGGGATCTATCTCGAATTAAAATCTTTTTGGCAATCAATGGGAAGAGCCAAATCAGAAATAAAAACATTGTATAACATTATATATATGGACTCCAAACTCACCGACAAGTTGAAAAACACAAATGACACGTTCTTATCCCATAACGCTCGTCAGTTGAGTGTAAAACCACATAGGTCTCACAGTAGTAACCCCCAATTCAGTTCTGTGGAGCTCAAGATTCAAGTTTTTACTGAAGAAACATTTGGAAGTCATTTTCAAGGGCTGCTTTAAAGTGCAAAGCAGAAGAAAACCAACCCTGACGATTGATTGAAAAGCCAGGCAGCTCGGGTGATGGTTAAGGCTTCAGCAAAACCTCTTTCTAACATGTGTCAAAAGGTAAGAAACTGCCGGACTGACCTGATATATGTGTTCTGGTCTCGGAAGTTGTCGCAGAGTGGGTTTCCATCCAAGTACAGAATTTCGAGCTTCAGACCTTTAACCTTATCCAGATCCTTTTCTGATCTTAGCTACATAAAAATGAAAAACAGTGGGTATAAATGATTGCCTCTTCCAATACTGGGCAACTTGCTTAGACAGCAGAAAATAGGAATTTTGTATTTACAATAAAATCATTTTCTTGCAATCCATTGAGGGACACAGGGAATTTTTCACCTTAAGGTTATACTGCTGCTTAAGGGGTTTGGACACAAGCACGCAAAACAGAAAATTGTAGGCCAGCCCAAGATATCCTATCCCGCTGCCAGCATGTGTAGGTTTTGTAGCAAACATTACCAAGAGCACAACCAAAACACACAATGTGGTGTGTCCCGCAATGGACTCCAGGAAAAGATTTTTATGGCGAGTACAAAAAAAATTCTATTTCTCATCCATGGAGGAACACAGGAAGTCTTTCACCTTCAGGATGTCCAAAAACATTGCAACTGAAGGGTGAGCAACACAGGAAGCAATCGCTTACAGGCCAAACATAATATATATAAAAAGCAGGGCAATGCCTGCAGCTCAATAGCTGCCAGAAGGACCTTATGCCAGAAGCAAGCATTAGATGAGGCCCCAAGCGCCACTTGGTAGAAAAACTGTGTGAACAGAAAACCAGGTGTCAGTCTTGCATTAAGAACCAATGCTTGAATGATCAAGAAACACTCACAGCCCCTGAAATATGTCTTACCAGAGAAAGAAGAGAACCACTCCTTGAGGACAGAAGGCCTAAGCCTCTTATCTAATCCCATTACAGACCCAAAAGCAAATAAGGTCCAATGCATGGAAAGGCTGTCAAGGTCAGACAGACACTCACTTTGCAGAGGGGTTGACTACCAGAATGTTCCTATGTAAAGTCCTGGAATGGAGAAAAAGGTACCGCTTCAAAAGGTACCATCAACCCCAGTATTCTCATGCAGGTTGTCAGAGTGGAACAGCGACAGAATCCAAGCAACTGAACTTGATCCTGCAACATCAATATTTTGCTCTGAGGAAGGAACACTTTTGTTTGAAGAGTATCCAAACAGAAGACCCAAATACTCCAAGCAATGTGACAAAACTAGGGACAACTTTTCAATGTTCAGAATCCACCCAACGTCCTCTAATGTCCGCAGCACTGTCTAGACCAGTGGTGGAGAACCTTGGCACTCCAGCTGTGCCAAAACTACAAATCCCAAGATGCATCTGCCTCTGGCAGTTATGTCTGTGGCTGTCAGAGCCTTGCAATGCCTCATGGGACTTGTAGTTCCAAAACAGCTGGAGTGCCAAGGTTCGCCATCACTGGTCTAGACATTGAGCTCAAAGGTAGGAAGGGACTGTTCTCAAAGTAGAAGGTAGCCAAAGTATCTGATAATTGGATTGCCCTTCTGGAGGCAAAAAACCAAAGCAAGAACTTTTGAGAAATCCTTGGAACCAAAAGCAACTTGAAGGGAAGAGCCACAAACTGAAATCAGTGAAAGAAACATTGAGGAGCTGGAAATATAGGAATGTGTAAGTACATATTCTTTGAGTCTAAGTAAACCAGAGGTGACAGGTGACCGAATGGATTAATTTTTTGTGAATTTGTGAACATGAGTGATTTTGATCCAGAATCAGACAAAGTCTTGAAAATGCTCGGCCAAAGGAATGGAACACCACCTAGATCCAACAGACCTTGAACAGTGTAAAATAAGGTTTGTTCGATGCTGCTAAGACGTAGGAAGCCGGAAAGCAAAGAACCAAGGAGGAGAAGGTGGATGAAAATATATTCTGAGATTTGAGTTTCCCACGTCTCTGGAAACTCCATCAGGCACCGCCCCCCCCGCAAGTCTAGGTAACAGAGCATATGCCACAATAAATGAATAACTACTGTCCAGACAGTGAGAGAAGAGTACATGTTAGGGAGCAAGCAGCGCAGCCACACAGCATACAAAAATAATGCAGTTTGTCTACATATTTCCATCAGAGCTCCTGTCACAGTGACAGCTAGCATCAGACACCCTTCCCACAGCCCTGATCTCTTTCTATGTAACTCAACGCAGAAGCATTGTGCCACATTGTGATTAGGTTGTCTGCCGTCAGTGCTCCTATGGAGTGCTCAGTAGCAGAAGCTCAGGACCTGATTTAGTTCCAGGGCTTATTGCTGGACTGCAGCTGTGTTCCTCTTTCGCTCTGCATCCAGCCAACTGAACTTCACATGATGAGCACTAGTGGGCCAGATGCAGCGCACGGGGACACACTTTTAGCCTTAGTGCCACCACAGTTGGCAGGACTGCTGACACAATCCTCGCCACTGTCTCAGAACAACCTGCTTCACTTTTAGCAGGCCAATTTCTTGAACACAGATTTTCATCTCTATTCCTGCTCCGTAAAACCCTGGGTGAATAGGTCAAATCCCATGCATTTGCTTTTCAATTAGCAGTTCTGTGAATGGGTGCCAAATTCATTATGGGGCGGATTCTCTGCGCTCATCACTTACCTGTTTGGTTGTGACCATATTTCCTAATAATTTTGGGGCAAATTATGGCAAGATCAGAGACCACCATTTGAGTCAAAAGATTAACTGCTCTGCCTGCTGTTATACCCTCCACAATTGTCTCCTGCACAGAATGCCCTATAAAATCCTTCACACTGCTCTTGTAAATACAGACCAAAGTCATACCCTCTGGGCTCCTCCTAAACACATACTGCCCCACCCAGTGTTATAACATCCACATACTCTCTGCGCTTTTCTCCTGCACATACTGTCCAGCCAAATCCTTTGCACTCCTCTCCTGCACATACTGTTCCCTACATACCCCCTGCACTCCTCCCCAGCACATACTGCCTGCCATCATTACCTACACACTCCTCTTCTGCACATGCTGCCATACCCTCTGCACCACTCTCCTGCGCAAAATGGCTGCTTTCATACTATTCACATTATTCTCCTACATATACTGCCCACTAAAACAATACAACAAACTTTTGTTTTTTATATAACCAACCTTTTCCGCTCTGGAATATGCGCACAATTGTTTAAAAAATTCTCAAATATTCTGCTAATAGGCTTAAAAACCACATTGTAACTGATTGAAAATGCTTGCCAATGCGACTGATGTGACCAACTGACTAGACATACCTTTAAGACCTGGCTCACACTTAGCGTATTGTCGCAGCTGAATAGGCACAACAAAATGCTTCACAAAAAAATCCCATTCATTCTTCAGGCCCCTGTTGACACCTACTGAAAGGGGTTTGTCGCAATAATGAAAACGCCTCTCGCTGGAAAAAATACATGAGCTTCTTTTTGGCAGATTACAGCTCGTTTTGTCCCCATAGAGTCAATAGGAAACAAGCGTTTCCAATTGTTTTTGCGCAATTTCACGCAAGTTTTGCCAATTTACTTCAATGTGACACAATCTGCTCATAGAAACACCCAATGTGTTAATAGAAGCAACTTAATGCACGCAAGTTTTAAGTGTGCAAAAAAAAAAAGAATTGCAAAAAGAAAGTGCAAAAATGTGCTGCATTTAAAAAAAAAAAAATGGCTTCTACACGCCATAACACTGTCGTCTGGGTGTGAATGGAGCCTAAATGTAAGGTGTAAGAAAGAAGTATGAAGACGGAGTAAGGTAGAAAGGAAGCTCCATAAACAAACTCACCACATTATTAGACAAGTTTAGGATCTTTAGATTTGGGGCTTTGAGGTGAATGTCTGTCATGTGATCCAGTTTGTACAGTTTGTTGTTACTGAGATCCAAAGATAACAGCTGAAAGATAGAAAAATAAGTCACAATGTAAACAGATGCAGCACACATGAGCAATTAAGTTAGATTAGCTTCTTCTGTTCAAAAAGAGCACAGGAGAATGTAAATCAGAAGTATTAAGAAGCTTTACAAGAACAATTCTTTTTCATCTACATTACTATTACCAACTTTTGGCACAGGTTTTTGAGGCATCAAAAGCTTGGGCAGTGAAATTGTTAGTGCTTTCTTTACTTTATCATCTTTTATAAAACAAGTGTGAAAGACCCACCTCAGGCACATTCTCTTCAATGATCTGCAACATACTCTGCATACAGGACTTCCTGTTTAGAATGATGTCTACTTTGTTTGTCACAAGATCTAAAAAGAAACAAGCAGCATCAGCTATACCTTTTTCGAGGGTAAAGCTCATTGAGAGTATGCATGTGAAATGTTGTATGCGTACCTGGATCAGAACGAAGTGAGCTCATGTCTAGAGCTTGCTGGGCTCCATCATATCGCTTTTGCATACAGAGCTGTTGGTAAAAAAAAAAAAAAAAAAACACAAAAATGTTGTTCCTGCGGTCCAATGTAAGTGATATAAGAATATCAAAAGACGATCTAATAAAATGAAGTCTCCCGTTATCTCTGTCCTATAGTTAAAAAATTAAATTGACCGAAAACGAAGCCTAAAACGAAAAAAGCAGCCGCATGTACAGCATTGCCAGTGTAAGATCTGTGTTTCCATCCACTTTACATGCTCACCAGCCCCCAGTCACAGTGCACCCCCCATAACATTATGACTACGGACAGGTGAAGTGAATAACTGATTATCTTGTTACAATGGCACCTGGAAGTGGGTGTCATATATTAGGCAGCAACTGAACATTTGCTCCCTGAAGTTGATGTGTTGGAAGTAAAAAAAAAAGTATTTCAGCGACTTTGACAAAAGAAAAATTGTGATGGCTAGACGACTGGGTCAGAGCAACTCCAAAACTGCAGCTTTTGTGGGATGTTCCCCTTCTGCAGTGGTCAGGACCTACCAAAAGTGGTCCAAGGAAGGAAAACTGGTGACTCAGCAACAGGGTCATGGGCAGCCAAGGCTCATTGATGCAGGTGCGAAGAGAAGGCTGGCCTGTGCAGTTCGATCCAATAGAGGAGCCACTGTAGCTCAAATTGCTGAAAAAGTTAATGCTGGTTCTGACAGAAAGGTGAATGTGCATCACAGTTTGTTGCGTATGGGGCAGGTGAGCATCAGAACTGGACCACGAGCGATGGAAGAAGGTGGCCTAATCTGATGCATCATGTTTTCTTTTACATCATGTGGATGGCCGGGTGCACGTGTGTCGCTTACCAGAGGAAGAGCTGGCACCAGGATGCACTATGGAAAAAAGGCAAGCAGATAGTCTGATGCTTTGGGCAATGTTCTGCTAGGAAACCTTGGGTCGTGCTATTCATGTGGATGTTATTTTGACACATACCACCTACGTAATCATTGTTACAAACCAAGTACACCTGTTCATGGAAACATATTCCCTGATGGCAGTGGCCTCTTTCAGCAGCATGATGCATCCTGCCACACTGCAAAAAATGTTCAAGTATGGTTTGAGGAACACAACAATAAGTCCAAGGTGTTGCCTTGGCCTCCAAATTCTCCAGCTCTCAATCCAATTAAGCAACTGTGGGATGTGGTGGAAAAAACAAGTCCGATTCAGGAGGCCCCACCTTGCAACTTACAGGACTTAAAGAATCTGCTACTGAGGGCTTGGTGCCAGAAACCACAGCATACCATTGGAGGTCTAGTGGAGTTCATGCATTGACCGGTCAGGGCTGTTTTGGCGGCAAAAGGGGGACCTACTCAATATTCGGCGGGCAGTCATAATGTTATGGCTGATCGGTGTATTGTATTACAAATATTTTATGCACTGTGCTTAGTAATACGTTTAAAAATCCCTTTAAAATTAGGCAAACAAGACATGTTTCTTATAATTCACATTTACAGTGAGTACAGAGAAGAATCACCCCCTTTAAAATATTTTTTTCTGACATATTGGTGTTCTATCTTTCACTTGGATGTTATAAGTTGCACTGAGCTAAATAGAACAAAAACTGTGTGTCTTCCTTTCAGGCTGCAAAGCAACAAAATGCGATTATTTTAAAGGGGGGTGATTATTTTCTATAGCCACTGTACTTCTTCCAGCCAACAGGAATCAAACTTACAGCACTTGTGCACAACAAAAAAAAATTATAAAGATTTTATACCATTCAAATTAAAAACAGCAGTAACCAAAAACCATCTACATAGCCTAGCTTGTAAATACCTTAAAATGTGTGTTTTCCTCTTCAGTCATTTGCATTTCTCTTGCTTGAGCAGGGGGCTGAGACGGTTGCGTAAGTATAGTAACCTGAACAGCAGAGAGTTAAAGCATTAAGATCTCAGATATCACAGATTCCTAGTTTCTTCCAAAATATAGGGAAAATAATGCAAAGTATGCATCGAAGATAATATGCAATGATGCAACCAGAAGGCTAAAATCACTTTAGCTAAGAGACGCATACCTTGAAGTTTTCTCTGTCGGTAAAAGTCCTCGAGATCTGTTTCAGAGCTTTTGCAACAGCAGCATCTTCCACAAAGAAGTGGGCCCGAGAGTGGTCACAATAGTACTATGTATGAAAACAATCAAGTTAAAAATAGGAGAGTGGATATTTGAGAGAGAAAAAGAGAAATTAGCACAAAGAGAATGAGAAGACTTGGCAGTGCCCTCAAAATTAAACTCACCCCTATAGGAGAAAAAGGCAGTGAACAGGCGGTTTGCAAAAGGCCAATCAGCCAATCCTTTTCATATTTTTTGCCATATGGAATCTGTTCATGGAAAGAGGAGAAACAAAAGGAGAATACCTAAATGTTGCTGTACAGTGTTTAAAAAGATGAAACCAACATAACTATAGCACTTTAATAGCTGAGAAGACTCCAAAGGAATACCCCTCTGATCCACTTCCAAAGACATTTAAATACTTACTAAACTTGCTTGCACACTTTAAATGCATAAATACAAAACATAGACCCCTGTATGTGTTTGTATTCTCCGTAAAAACTTTTTCTGGGGGTGGGGGTCCATTTAGAGAGGTCATTACACCAGCTACAGGATTAGAACACTGGCAAACAGAAAAATCTATAGGCTAGGCCAACCCTTCTACATACAATGCCTCAGTTTGTAGCAAGCATCAAGCGCATAATCATAAACACAGAGGGGGGACCCGTGCCCCTCAATGGACTCCAAGAACAGGATTTTATGGGGAGTACAAAAATCCTATTATTGTTATTAGGGATGTCCCTATACCCCTTTTTTAAGACCAAATACAAGTACTTCCCCTTATGTACTTGCCGATACCAATTACCGATACTTTTTCTTAAAGCGACAGGTGACATTTAAAAAAAATTTAGTTTAATTTTATTATTTTTTACTTTTCCTAACAATTTTTTTCCACTTAAATTTATTGCTAATACACATGGGCTAACAAACCCCTGTGTGATAGCATTTGGAGGTGACAGGTACTCTTTATTGGCCCTGTCACCTCCAACACAGGAGTTCTAGCACAGCACAGCACTGTGCTAGAACTCCTGTGACAAGAACGAGCCGGGGACAGGGGAGGGAGGTGACAGAGCCTGTCACAGATCCATGAGTCCAGCTCCATCACTGCTCCACACCCCCTGCCCTGTCACTGCTCCACGGCCCCCGCCATCACCGCTCCACGTGCAATGGAGGTGCCTCACGAGCTGCCGATAGCTTTTTTTTCCTCTCATGTGAGGACTACGTCGGCGGCGCTGAGCGGCAGAGCGGTGGAGCTCCAGGTCGCCGGCCAACTACATTAGGCCTCACCTGGAGCTCCGCCCACAGCAGTGATGCGACGCTCCTCCAGCCTGCCCAGAGGACCCCAGGCATCGGGGCATTTTGACAAGTACAAGTACTTGTCAAAATGCCCTGTATCGGACCCGATTCCGATGCTAGCATCGGTATCGGAACATCCCTAATTGTTATCATTCATTAAGAGACACAGGAGTTCAGATACTGCCAGGATGTCAAAAAGCAGTCTAACTGAGGTGGGCAAACAGCAACAGCCAGAAGGCCCAACAAAACAGAACTGGGGACAGCCTGCAGCCCAAAAGCCACCTGAAGGATCCTTCGAATTGGGCAATGTAATAGCTTAAGAGGCAGAAAGGCATAGCTCAGGGCATACTGATTCCAAGGCATCACCAGGGCATCTGCTGTATGCAGCGTTGGGTCCCACATTATGAAGACAAATCTGTCCAGCTTATTGTTGAACCAAACAGCTACTAAATCCACATCCAGGAGATCTCCAATGCAGACATATGTCACAAAACACCTGATGGAGGCAATAACTGGCCAAATAGATTCCATCTGAAACTTTTGATGACATACAAAAGACGTTGAGAGACTTTAGCTGCAAGAAGGAACAAATGCTTCCATTGGTTTTAGAACTGTTAACAGGTTTGACTAAAAAAACAATTCTAATCCTGCTCACATGGTGTTCAGCTAACTACTTGTGTAACAAAACCACACACGGCCTCATATGGAGAAGGAAAAGAAACATCCATTCTCCTAGGAACACTATGTGAAACTGGGCATGATTGGTGTGCAAGGGGTTGTAGTGTCTAGTGGGCTGGTCATCAGTTTTCTATCTGGCCAGTTTTTCATGTGGCTAGTGTTACTGTCTCCTGTAGGAGGCAGTATACTCCTAGGTAGATTACCATCAAGTTGTGTCCCTCAGTGGAAAATGGAGAAATAGGATTTTGTGCTCACTGCAAAATCTTTTCATGGAGTCCATTGAAGGATAGATGAAGTCTTAAACCAATGGGCTATATTGTCACCTACAGGAGTGATCGGGCATTGGAAACAAAACATTGTAGGACATTTGTCTCTCATCTTAAAAGTTTTGGAGCCACAATACAGTAAGGCCTCATTCACACGAGAAAAGGCCGGCATGTACAGCTCTGTGCACGGCCATATCGGGCAGGACAGTTGCTGTGTGTGATTAGTACACAGTTCGTCCTTCTCTATGGGAGTGCGCGGCCATACGCCGCCCGACGCTCACCCGCCCTGCGCATCCGTGCGGGTGTCCACACTCGTAGGCTGACAGGATGGATCCTGTCTGTGTCCGAGCTGGGACACCCGCACCCGTACGGACCTGCACTTAGGGTGAGTGTAGAGCGGCGTATGGCCACGTACTCCCATAGAGAAGGACAGGGGCTGCGTACGAATCACACGCAGCACCTGTCCTTCCCGGGAGCTGCCCGATACGGCCGTGCACGGAGCTGTACATGCCGGCCTTTTCTCGTGTGAATGAGGCCTTAGCCTCAAGGTCAAAGGAATGGCCTTGAGTACTCATGGTACTCAAATTCCTCATGGCTCTTTGCAGCAGAAGCAACTGTGGGGAGATGCTTCGTCAACGCTGTGTGGTGGGAAAGGGTGTGGAGGGAGCATGACCCAGTAGAATGACCCAAGTGCTTTGTCCCACAGCATTTACACCTTCCATGGCAAAGCCAGCCAGAAACAGGAAAAATAATGCGATCAATGTAAATGAGCCAGTTCCCAATGCCTGGCCCAACTGGCCTACTCAGAGTCCTCAGAGACCAGGCAAGCACAGAGACAATACTAGTGGCTCTGGACCTGAAAAGCACTCCACAGCTAACTTAAGAACTAGTCCAGATGTGCTACGGTCCAAGATCCAGGAGAACCACACCTGATTAGCTGCAAGTGGGAAAACCACCAGAATCCGATTCTAGATTTCAGAGAAAAAGTTGCAAAAAAAAAACCCCCCACAGGTTTAGCCTTTAAAACTGCAGAATTAAAAAAGTGTGCTCATGCTCCTAGACACTATGTCTGTGAAGGTTCTCATGCATCCCGGTTATGGTATATCTGTAAAAATTAAGTCAAGGCAACTGGACTTGCAGTATTTTTCTTGAAGACGTTTCACTGGTCATCCAACCAAGACAGTCAAGTATGCATCCTAGACAGGGAGGAGGACTGGTTTAAAAGAGTTATGAAAGAGGCCATGTATGTAAAAATGGAATAGCTTGAATAGAGGTGGGGGGGGGACTTCTATTGTCTGCCACATACAATGCTGTTTTAACACCTCTCTCTGGGCAGGTTTTTAACACCTCCTAGCTCCAATTATGCAAATGAAATCAACACCTGGTTGTGACTAACATATTATATGGATTGGAGCGACATTCACCATATTTATTCCCAGAATTTTTGTACAAGTCATTCTGAATTGAGAAAGCTGGTCGGATGAACAGTGAAACGTCTTCAAGAAAAATACAGCAAGTCCAGTTGTCTTGACTAATTTTTACAGATATCTTAGGACACTAGCATAAAACTAAGGCATGATGGTATTAGGAGTGATTTTTTTATTTTCATTATGTTATTGGGTATTGAAACTGAACCCAATTTCAAGTCTAACAGAAATGTAAAAATAAAGACAAAACAACAGCATTTCTGCTAGTACATAATTGGAAATTCAAAGTGAACACATTTTATTCACAAACATTCACTTCACAAAGTGAACAACCTCTATTCCTTTAATAAATCAACCTCTGTGTCAAAGGAAATGCTGCCAATATAAAGCGCACAAGTAGAGGTGCCTAGACATACCAACAGGAGCCTCCAAAACCTTCTTGTTGCAGCTGAATTTTGGGCTATTCTGACAGAAAATAGCCCAATAGCCCAGAATAGCCTGCTCCTTACTGTCTCTTGCACATTCCTATTAGCCCATCACTATTAAAAGGAAGTCTCAGTGTCCAATGGAAATGTGCAGGAGGCTTGTAGAAGCAGACATGTGCTGGCACATTCAGGAAATGTCTAACTTCTGTGTGTCAGAATGGCAAAAGTGTCACCTGTGACAGCATGGTTTTGGAGGTTGCTGAAGGTATCTGCAAGCACCTAGGACCTACAACCAAAATACCTGAAAAAACATAAAAAGGTTTTTGTTCCCACAGCACCAAAAAAAAAAACACACGCGATAATCTTGTTCTGATATTGTTGCTGCTGGAAACATTTCAGATGTGCAGCCCAGTGTTTTATAGAACCCATTATGTTGCTCTTACCGTAATCTTAAACCAGCTGTTTCGGTCACCTCTGGCCTCAGGTCTATCATGATGGGGAACATCCCTAGCAGCATTTCCATGTGAAGCACCCCTGTCTCTTCCTTGTCTTTCATCTCTTCTCCTGCCTCCGCGATAAGGATTACTAAAAGGTGGGAGAAGAAGAAAGAACTTGGGAAAAGCAGAAGAATATTACTCTGTACTGACACTGTCGAAATCACAGTGCCAACATTTAGGCCTCATTCACACACAACGCAAGAGCAAAATTGTATATTGCATATATGCGGGCACTATATGTAATCCCAGAATGCATAATTCATAACAGATATTTTAAACAACTGTACGCACGTGCGTGCATATATGTGCGTACAATACGCAGAAATACGCTGCCCGGACGCATCTCGTTTCCATTCTGTTTTTGCGCATTTTTACGCTACGCAAATATACAGCTCCATACGCAGCTATGTGTATGGAGCCATTTGTACATACGCAGCTATGTGTATGGAATCATTTGTACATATGCAGCTATGTGTATGGAGCTCGGTGTACGCAGCTATGTGTATAGAGCCATTTATTTGCATATGCTGCATATGGGACAATGCGCGCGTACGCGCATATATACGCAGCGTATTGTAGGGTAGTGTGAATGAGGCCTAAAGTTACATAAATGGCACACTTTAAAAAATATATATATATAATTGAGGTTAAATTGTGAAAACTGACTTGTGTAAAGTACCGGTAAGCTAACATTAGGACCCAAACAATTCTCAGCTCATTAAAGGCTATCCATATCCAGAAGTCTAAAAATGCGAATTTCACAGCTATTATGCTAATACATGTGGCTTTAGCACCAAATGCCTTGCACTGTGTAAATAAACAAATCAAGAAATCCATATTCACTTTGACTTTCTTGAGCTACATGCTTGTTCTGGGTCACCTATCCAGGCAACAACAGCAATTCTCATATTTCTCTCAGTTCAAGTTTCCTTTAAACAGCCAACACTGGTAACTATCAAGCTACTAGTAATAGCTATAAAAGAAAAGGTACTCACAATCGTAAACGGGCGTTGTCATGTACATCACTCATAGCCACATCTCCATCTTCGTCATCTAGACGGGAACGAGGGTTAGGCTGGTAATTGCCACGATTCCGATGCTTTTGACCTGCTTCACTATACATTTTTGCCCGGAATGGGCCACGCCCCTTCCGCTTCTTCGGAAAGAAACCTCCACCAACCCGGTCATCATGGTCTAAAAAGTCAGGAAAAATACACAAGATCAAAAAAAAGGAAACGCATCCAGATATTCTAGTGCAAAAAAAAAAAAAATACATCCAGTTTCTTTTTTATTTGAGTTCAAAATACATTTTCTTGTTAGGCCTGGTTCCCACCTTGGCGTTTTACAGCGCGTTCCTACACGCTGTAAAACGCTCAACATGTGAAAACCAATGATTGCCTATGGGCATGGTTCCCACCTGGGCATTTTACAGCGCGTAGAACGCGCTGCAAAACACCCTACGCCCAAAGAAATACAGGAGCTTCTTTGGGGCGTTTTGCAGCGCGTTTCCATTGGTATTCCCAAGTGTGGATCGGGGGTTAACAAAGCGGTACCCCCGAGCCACACTGGGGAATACAGCGTACAGGTCTTACCTTGTCCGCGATCCCCGCTGTGTCTTCGGTGGCTGCCGACTTCCGGGTTCCGTCCCTTGCGAGCAGCCGCGTCGGGGGGGGCGGAGTGAAACAAAAAAAAACAAATTTTTGTTTTTTTTAAAAATAGAGAAAATAAAGGGAAAACAAAAAAAATATCGCCAGTGAAACGCGCGTTTCACTGAACAAAAAAACGACCTAAAAAATGAGCTAAAAAACGAGCATAAAAAAAACGCTCAGATGTGAACCCAGCCTCAGATTTATCCAAGATATGTTGCACAAATATAGAAGTCTCCGTTCACACCTAGGTGACAGCGTTTTTGATGCACGTTTTTTTGCACATAAGTTGCGTGTTTTCGTGAGCACATTTTGGCTCGATGTTAATAAGCAAACTCGTGTAAAAACACAGTAAACGCGCATTTTCAAGCGTTTCCTATTGACTCTATGGATCCAAAACAAGTTGTAATATGCCAAAAAAAAAAGCCCATGTATTCTAGAGCTGCAGCTAACGATTATTTTCAAAATCGATTAGTTAGCCGATTATTAAGTTCGATTAATCGGTTAATCGGATAAACAATATCTTTCCAGCGACAGGTGTTCTGCTTATTGCGACAGAACGCTCAGATGTGAATAGAGCCATAGAAATGAATAGGATTTTTATTGAGCGAATTGAGGGCAGGAAAAGCGCTGCAAACCCCTCAGTGTGAACCAGGCCTACTTTGCAAACACTCAAAAGTCAGAGAACACCAATAGTATTTTATAGCCCAAATTCAACAAATCATTTTATTGATCGGTCTAGTTACTAAAGTGTAAAGTTTATCATATTTGAGATTTCAGTTCAGCTCACAGGAAGTAACACGGGCGCTGCATTGCTGGCAAGATCAATATTCCAGTCTTGGAGAGAATGTTCTTAGCCTGAAAAAGGAAAACACCCACCTGACAAAGCTGTAATATATTACAGTGTTCTTTTTGGGTTTAGATATCCTTTAAGTCTTTGAAGCAAACTTTCCCTCCAAAAAGGAATGGTAAACATATGTCTAAATGGAAGTGCCGTCTGGCAGTTTAAACAACCTACGAGCAGGCTTCCAACAAGTTTCAAGTACTACTGAAGCCAGCAAGCAGCCAACAGGCAAACTAGAGCCAAAAAGGTGCTTTTAAAAAGGGGTTCTAAAGCCTCCGTTTTTTTGCCTATATCTACTACTATCAAGCAATAGATATAGGCAAAAAGTGAAGTAAAAAAAGAAGAAGATCGGATTAAGAGAGACATCATTTAACCAGTTGACATCCGCGGTGTTAAACCCCCTTCCCATCCAGGCCATTTTTAGTGCTGACATTAACATTGGGAGGAGGGGGAATGTCACTTTAACCTCATCTAAATACAAACATTTTTATATTGCATCTCACCAGTCCCCAGACATGGTAGCTGCATTCGTTTTCACTTTTCAGGCTAAAAGCATTTTCCGCAAGTACAGAAAATACCTGTAGATCCTGCCATAAATTAACTATACTTGTTACTTCCTGCGAGCTTAAAACAAAAGAACCTTATTTTCATGGTGTAAACTAGGGATGCACCGATACTTTGAGTACCAATGCCGATACTTGGCATTTTCATGAGAACTACCAGGGTTGCAGCGGTTGCAGCTGGGACCGGGCTCTGGTGCTCCACCACTGTCCTGAAATAATTTGTCGATATTGTCACATGATACTAAACAAAAATGTATCAGTACTCGTAAGTACTTGGGCAAGTACCAGTAATTGTACTCGCAAAACTGGTATTGGTGCATCCCTTTATATATTTTTATAAAAACAAAATCTTACATTAAAACAGAGGTGTACAAATCCCAGGAGCTCCGTGTGCTCATCACAAATGACAGCTGCCTCCTAACTTCTGAATGTTTCTCTAGTCTAGTCTTGGAGCTCGAAAAGTATCGGTACATGTACTTGTACCGAGTACTGTACTTGGTATCGGTGCATCCCTAGTGCAAACTACTAGTCCCATCAATCCACCATGTAAGAGAGAGGAACAAAGTCCTGTTTGCCGTCCACCAGTTGTGATGCCAAATGCTGGAGGTTATTACTGGTGTCACTGGCACCCATACAGGGAGTTATTACGGATGCTACTGAAACCAATGCTGAGGGTTATTATTGCGGCCATTGGCACCAATGCTGGAGGTTATAATTGTGGTCACAGAGACAACTGCAGGGGTTTATTTTGCCATCGCTGACACCAATGCAGGGGTTATTATTATTGGGATTCACAAGCCTGTACCTCGTCAATCAGCACCTGGCCGTCAAGTCCTGCCCACTGCTTTCTGTACTGATCCCACTGCATCTTTAAGGTGCCCATACACTGCTCGATTCTCGTACGAGAATCGGGCGAAATCCCGCGGTCGTACGAGAATCGAGCAGTGTGAACGAAGACGTGCGACCGTTTCTACTGTACCGTCGCACGTCTTTTGTCGAACCAGCATGTTCGAAAACCCGCCGAGAATCGTACGATAGCCTGCTCGTTCGATAGCTGTGGAACGGGCCGCTGTGCGCACAGTGCCCTTTCTGCATTGCGGTCATCGGAAGCCCGCCCCTCAGCGGGGTGGGCTTTCGATGATCGCAAGTACGACCTGCCCATCCAAGGTGGGCAGATCGTACGAGCTTTCAATAAGCATACGACCATCGCAAGACAAAAGTCTTGCGATGGTCGTAAGGTGTATGGGCACCTTTACATTTATACAAATTTTGAAAGCAGGGCAATACATCTATGAATTTCAAAGTATCCATACAGCTTTCTTCTTGTTAGCAGCAGCAGTGGAAAGCTTAAGCCACACCCACTCGCCAGTGTTATATTACCAACATAGAACACACAGCACAATATGCCGTTTCAAAGGTCAGCAATATTAAATGATAAAGCAAACTTTATCCAGAGCAACATTACTATATTGGATCTACTTTACATTTTTCCCATCATAAACCTCACCATGGTCTAATCTGGCTAAAGGAAACCTGGAAGCTGACACGAATGACTACCCTTTTTGAAAAGGCTAATTGCCTGGGATGTTATGTTGACTCTCTTGCATCCATATTTTGAACCAGTGACTGGGAACAAGTAGCAGAAAAGAATGTCTCACTTTTCTGTGACATGACATTGTGCATTGCTGGGAAGTTGCCTGTATTCATATTCTGCTAGCATAGGCCTTAGCGATTCATAACTACTTGTTATGAATAGCTGACCCCACCATCAAAATATCAGTAGATAAATAGTTATAAGGTTTTATCACCGTTTTCTTACTATGAGATGCTTGATGAGTAAAGGGATGCTTTTTGATGCCTTTCTAAACGCTTACTACAAGCCAAAAAAAAAAACTAAAAACGCATTTGGTTAATAGTTCTGCAAAGAGAGATCCTAGCCTGAAAAAAAAGAAAACATACCACAGCATTAAAAGAGAAATATGGGGTAAGTGTTTTTCCCCACAGTTCTCTTAAGGGTCACGGGAGGACATAAACTAGCGTCCTCCTGTGACCCAAAGCTCAGTAATCCGCGAGACCGCCGCAGCCGGGACGGATCCCGGCATTACTGTCGAGATCCACCCAGCTGCGTGAGTGACAGCTGGCTCTGCCTAGAGGGGGGAATCCCTGCAGGGAGCCGCGACTGACAGTCGCCTCCCGATTTGAGACAACCTGTGACAGCTTCATTGTCACACGTCGGCTCGAACTATGAGGATGAGTGATTTTCACTCACCTCATAGTTCTCCTCTAATTACTTTAACTGGGTATCTAATCACGCTCCTTAGCCATCTTGGAAATATGAATGTTTACCATTCCCTCATAGTACGAAGACATAGAAGAGAAAAAACATTTAAAGTGCTAAGTAACAAAGATTGTTTTTTCGCTAAACACTGGTTCAAAGTTCCTAAAGGAGGAACTTTACTTTTATCTTTGAAATAACAACAAAGGTACCTTTAGAAATGTTTACTAATGACAAAATCTACAAACAGATATAAACAGGGAAGGTTTCTAGATCTCCTTTATCTTCATGGAACACTGGCACAAGTGACCAGGACATGTGACCATGTACATCATTCCAGTGGGGGACAATGAGTTTCCCCGAGATCTCCCAGCAATGCACTGCTGATGTAACCTTCGCAGGATGCATCTTTCAGGCATGGGCACTAATGTGCAAGAGGACCAGGAAGTGGAAAAACAAGAATTGTAAAAGACAAATGTTTTAATATACAGTCCTGGCCAAACGTTTTGAGAATGACACAAATATTAATTTTCACAAAGTCTGCTGCTTCAATGTTTTAAGATCTTCTTGTCAGATGTTACTATGATATACTGACGTATACACTGAGTGGCCAGATTATTATGACCACCCCATCAGTACTTCGTTGGGCCACGAGATGTTGAAAGGTGATGCGAGGAATCTGACACTGCACTGTTGCCCTTCTGTTGTCTTGTACCAGTCTTGCCACTCTCCGCTCTGCCCTAACATTGACTAGTCGCTGACGGCCACAATTCACACGTTCAGACCCAGATTTTCGGCTGACAGTCCAGTCTTTAAACACTTTAACAACAGCTGCTCTTGAACATTTAATGAATTCTGCTGTTTTGCTGATACTCGCTCCATTGCTTGAGCACCAACAATCATCCCACGTTCAAAGGCTGTTAAATCGCGTTGTTTACCCATATCTTCAGAAAAAAAATCACTACTACTGTCGTGGTAAACAACCTGCTTCCCTATTTATAATGGTCTGGCCCACTAGCAACTTCAGCGCAAAATTATAGCTAATTAGCCTACAAACGTCAGGTGGTCATAATAATCTGGCCACTCAATGTAATTACAAGCATTTCGTAAGTGTCAAAGGCTTTTATTGACAATTACATTAAGTTTATACAAAGAGTCAATATTTGCAGTGTTGACCCTTCTTATCCAAGACCTCTGCAATTCGCCCTGGCATGCTGTCAATCAACTTCAGGACCACATCCTGACTGACGGCAGCCCATTCTTGCATAATCAATGCTTGGAGCTTGTCATAATTTGTGGGGGGATTGACCACACATTCTCAAAATGGGATTAAGGTCCTGGCCATGGACCCAAAATTTTGATATTTTGTTCCTCAAGCCACTTAGTTTTCACTTTTGCCTTATGGCAAGGTACTCCATCATGCTGGAAAAGGCATTGTTCGTCACCAAACTGTTCTTGAATGGATAGGAGTAGTTGCTCTTGGAGGATGTTTTTGAACCATTCTTTATTCATGGCTGTGTTCTTAGGCAAAATTGTGAGTGAGCCCCCATACCCTTGGCTGAGAAGCAACACCACACATGAATGGTCTCAGGATGCTTTACTGTTGGCATGACACAGGACTGATGGTAGCGCTCACGTTTTCTTCTCTGGGACAAGGTATTTTTCTAATGTCCCAAACAATCAGAAAGGGGATTCATCAGAGAAAATGACTTTACCCCAGTCCTTAGCAGTCCAATCCCTGTACCTGCAGAATATTTGTCTGTCCCTGATGTTTTTCCTGGAGAGAAGTGGCTTCTTTGCTGCCCTTCTTGACACCAGGCCATTCTCCAAAAGTCATTGCCTCACTGTGCGTGCAGATGCACTCACAGTTGCCTGCTGCCATTCCTGAGCAAGCTCTGCACTGGTGGTGCCCCGATCCCGCAGCTGAATCAACTTTAGGAGACGGTCCAGGGGCTTGCTGGACTTTCTTGGGCACCCTGAAGCCTTCTTCACAACAATTGAACCTCTCTCCTTGAAGTTCTTGATGATCCGATAAATGGTTGATTTAGGTGTAATCTTAGTAGCAGCATCATCCTTGCCAGAGAAAACCTTTTTGTGCAAAGCAATAATGACGGCACATGTTTCCTTGCAGGTAACCATGGCTATCAGAGGAAGAACAATGATTTTCAGTACAACCCTCCTTTTAAAGCTTCCAGTCTGTTATTCTAAAGCTGGCCATTAAAATCTCGTACGATCTGCCCATCTTGGACAGGCAGATCGTACTTGCGATCATCGCAAGCCCTCCCCGCTGAGGGGAGGGCTTCCGATGATTCCAATGCTGAGCGGGCAGTGTGCGCTTGCGCACACCAGCCCCTTCGGCATTTGTCTTCCGAGTACGCCACTAACCCGCCAAAAATCGTACGATATTCGGCAGGTTTTCAAGCGTGCTCTGAAGACAAAAGACTTGCAACCTTTCAGTAGAAGCAGTCACACGCCTTCCATACACCTGCCGACTATCGTTCAATAATCGGCAGGTGAATGGGCACCTTAACTCATTCAGCATGACCGAGTGGTCTCCAGCCTTGTCCTTGTCAACACTGACACCCGTGTTAACGAGAAAATCACTGACATGATGTGAGCTGCTCCTTTTGTGGCAGGGCCGAAATGCTTTGGAAATGTTTTTTTGGGGATTAAGTTCATTTTCATGGCAAAGAGGGACTTTGGAATTATTTGCAATTGATCTGATCACTCTTCATAACATTCTGGACTGGAGTATATGCAAATTGCCATCATACAAACTGAAGCAGCAGACTTTTTTGAAAATATGTGTGACATTTCAAAACTTTTGGCCATGACTGTAAGATGATTTCACATCAGCATGCAGAGCTGCATGTGGAGGTGATTTTTAGTGAAAGGGGGTAAAGGTCCGCTTTAAGTGGAGTTATAAATAGGACCACATTTTCTCTTTGTTGCAGACTGTTACACAGTGATTTAAATGCTCCAGATAAGGTGTGTTGGCATATTAAACACTTTTAACCATTACTGCTATCACTACCATTTCCAAACAAGTCATTATAGAAACAAGCCTCTGCGTGTCCTTGGTTTCTTTATCATATGCCCATGACATTGAGTAGCTGAATACGATGAAAGCTTTAGAAGTGAAGTCAGGTGGAACACACAGGAGACGTCCTCAGCCACTGACTCGGTTGCCAAAACAACTACAACACAAACAGAGTAAGCTTCCTCTGAGATAACCCATAGGTTGTCTGCAGCCTATGGAAATCACTTGGGAATAATGTAAAAGTAAAAAACACAGAGAGAGAGAGAGAAGCATAATCTGTAGGTCTTCAACCCCCTATCTTTTCTCCTTAAAATGGACATTTACACTCTCAAATCAAATTCTGCCAATGCATCCCTTTGTATGATAATTATTAATGACTGACATGTCAGGTTTAAAATGCTGTGATTATGAAATACTTACCACTAGCAGAGCATTCACTTCCTGCTTAGAAAGTGCAAAACGACATCAGTTTGCCAACGCAATGCACACTGGGATTGTCTTATCAGCAGATCATTGCTGGCAGATCTCATCTGTAATCTCAGGAAAAAGCATTTTTTTTTAAATCCCTGAGATGATGTGCATGGTCACATGTCCCAGAAATCCAGGAAGTAATAGAAGAGCGAGTAATCTGCCCTTAATAAACGTGGCCACTGTCAGAAGACTGGGAAATTAATAGAGAAATAAAGGTATGCAAAGAATACAAAGACGGCAATTATGTAGAAGTATGTGTTAGTACAGGGCTCAAAATTTCAAGTCCTAAGCTACTAGCCAGGCCTGAAAAGTTACTCGCCACCAGTTGCCCCACCTAACCCCTACCCTGCCCCGGCCTTAACTCCGCCAGATCAGCGGTGTGACGCAGAGTATAAAGATCAGTAACAATGCACAGTACAGAAGTCAGTGGTGCAATACAGAATACAGGAGGCCAGCAATGTTATATAATAGAAAACCAGCCTTACCGGAAAAAGTAGTAAACCTGCAAAGCAGGTGGGTGCTTGTAGCGACCACGGATGGAACCGTGAGGAATATAGAAGTAGTAAAAATTGTCACCAGCACACAATATTTACAGCAAAAAGTCCTTTAATGACAAATTGCCATTCAGTACAAGCGCTTTCGGGGTCTATGAAGTACCCCTTCATCAGGCTCATTTTTCAGAGCCGCCTCTCTGAATGGAGCTGAAGCGGCCAGGACGAAAGAGAGTGAGTGCAGAGAGCTAGCTCCGGCTGTGGATGGAACACTATTTATTTTAAAGATCTGGGTAGAGGTCCGCTTTACCTCAAAGCAGCTGCAAGTAACAAACTTCCTCAGAAAGCACTTGTCCGCCTTTTGAACAAAATTATTTCTTTTTTCTGTTTTACAGCCTACAGTTTTCTTACAAAATAATTATAGGACTGTACTAAGTGACAATCACATATCTGGTTTATGAATCACTTTTCTTGTTTAGTATACTTTAAATAGTGGAGTGAATGTCACAGAGGCGTTGACCAGGCAGAACCAGTCACAGACTGAAGTACAAAAGACTGACTCAGCAGCTAAGGTTTATCTGTATAAGTAGGTTGTGTTATATAAAAAGGGATTCATTGAAATATAAAAGAGACACAGCCACTTATACACACACAAGGAATGGCACTCTGCCCTCATTTAATCACGAGATCCACCTGGTAGCACGTTCTTGTCACAGAGGCAACATTAGCTGGCACTGACACGTAATTTAATATTACATTTGAAATGATTTCACAGCTAACACACCAATATCTCAATACCACACTGAAAACTGTCAGCTCATGGAGGTCTTATGGTGTTTAGAGAGCCTCTCTCAAAGAAGATAAAGGGGTCAATTCACAACGCTTTTTTTCCCTGATTTTGCTGTTATTGAATAGATATTGCATGATATTTAAGCTTGTGCAATTGACCAATTAACATCTCTGAAGTAATATTTTATCATGAAACTCGTTATTTAACGTTGCAATCCTTATTTTAACAAGCCTAATCGTTAAAGGAGAACTATGAGGCGAGTGCTTTTCACTCACCTCATAGTAGGGCTGCAACAACTAATCGACATAATCGATTATAATCGATGATTGAAAAAGTTGTCAACTTTTTCAATTATTTCAGTATACCTGAGTATATACTGAGCTTAGGGTAACGGGAGGACGCTAGTTTGTGTCCTCCCGTTACCCTAAGGAGAACTATGGGGAAAAACACTGACCCCATAGTTCTCCTTTAAATATGTACAGAAATGCAATTCACAAAGATTTTTCGGCCATTTATCGACTGTTAGACAATCGTTACATAAGCACTTCCTTCAGAGTGTCGTTATTTTCTGCTCTGAGACAGATTTGTGAGGTGAAATTATAACTTCTGGTAGTGGAGTCTCTTTTTTGCGGCAGAGGGACCTTTCCACACCAAGAAACTTGTATATCTATTAAAAGGAGAACTATGAGATGAGTGATTTCCACTCACCTCATAGTTCTATCATCATTTAACGTGTCAGAGTTCCTATGTCATTAAATGTCCTTGTAGGTTATATTACATTTGGGAAACAATGCAGAATTGAAAGGGCCGCATATAGCCAGACATAAATATGCGTTAAGGGACACAAAAAAAAGTGGATTGGCCACTGGTGAGACATTTTGTTGATTATAGCCATGCAGTGTGACAGTTAAGATTCACTCCCTAGGCCATGAAGAAGTGGCAATAAGGAGCAAATGTGTTAAGGAGCAAATGTGTTAAGGAGCAAATGTGTTAAGGAGCAAATGTGTTAAGGAGCAAATGTGTTAAGGAGCAAATGTGTTAAACTACACGGGTGGAGTGTGGAATGTGATGGGTGTCATTCTGATGTGCCTAACACAAGAGAAGAGATGTGGGAAACGTACGTGTTAAATTGTAACAAAGTATCAGATTACCACCTGTGTTTAAAAGAAAATGAGAGAAACACGTGTATGTTTATGCATCACTTTTGGACTTAAAGGAGAACTATGAGGTGAGTGCTTTTCTCTCACCTCATAGTTCTAGCCGACCTGCGACAATGAGACTGTCAAAGGTCGGCTCAGTAGATCGGGAAGTGAGTGAAAACATACCGGCGTTCACTCACTTCTCGATCCTGTCACTGCTCTCTGCGGTGACAGTGGAGGGGCTGGATTCCCCCTTCTCCACTCCGATCCTCCAGTCCTGACCGGCGGAACGTACGGAGGAGGGGGCGGGTACAGCTGGCTCTGCCTCTAGATAGGCAGAGCCAGCTGTCACTCACACAGCTGGGCAGATCCAGACATAATTGTCGGGATCCGCTTCAGCACCTCAGTATACCGCGAGCAGTGGCTCGCGTTATACTGCGGCGTCTCAGTATACCGTGAGCTGTAGCTCGCGGTATACTGAGCTTAGGGTGACGGGAGGATGCTAGTTTGTGTGCTCCCGTTACCCTAAGGAGAACTATGGGGAAAAGCCCTAACCCCATAGTTCTCCTTTAAGAAGTATGCGTGGTTCGAAACTGTTGCCGATACTGCATCATGTCATGATAATTTTGTAAGTGGACATTAACCACTTGCCGTCCGCCCGTTGTAAAAAAACGGACGGACGGTTTTTTATCATTTAATATAGGGGATTTTTCCTTAATATAGTAAAAAAATAAAACCCCCAGTGGTGATTAAATACCACCAAAAGAAAGCTCTATCTGTCCTCAAAAAAGGGTATAAAATTCATTTCAGTACAGCTTTACATGACGGAATAAATGTCAGTCAAAGTACCGCAGCGCTAAATACTGAAAAATGGCCTGGATGGGAAGGAGGTTTAACACCGCTGATGTTAACTGGTTAAACAAAAATAGATCAATCATGTTTTAATCGTTCTAATTATGTTTTATAATATGCGATATTAATAAATGAATTTATATATCTTTTATATTAAGAGAGTTATAGTATTTCTTAAAAGCCCCCTCCCTTTTCGGTATTTGCACACCCTAAAGTGGAATTTACTTCACATAGCTTTCAAGGATTCATAATAATTTTGGATTAACAAAGAAGATGGAGTGCTGCAACACCTGGACTTTTTTTTTTTTACTTTATACTGTACAAGGAATTGTAGACAGGTTCCTGTGTTGACGGCACCGCTTATAAAGAAGCTGGATTTATATATAATCTCAATCAATTAGGTGCTCTGCACTGCAGCTTCTTTAGAAGCGGTGCCGTCAACACAGGAACCCATCTACAATTCCTTATACAGTATATATTAAAAAAAAGTCCAGGTGTTGCAGCACTCATTCTTCTTTGTTGAAGTGTACATGTTTACAAAATTCAACCATACTCAAAAAAAAAATATATATATATATACGAGTAGAGTTGTATTTTGTAAACATGTAAACTTCAACAGTTTTAATAAAGTTGTTTACATACAACAGTGCAATCTGTTGAAATCCCATAATTTGTAGGCACTGTTCTCCCAGAATGCATTCAACGTATTTTAACACCTTAGGGGCTTGTACACACGATTTCCGGACCAGATCTGGAGTCTGCTGTGCTTGTTCCCATGGCTCTTCTCTCCCCTCACACTTCCTGTCACTTAGTAAGAGCCGTGCACATTGATTCAGGTCACATGCACATCTTTATTTGCATACAACTCCTATGAGGCCGAGAGGAATCGTCTCTCACTACACACTGCTGCCTTCACCCCCCAGTTGTGGCTGGAGAAAAATAAAATTGGATTTTGGAGCATTTAGAGCTGAACAATGACAAAATAAGGTACACAGTCATTGATTATATAGAATAAGTTATTTTTATGTTTTAATTTTTGAGTTTAGTGTCCCCTTAACTTCTTTCTGCTTAGAAAAAAAAACAAAAAAACGGTGTTCCCAAATATTTAAACAGCGGATATAAATCCAATACTTTTTTTATAGGGATGCACCGATACCGGGTTTTCAGTATCGCGTACCGATATTGTTTTTTCTGTAGTTGTCGATACTGAGTACCTATGCCATGTGCCCCGATTATCAGGAAGTCGGGCGGCAGATCATGACCCGTCACCCGGCTTCCTGATTGCCTGTGAAGCCGGTGTTCTAGCGAAAGAACATCCGCTTCACTTTCTGGAGGCTACCTGGCTTCCTGTCCAATCAGGGAGCTGGGCGGTGAGTCATGAGGTGCCATCTGGCTTCCTGATTGGTCAGGAAGCCAGGCTGCCTAGCAACAAGTGAAGCCAGCTTCCTAACCAATCAGGAAGCCAGGCGGGACATCATGACCCGCCTCCTAGCTTTCTGTTTGGGTAGGAAGCCATCTTCTGTTTGGGAAGGAACCCGGCTCCATGCTCCGTCGGCACTGCTGGTAAGAGGGAGATCCCCCTCTGACTGGAGGTTCCGGTATCGGAGCATTTGGGTGGGTACCAGTACCAATGCATCCCTACTTTTTTTTATAGTTTTAAATTGTGAGGGGAAAGGTTAGAACCCCGTCAGGTTCTTTCATTGCTGTTGGCAAGGGCCGCTATATTTGTCGTGGTGACCTGTGATATCAGGACTGAACATGTCGGCAATTCAAAATGTTACAAATGTCACCAGGACAGAAATTGAGTCTTCAATGGGGACACTTGTTTTGACAGATCCCCCAATTTGGAATCACTTCCTCTTCCTTTTGTGTCTCCAGAACAGGAAGTAAATCTCCCCCAGAAAAAGTAAAATAAAAAAAACAGACAAGATAAATCCCCAACAGATAAAGCCGTATGGTTTAGGGGTTAAAAATCCCTATTGGGCTCTTTTTTTGCCATCAGTGTCCTATAAAGGAGAGTTTGCTTAACTTCCTGTCCCATAAAGACAACAGGGTGCAAATGGAAAACTCTCTAAAGTGATGGAGCTGAACAATGACAAAGTGTCAATGACAATGACAAGTGTCTCCTTCGGAAGATTATACCTTCATTTTTTATTTCAGTGGCAAATTCAAAATATTTTACTTCCCCTTACTTTCAGTTCTGATGACAATGAGAACCAGGACAAATAGGGTGAATCTCCCCAAGAGGCACAAAGATAATAACCTGACAGGGGCTCTTAACCCTTACCCACTCTATCCAAAAAATTAAAACAAAAAAAGTCCTCAGTAGCTTTACATACTCAATGCAAGATTTCCGGGATATTTAGTCATTACAATTATATACATAAGCTTTAGATTGTATCCAGAAAGCAGAATCAAGCGACTAGCTCTTATATTACATATATCAGTGCAACAACACTACAAGTCCCAGCAGCCTCCCTATATACCGTATCCGCCTACACAGCAAACCAACACGGTTATAATACACATAAAGATGTCTGTGATGTAAAGTTCGTGACTATAATAGTTTGTAATCACCCTGAACTCTTATTTAATAAACAACTCATCGCAACAAACAAGCCACTTACCGATATAGCTCCGGCCACCTTCCGCCATCTTTACCTCGCTCGAATACAGGCCTTTGCGTCACTTCCCCGAGGGAGAGTCCGCCCAAACCTTTTCCACAAATCACCGGGGCAACTAGCCAGAAGTGACGCATGGCCCAATGACAACGAGGCCGCCCTGAACACTAGAGGACGATAGGCGGCTCGCTGCTTGTCTCCATTAGAGAGCCTATGTGTGTAGAGCGGGCTTCCCCTACTTCTGTCTTCCATGTTGTATACAGAAGCTGTGGGAACTGGCGGGGGTTTTACTTGCTGGGTACTTTCGTTATGATAGGGGATTTTTCAGCGTCATTAAAATCAGCTTTCATAAACGTCAAACTAAACATGGCCAGAATTATGGCCAATACTTTAATTGTGTGCGAGTGTTTCCGGGCACTCCTATTTTTTTCTCTCATGATAACGTTACCTCTCACTTCAGACACTCCACTGTCCTTTTTTATGTGTCTACTAAACAGTAATTACAGTTGTTGATGTTTGCGCTCTCAGTTTTTTATTTAACATCTATCTATCTATCTATCTATCTATCTATCTATCTATCTATCTATCTATCTATCTAATCTATTTTCTGATTTGTTAAGAAAAGGATTGAGGTTTAGTGTTCTAGGGTTTTACTTTTTCTTTTTGGGGCGGGGCGTATATTTTTATTTACTGTGCTAGGGCCTTTTTTTCCTTGACTTTTTTAGGGGGGGTGCTCAGTGGTGTACCCTTCGGGGCAGCGCATCACGCATACTTGTGCAATAAAGTAATGTGCATCAAAGCGCCACATATTTTCCCCCCATTATTATTTTCACCATTATTACCATAGCTACGTGGAATAATTACCTGCTGATTGGGAGAGCTTCTTGTCCCTGGACGCAGAAAGATTGCGTCCTGCAACAAGCATCTTTCCCGATCCGCAGGTAATCGTTCCATATACCATTACATGCGAGCAGCCACAGACAGATAAGTCCGTTGTGCCCATGCAGGTTAATGACAAGGCTGACCATGGCCGCATCTGTCCATGACTGACCACATGTAATCGCATCTGTACAGACCCACATGGGATTCCTGCCGCAAGAATCCGCAGACGCACATAAAAGCCTACTGTGCATGAGGCCTAAGAGCCCATTCACACCAGGGCGGTTACGGATCACCGTGCTCATCTCAAAACGGAGGTTTGTGGAGTTTCAGCGCTGAAACGCAATTAAAACCCATAGGTTCCATAGATAGCTGTATGGAAAACGCACTGCTCAGCAGGGCAAAAATAGTGCAGGGAGCAGTTTGGGCGGTGGCGGTTTAGTTTGCATGGACCCGTGTGATCGCATGAACGGTCCCCATAGCAATGTATGGGATCGTTCATGTCGGCGGATCTGTGCGGCCGAACCACCATGGTGTGAACAAGGTCTTAAAGGGGTTCTAAACCCTCCGGTTTTTTTGCCTATATCTACTGCTAGCAAGCTAGTAGAGAGGAGGAAAGTTCTGAGGGAGAGGCAGAACAGCTGCAAGGGAGGATTTTGTCCAGGGCCAGTTTACAGAGTACCTGTCCTAATCCATTTGGCTGCACTGCCCCAGATTTGAAGGCCCTGTCTGCAGAGCTCTGCAGTGTGGGCCTTTTTTTACTTATCTATTGCCGACAGCTCCACATGCATGAGGAAACACATAATTGTGCACCACACAGCTCAGTGAGAGCAGCACCTCAATGGCCTCTGCACTCCTCTTCCTCCTTGTTCCTCACTTTCTGCCACTTCCTTCCCTTCAGAGCATTTTTTTACTACATCTGGTCTAGCAGAGTGGGATACTAAAGTGGCTTGCAAAAGTATTCACCCTCCTTGACATACCCAACCCTGATCTGTACTTCTCAACAACGTTGTCCCTGACCTGTTTGGAGAGCTCCTTGGTCTTTATGGTGCTGCTTGCTTGGTGGTGCCCCTTGCTCAGTGGTGTTGCAGACTCTGGGGACTTTCAGTTGTATATATACTCAGATTATGTGACACTTAGATTGCACACATGTGGTAATGCAACAAAATAGGATAAATGCCAAGGGGGGTGAATACCTTTGTAAGCCACTGTACATATCCTTCACACTGGGTCAATCTTCTGGCAGCTGGAGATGATAGAGAAAGGGGCGCACTGCTGGAGTTGGTGGTGCCGCCACATGCATTGTCAGTCACCTGTACCCCCTCCTTCTCATTGGCCTCATCCCCTGGCACCTCTAAACCAGCAGCCCCCCTCCCAAACAACCCAGAGCATATGCAACATCCAAGGATAAATGTTGCCGTGCTGTGAAGAAGTGCACATGCCTAAAGTACAGGAGCCATACTGAATCAGAGCTGCTGGCATGACTCCATGCCATCTTAAGCCAGGCAAGGTTGTGTGTGACACTAGCACTAACCTGCTGTCTGCCCTTTGCCAGCACAAATTTACACATGTACCTTGCCTGGCACATGTCCTACACCAGGTGGTGCAGTGGTTCATCAACAAGTTCATGGATTCCAGGAGGTCCAGAAGGATTTCTGGCAACTTTGGGCTCTCAGACCCAGCGAGTGTGTGCCTGCCAAAAATGTAACGCCAACTCAAGCTACCTGCCAACCACCTCATCTATATAAAGCCCATGCTGTGGAACTATGGGATGATGGTGTTCTTTTCTCCACATCATTTTGGCACCTTTTGAAGAGAAAACCAAAATGGTTAGCCAAGGATTAGTGATACAGTCCCTCTTGTGTACACTCTGTGGCCTGATATACCGGGCACTGGAGGCAACGGCAGGAGGATGAAGAGGACTTGCTGCAGTCTCAGGGCCAGCAGAATACTTTGCCTACTGCCTCCATCCCTCTGAGGCAAAAGCACTAGGAAGAATAGGAGGAGGAGAGTCAGGGTGATGGCGATGTGGAGGAGGAAATGGGCAGGCTTCAAGGGGGACATTTCTGCCCTCTCAAACCCCAGGGGTTGTATGGGTGGGCTGAGATTTGGGTCAGGAAAGAGAGAGACCACAGTTCGGTGGACACCCTATTAGATCCCAAGTACAAGTGTAAAAAAGATAATCTGCTACCATCCCAGATCACCTCAAGGCTTGTCACCTGTTCTGATGCTCCAGCACTCAAAAATATTAAAACATTTTTTATTACATTAGAAAATAAGACTATTGCATTTCAGATAATATATTATAATGTTTATTCCAAGATAAAAGCTGTCTCATCTCTCCCTCTTATATTGCAGTCTAACCAAGTTGCTTACATACTGTCCAGTCACTAAACAATATTTGTGGTTACTGTTCCTCAAATATTACAATCTAAAGATTATTTCAAGATAAATTCTGCCTTGGCTCTCCGTCTTACATTGTAATCTTACCATTCTGGATTTACAAATATGTTTTATACCATAAAGAGGATTTAAATCAGTTAAAGAAGAACTCCAGCAAAAACATTTATTAACCCTTGCAGTGGAGCTACCCCCATACTGCAAGGGTTACCTGCTTGTTTTTGTCTAAGTTAAAAAAGTTATATTCACCCGATGCCCTGAGCCGGCTGCTTTTCAGGCCAGTCCTTCCAGCCTCTTTCTCTCTCCTCTGCACCTGTCTAAGGTCTTGTAAATTATCACGTCTATACAAAGTGTATAGACGCGAGGACGCTGAGAAATATTCCAGTGCTGCAGCGGAGGAGGAGACAGGCTGGAGGGAGAGCTGTGGCAGCTGGCCAGCTCGGAGCTTCGGGTGAGTATAAATTTATTTTAATGAAATCGTGTAAAAGATGAGCGCACTATAGAGGATGAGAAAGTTCAAAGAGCCAAAAGGAATGGTATATTGACAGGCCACAATTTAGGATTTGATGTTGTCACGATTTTGGTGTGCAGCCCTCTTTTACACAGATGGAGGTGCCCTGTGGTTGTAGAAATTGAGAAAAAAAAGAGAGAAGAGAGTGCCATAACCTAGTGCAGTAAGTTTTGTTACAATGACAAAATAAAATGAAACTATGTTGCACTTACAAAGATGCTTGTGGCAGATGGCCTATGATATGTGTGTGCTGGAAGTAGCTTCTTTTGTGCAATGCTGATACACAGAGGAATGCTTTGAAGCCCAGGGAAAGTACACTTGAAAGGAGTTTGTAACCTAATCCATGAGGGAGAAGAGCAGAGGAAACGACCATTCGCTGATCCTGTGAATCAGGATAAACTGTTTCTTTAAAAAGGATTAAATGTACTCTAGAGACCTAGTTCTATGGGTCTATCTTCCCAGGTGAGCACTGTCTAATTTTTGCATTCACTGGGTGGAGGTGAAGGTCTGTCAGGATTCTGTGGCAACTGCTTACTTGGAAGTTTGGATCTATCTAGTGGTGGACTATGCCCTACATTTGTTTGCACAATTAAAATTGTTGCACATTGGACTTTGTTTTCATCACTGTTTTCATCTTTTCATGTTTTGATGTGGTCTTTTGAATATAATTCTTAAAGCATATACTTATATATCTTATTGTTATATCACATATTTCACTGGATTGTATTTATTTATTCAGCTCGGCACATGATTGTTATACATGTGTATAAACACTGATCAGAAGGTCCGTTTAACCTCTTCCCGACATTAGGACGTTCCATGCAGTCCTGGAAAACATTGGCTTTGAAGACATTAGAACGGCATGGAACGTCCTAACTTCTATGCTCAGGCAGTCTTTAGTTCGGCTTACATGATGGCAGTGACAACCAGTCACTGCGATCAGTGATACATTGTAACAGCTAATGATTCAAATCACTGGTTGTCAGTGCTGGCTCTGCTTCTCTTTCTCCTCATTGTAATCTGAGGAAAGGGAAGTAGATCAGTGCTACAAGGTGTCCAAATAGTACAAGTGTCCCAAAAGTAATAATTTAAAAAATTATTTATTTAAAAAAAAAATTAAGCCCTTCATTGCTAATTACAGTTTTATAACTGTGATCACTCTGATCAGTACAATACTACTGTTCAGGATTATTGTGGGGGTTTTTTTTTATTTTTTCATTAATTGTACCCATTTTTCTTTCAATAATGTTATTATGTTTTAACAAGAACATACAATATAATATAAGGTGGTATAGCAGTACAACTATTAATCAGATAAAAACATAAAATACAAACATCATCCACCTCAAACTTGTAAGAACCATACGTTTTTATAGACCATAAAGTCTAAAGGTAGAATGATAACAAATTATCAAACAATTCCCACATCATCCCTATAAAGGGAATCGAGACAAACTTCCAAAAATCCGCCTTAGGTAGGCATGTAAAAGACCAAACTCTATCACACACTAACAAAAGAGTAAAAAAGAAAGGAACAAGAAATGAATGTAGTTAAAAAGAAAAGAGAAAAGAGCAGATGGAGACACCAAGATCACCCAGACAAGACCTCATAAAATCAAAAGGAATGAAAAGGAAGTGAGGCTCTCTGGAGAAAAAGAAGGATGGGCATATGTGATCCACAGATTCCAGACCTTCATAAAATTCTACTGGGGATCCAGAAGTAGACTGGATAATTTCTCATTAATAAAACAAAAAGGAGTCAATTCTATGTCGCATCGACGAAGGAAAGAAATTGTTTTATTCCAAGCCTGGGCTATGGCTTGTTTGACCACCCAAACAAATAAAGACCGCCAACTTATGTTGGGCCTTAGTAAGTTATAAAGTTTTGTAATGTAAAAGTGCTACCCAAGGGTCTCTAGCAATATTTTTTTTTAAAAGAGAGCGTAGAAGGCAGAATGTCCAGAACCCATTAATCATAGGACAGGTCCACCAAATGTGCATTACATCACTTCTAGTAGTACACCCTCTAAAGCACAATGCTATATGCGTAGGAAGAAGATGATGAGCCAGTCTTGTGGGGACCATGTAGATGTATGACCATGTAGATGTATGAGAGATTTGTATGCCGTTTCCAGGGAGGTGATATTGATAGTACAGGAAGCTGCTGTAGCCCAAATTTGATGCTACTCTTTGTCAAATCTGGACTGTATGAAATCTTGTTCCCACTTGGAAACATAGCCATGATCCAAATGGGTAGGCATAAAGGTGAGTTGAGCATATAACGTCAAGTTTAGTTTAGGATGTAGAGGGGTGTGGTTAAAAAAAGTGTTCAAACAAGTGACGTGCGGTAACTCTTGTTCTGGGTGAGGCATTCCCCTGTCTCGCCCCCAGCATGTCCCGCCCCATCCCGCCGGCTGAAGCCCCGCCGACCGAAGCCCTGCCCCTGCTGGCCAAAGCCCCGATCCCCGCCGGACAAAGTCCCACCCCCGAAACCATCCCCAAGCTAGTGTAAAGGCGCTGAGGCGCTCCCTCCATGACAGGTTACACAGCGGGGAGAATTTCCCTGCTGTGTAACCTGTTAGATGCTGATCTGAATGGAGAAAAAGCTGTCAGCTTCAGACATGAAGCTGACAGCTTTTTCCTCCATAATTCTAGGTAAGGCTCTGCCTAACCTGCCTCCCCTGACCGCACGTCCCTGGTTCAAACATCGTTAATTGAAAAGAGGTTATCCTATTAGAACAGGCAGAAAACACCAAAATGCTGAAGTTGTAAATAGCTAAAGAATTCTCCAAAAGGGGCTTGATGTTTATCCTTAATAGAAGCCCTACTACGGATTACACCATCCCGAAGTAGATTATGTAAATAAAGGAATGTATGTGTCATCCACCAGGCAAACGCCTCTGGGGACTCCATGCCTGACAAGGGATTGCCCAAAATGGGAAGTAAGGGTAAATGAGGCAAAATCAATTTACTGTAATACTTTGTACCATCCCAGATTTTAAGAGTATGGCACATTAGAAGGCTCATTTTCAGGAGCGGACTGGGCCTCTCTGATGCCTTTGAAAATGGCCCCCTCCAGCGGCGCCGAAGCGGTAATTACTTTTTTAAATGTCTCCCTTCTCAGCCGCTCTGCTGCTGCAGTGGCCGAGAGGGGAGAGATTAAAAAAAAAGTGATTGCCGCTGCAGCGGTGCCGGCAGGGACTGTTTTTAAAGGTGGAGCAGAAGAAGCTTTTGATGATGCACGTATAGCGATCGGGCTCCTTGGCGGCAACGGCAGCTCCGTCCGCCCAATTTCTGCTGCTATAGGCTGGGAGGCAGACTGCACACCATTGGCTAGCAGCATAGTTATGCTGCGCGGGACCTAAAAGGCAGGAGACACCACGAGGAGGCTGAAGGCATCGCCTCGGAAACTTGCAGGCAAACTCGCTGCTAACCCCCACCACCAGGAAAGGAAGAGGGCAGAGCACCTGATAAGGAAAGGAAAAGTCACTGTAATTACATTTTCTTTCTGCGTGACCTCTGCACTGCGTACATACTGACCTCTATATTACACCACTGGCCTCTGCACTGCGTACATATTGACCTCTATATTACACTGCTTACCTCTGCACTGCATACATATTGACCTCTACATTGCACCGCTGACCTCTGCACTGCGTCACATACTGACCTCTGAGCTCTACATTACACCACGGACCTCTGCACTGCGTACATACTGGCCTCTACATTACACTGCTGACTTCTGCACTGTGTTACATACTGACCTCTACATTACACTGCTGACCTCTGCACTGCATACATACTGACCTCTGCACTGTGCGTCACACCACTGACTTCTGCACTGAGTACATACTGACCTCTGCACTGTGTGTCACACCGCTGACCTCTGCACTGTGCGTCACACCGCTGACCTCTGCACTGTGCGTCACACCGCTGACCTCTGCACTGTGCGTTATTACTGACCTTTGGACTCTACGTCACACCGCTGGCCTTTGTACTATGCATCGCACTGCTGGCCTCTGCACTGTGCGTTACACCACTGCACTGTGCGTTACACCGATGACCTCTGCACTGTGCGTTACACCACTGACTTCTGTACTGTGGGTTACACCACTGACTTCTGTACTGTGCGTTACACCACTGACTTCTGTACTGTGCGTTATACCACTGACTTCTGTACTGTGCGTTACACCACTGATCTCTGTACTCTGTGTTACATTGCTGACCTCTGCACTATGCGTCCGTTCTTCGTCTGCTCTGTGTGACCAGTGAGACCGTGGCACTGTAATCAAAGCGCCACCTGTCTCTGCTGTCAGGAACTGCACAGAACATCTGTCCTGTGTTGGAGGGCAGGTTCCATAAAGAGAACATCTCACCTCCAAACTATCACATAGGGGCTTGTAATCCCCTGTGTGATAGGAATAAAATTGAGTGGGCAAAAAAAGTAAAAAATAATAAATAAAAAATGTAAAAAGTTATAAAAAAGTTATAAAAAAGTAAAAAATAAGAAAATATATCAAAAATGTAAAAATAAAAGTGATAAAGTAAAAAAAGATTTTAACCAACACCGTTTCCCTCACCATCTGCATGCAAATAAATGTGTGTGCGTGCGTTGTGTGTGTGTGTGCTGCCATTCCAGTGTGTGCCATATTGTGGTAGCCAGGCAACAGAACTCTCTTACACACACAATGTACATTGTGCGTCACACCGCTGACCTCTGCACTGTGCGTCACACCGCTGACCTCTGCACTGTGCGTTATTACTGACCTTTGGACTCTACGTCACACCGCTGGCCTTTGTACTATGCATCGCACTGCTGGCCTCTGCACTGTGCGTTACACCACTGCACTGTGCGTTACACCGATGACCTCTGCACTGTGCGTTACACCACTGACTTCTGTACTGTGGGTTACACCACTGACTTCTGTACTGTGCGTTACACCACTGACTTCTGTACTGTGCGTTATACCACTGACTTCTGTACTGTGCGTTACACCACTGATCTCTGTACTCTGTGTTACATTGCTGACCTCTGCACTATGCGTCCGTTCTTCGTCTGCTCTGTGTGACCAGTGAGACCGTGGCACTGTAATCAAAGCGCCACCTGTCTCTGCTGTCAGGAACTGCACAGAACATCTGTCCTGTGTTGGAGGGCAGGTTCCATAAAGAGAACATCTCACCTCCAAACTATCACATAGGGGCTTGTAATCCCCTGTGTGATGGGAATAAAATTGAGTGGGCAAAAAAAGTAAAAAATAATAAATAAAAAATGTAAAAAGTTATAAAAAAGTTATAAAAAAGTAAAAAATAAGAAAATATATCAAAAATGTAAAAATAAAAGTGATAAAGTAAAAAAAGATTTTAACCAACACCGTTTCCCTCACCATCTGCATGCAAATAAATGTGTGTGCGTGCGTTGTGTGTGTGTGTGCTGCCATTCCAGTGTGTGCCATATTGTGGTAGCCAGGCAACAGAACTCTCTTACACACACAATGTACATTAAGGCTGGGTTCACACCTGGGCGTTTTTCAGCACTGATCGAAGCGCTGAAAAACGCTCAAGAAGTGAAATCCAATCAATCACTATGGGCATGGTACCCACCTGGGCGTATTTCAGCGCGATTTGTTGCGCTGAAAAATGCCCTACGCGCGAAAAAGTACTTGAGCTTATTTTTTTCGCGCGTAGGGGCCGATTTCAGCGCATATCCATTGGTATTCCCGAGTGTGGCTCGGGGTTAACAAAGCGGTAACCCCGAGCCATCCCAAACCCCCCGGCTATACTTACCTTTTGGCGAACAGTTCTTACCCTCCGCCAGTACAGGTGTACAATCTGTACCCCGTATTGCTGTCCAGCGCAGTCCTGCCCTATACATTTTGAATTTCGCTCGCAATTGCAAGCACTCATTGGTCAGCTGACCGCGCTAACCAATGAGAAGTGCTATTTAGCACAGTCAAATACACTTTTAAATAGGGATGCACCGAGACAGAGTATTTGGGTGAGTACTAGTACTCACCCAAATGCTCTGATACCTTCCCCGATACAAAAACGTCCGGTCAGAGGAAATCTGTCTTAGGGGAACATGGAGCCAGCTTCCTGTGCAATCAGGAAGCGGGGCGGCGAGTAATGACCCACCTCCTGATTTCCTGATTGACCGGGAAGCCAGTTCTTTGCTGATTGGCTGGGAAGCTTGCTTCCCGGCCAATCAGCATTGAGCCAACTTCCCGGCCAATCAGGTCATTACTCGCGGCCCAGCTTCCTGATTGGCTGGGATACCGGTTTCCTGGCCAATCACATTCAAGCCGGCCAAACAACAGGGAGTCGGCTTCCCTGGCCATCAGGAAGCCGGGTGGCATGTCATTACCCACTGCCCAGCTTTCTGATTGCCCGGGAAGCCTGCACCATGCCAACGGAAGCACCGGTATCGTACTCGGTATCGTACTCGGTATCGGTGGGTACCGAAAACAAAATTTCGGTACTTGTACTCGATACCCAAAAACAGGTATTGGTGCATCCTTAGTTTTGATTAAAACTATTTTTTTGTATTGGGGCAAGTAGATTGTCATGAGGGACAAATAGATTCGACCCCCGCTTTAGCCCTTGGACAAGTAATTCTCCACACCCCTGTTACACATGATTTTTGACACCTACAAAGGCCTTCAAAACTAGGGATGAACTGATACTAGTTTTGGTGAAAGTGCCCTGATACTAAAAACTGGTACTGGCGTTTTAATTGTTCAAATTGATTCGGCTGTGCTAGGTCCTAGATTTGCTGGGGACCTCGCGGCAGCCTTCTGGGGAACCACATGGTGCCTGCATACAGCTCTTTCGCCGCCCGCACATCTCCCCTGCTGAAACCCTCCCCACCCCTTCTGAGACCCTCCACACCCCTACTGAGACCTTCTGACCAAGACATCAGGCTGACACACTGGAGCAGAGCAGCAGTAAAGTGTATGTAGAAATGTAATATACTATTATTCTGCATTGCTGTATAATGTAATACTGGGATTTGTAGTTCTCTATAGCAGGTGCCATTCTGCATTGCTGTATAATGTATTGCTGGGAATTGTAATCCTCTATAGCTGATGGTATTAATCTATACTGCTATATAATGTGCTGAGATTTGTAGTCTCTCTACATCTTGGAGTCAGTGGCAGAACTACCAGGGTCGCGCGGTCGTGTAGCACACCAACGAGGCATCCCGCTGCTACTGGTGTGCTATAATTTTCCTCAACCAAGAAATGTATCTTCCGTGTCAATTCAAAGTGTGCATGTGCATGAAGAAAGGGGGTCCAACCGTAAGTGACGCGGTCGAGAAAAATTATAGAACACTGACTTTGACACTGCCCAGTGGCCTACAGTGGGTGAGAGTGCCTAAGTAATGAACATGTAGCGGAGTTAGGCCAGAACCATGTAGGGAGCCCAGCAGGAGGAGAGTGCCATCCGCCAGCCAGTCGCCCCTTTCATGGACTTCCTAGTGAGTCCTCACATCACCTGACCCCTCCCACTACCATTACATGGATGGCAAAAGTGGCAGGTGGGGGCGGGGAGAAGAGGCAAAGCGCAAGGGGGCCAAGTCACTGCACCATGGGCCTCTGGGTTGTACTTGCCCCCTGGGCTAAAAGTTGCCAGTCAGCCCCTGCTTATGTGGAGTGAGCTCGCTGAAAGACAAAGGAGCACTCTGATTAAAATCGGGGAACTATAATAACTCTTTTTCTCTGTCCACAACGGCGCCTGTGTAAACAGAAATAGATTTGTTATGATAGCAATCTGAGCAATTACCATTATTTTCAAAAATTGGGAAGACCTAGACCCTCTTGTCTCCAATGGTCACAAATTGTACATTTGGAAATACGTGGTCTGTTATTACCCCATACAAAAGCCAAAACCTGATTCTGAAAGACCCGCAGCCTAAAGCCTGGAATCAGGACAGGGAGAGTACAAAAGACGTATAGGAGCTTAGAGAGCAGGGTCATCTTGACCGAATGTATTTTCCCAAATTATGAGAGATTATGTCTGGGACCATGTAGTCAATAAGGTCTTAAGAAGACTAAACAAAAGTAAGTAGTTGACTCTTCATAATGAGTCGTAGTCTCGGGTCAACTTAATCCCCAGGTACTCCAAGTGGGAGTCATGTCAATTAAATGACAGAAATTAGGAACCATCACACAAACTGGGACACCACCTCTATATATGCAATATATATCAAACAAGGAAAGAGAAAGAAAGGGGCTTTGTGGTGACCACTACAAAATACCAGGGAATTGATCCAAAAATAAGGTCAATTGATTCGTAATTATGATAAAATTTCATTTTTAATATACTCAGTTCATGATGTCAATACATATAATTTTAAAATGCATCTAAATAAAAATCCATAGATAGGTGTATACAACATGGGAGTCATGACAAATAAAGGAAAAATTACCACTTCCTGCGATAAACAAATATTAAGAGCCAAAGATGTTTCCTCATTAATGGCTAAACCCGACATATTGGCAAAAGACTTTAGAGTGGAGATCGATTAGGGAGGGTGAGATGAGGCTGAGAGATTGTAAGAAGTCATTCGCAAACATACTGATTTTATACTCCTCCTTTCCCACTGCAATCCTATGATTATTTGGATTTTGGCACAAAAAGATAAGGTAAGGGTTCAATTGCCAATTCAAACAAAATAGGGGAAAGATGACATCCCTGTCTAGTACCTCGCCTAATCAGGAACGGGGAAAAAAATATGTTGTAGATAACGTATAAAGGCCGATGGGTCAGAATAAAGGGCTCAGAGCCAAGCAATAAAAGTTTCCAGGAAGCCCCATTTGCGAAGAGCATAGTAAAGATAATCCCAGGAGAGTGAATCAAATGCTTTATGAATATCTAGGGATAATAACACACCCAAAATCTTTTTATGATGCATATGTCAAATTAGCTGGATGATCTTACAGGTATTATCGGGGGCTTGTCTATGTGGAACGAATCCTACCTGATCGGTCAGCTCCCAGGAAGGACAGGTGCTGCGTGTGATTAGTACACAGCCCGTCCTTCTCTATGGGACTACGCGGCCATATGCCCCCCCTAAGCTCACCCCAAGTGCAGGTCCTTACGGGTGCGTGTTTCCTGGCTCAGACGCAGATAGGATCCATCCTGTCAGCGTACGAGTACGGACACCGGCACGGACGTGCAGGGCGGGTGAGCGTAGGGAGGCGTACTCCCATAGAGAAGGACGGGGGCTACGTACTAATCACACGCAGGACCTGTCCTTTCCGGGAGCTGCTCGATACGGCCCTGCACACAGCACGGAGCTGTACCTGCCGGCCTTTTCTCGTGTGAATGAGGGCTAAAAAAGAAATTAATATTAGGGATGCACCGAAATTTGGGCCACTGAAACATATTGGCCAAAAATAGCACTTTTGGCAAAATGCTGAAAGTGCCATATTTCGGCCGAAATTGCTATGCATGCATAGTTTTTCACCTCCCCGCTGGGTGCTGCTCTGTGTCCCCTCTGACAAAAAGTGCACCATCCAGCAGGGAGGAGAGAAACTGTAACATGAGGCCGAGCAGTGCACCGCGATGTCACAGGAGGCCGGGCTCTCCTCCCGCACTGCCCCCCTCAGTCCGATGGAGAGCGGTGTGGGGGCAGAGACAGGAGCCCGAGCCGGCGGTGAGGGGGAAGAATCAGCTTTCAAAATAGACCAAGCTCTCCTGCCCGTACTGCCAGCTCAGCATCCTGTGACAGAAAGTCAGGATAGAGAGTTGTACATGCAGTCAGCAATCAATGATCGCTGACTGTTTGCTAATAACTGGACATAGTATAAGTTACTATATACCAGTTATGAATGAATAGGAAGTGATCTACATCACTTCCTGTTCATTAATAATTGTGTACCTAGTAACTCATACTATATCCACAATTTATGAATGAACAGGAACACTCAGTAAAGAGGATTCCTGTTCATTTATAACAGGAACTGCAGAAAAAGAGATTGAGGACTCTCTGTCCTCAATCTCTTTTTCTATTTTAAAAAGGGAAATATCATGGGTTTGTTTAGACTCCTGATATTTCCCAGAGCCCCCGACAGTTAAGTAAAAAAATTAAAATAAATAAAATATAAAAAAAAATAAAAAAAAGTGTATAAAAAAAGAACAATAAAGTTAATTATTTTTAAAAATGTAAAAAGGTTAGAAAAATATTTTGGTTTTTTTTCGTTTTTGGCCTGACATTTTTTTATTTTCGGTTTTGGTTTAAAAGTTTCATTTTGGTGCACCTCTAATTATTATTGATTATTATATCAATGTAGTCAGGCTATTTGTAACCCAATTTAATAGGGCTATATAAATAAATAGTGCTACTGTTTATTCAAAATACTGCCTGTTATTGTCCTGCATTTAATCACTGATGTTGTCTTAAATGTAAGTGAAGGTGATCTGCAGAGACATTCAATCCATCAAAAATGTTCATGTAATGCCACTCATGTATGTGATTATCACGTGTCCTAGTAATCCGTGCAGAAGGTCATATTAATATTCACTTACTGCTAAGCCTATGATTTTTGGTCATGTACAGTGGTAGCTCAGTTGAAGATTCCCCATGTGGCAAATTCCTTGCTCTGTGTTCCTGAATCTCATCTGCTGCTGTCCAATCTAATTAATAACAACAAATAGATTTTACCTCCCTTTGACTCTAACTGCTTTACTAGAAGGGATTATACAGTCCTAATCTCAGCGATAATAGCAAAGCCATGCTTTATATCACTTCATTAGTCAACTAATACGGCTGCTACTTGAGTGTGAAGGCCACGCTTTGCAAACACCCACTGGTGTGTAGTTCCCTCAACGTGAAGGCAACATTCACACTAGTCTCTAAATACAGCAGAAATTTTCTGGAAGTAGAAACCAAACTGTATGTTTCCCAGATCACGCTCTCCTACGTTTAAATATATTGGTATTTACATACATTTACAAGTGTTAAGAGCATTTAATCTGCCCCTTAAAGCACATAATTCACAGCACAGCACTGTGTGTGTGTGTGTGTGTTTGTCTCCAATGTCTACATTAAAAAAATTCATAGGTATCCATATGTTGCAGCTGGCGGTAGAGTATGTAGGTAAGTACTGCTCCGCCCAGGGCTTTTCTCCCACAAGACAAACTTCTGACTCTGCTGCCATGTTTACAGCTGTTACAGAAGCCGTTATGTTGATACCGTTTTTTCACCTGACACCCGGCTTTCACATACAAGTGATCGAGTGGCTGTAGAACTGCCTAATCACTTGTATGCTGTCAAAAAGTGTGCCCCCGCCCAGCAAGGCTGACCATGTCGTCACAGTGTTCTGTAGCTCATGAATAAGTTATGAGGTGCAAACTGACCACGTTGCCAGCACAGATCTACTTCTATGTCTAACATGGTCAGAATAATTCAGGAAGAGAAGGGAACTGGCAGGATCACAAGGTAAACACTGTCCACTAAGGGTTTTGTTTTTCTTTAAATGTGCCTCTATTATGGCCACACCCATATTTTACTGTTGCTGACCTTAAGGTGCCCATACACCTCACAATTATCTGCAGATTTTCTGTGGTCAGATGGAAAAAGTGCAACAGATTGGCCCAGTGGGAGATTCCTCCATCCACACAGTTAAGTGTAGATGGAGGAATCTGTTGTACCTTTTCCATCTGACCGCAGAAAATCTGCAGATCAGTGGCGTACCAATAGCCATAGCGACCCAGGCGGCCGCTATGGGGTCCGGGCCCAGGACACCCCCCTGATGCCGTGCGGGCCGCCTGGGTCGCTATGGGTTTGAACGCACCGCTGTTCAGATCACCGTGATCTGTGCAGCGCTGCGTTCTTCTCCATTGCCGCTGCTGAGTCAATGAGAGTCAGCAGCGGCGGTGGAGGAGGCTGGACGTGGCGCAGAGGAGGAGACGGGGCCCGGGGGGGTCAGCATCAGAGGAAGCGGGGCCAGTGACGGAGGAGGAGGCGGGCCCGGTGATGAGGGATGGAGCGGGCACGGCGACGGAGGAGGGAAGACGGAGGAAGAAGAGGCGGACAGGTAAGGAGTGTGACCAGCCCACATGAGGGTGACCCTGCAGAGCCCACCATAGAGAGTATATGGTGGGCTCTGCAGACCCTCATGTTAGCTCAGGTGAGCTATGTGGGCTCTTCAAGGGGTGTAACTAGGAATCACAGGGCCCCATACAAAATTTTGCTATGGGGCCCTGTGATTTCTAGTTACGCCCCTGCTGCAGATAATTTTAAGGTGTACGGCCAGCTTTAAAAGCACTAAAAAAAGGGTGGATTTAATCCCAGTGACTGCAACTGTCACAAGGAGAAGTTCACATGCTCCTCCATACCTGCTGGCTGCAGAGGATAACGGGGCATCAGAGAAGTGCTGGCAAGTTGAGTAAAAGGGAGTCCTTTGCAGAGACACTGTCACCTTGCATGTGCAGGGCAAAGAGACAGTTTACAGGGCCAGGGTGACCTATAGGCAGCGAGACTGCTGCCTCTGTCGCTACTAGGTGCAATGGGGTGAGAGGCACAGTAACAACCCTAGGATCTCATTCTAACAGAGCCCCTGCCCACTGAGAATCCTGAATTTGGGTAGGCGCAGAAGTAGAGATGTCTGCTGGCCATACTTTGCAGGGAGTAGCTGGGTTCTACCTGCTAAAAACTTGTAATATGCGCGACTGGTATTTGCTCCTACATTGGGTGCACAGCTGGCTGGATTTAGTGGCACTGTACATTCTAAAGACTGAGTTTGGAGGTGCTAGCAGGCTAACACTTCCTTTCCTTGCATTTCTTGGCCACTGTACAGCCACTAGAAGGGTAGAGAATCAGTGTAAACACTTTCCATCCCTTGCATGGATGAGAGTCTCCTGGTGGCCATAGGAATTGGCATTTTACATAGCTACAATTGCCCTGAGGAGGAGATGGTGGTGGCCTGGAACAATGGCACTGCAGCTAGCTATTGGTGCAGCGAGGCCTACAACTTGAGGGTGCTGCATAGCGCATCCCCTGCTAAGTGAAAAGTGCATTCCGGGACATCCCTTTAATGAGGGTCACTCATGAAGGGGGTAGGGGGGTGTAGGGTGGAGGTGAATGCTGGAACTCACTGTCAGTGGCTCTGTTTGGCTTCCTGCCCAGCTCACTGATGTCACTGGTTGCCAGGAGCTGGGTGGGATGCAAGCCAGAGCATCACTGGTTGGTAAGAGCTCTGTGGCGGCCCCCCAACACCTGGCAGCCCTAAAAGAGATGCCGCCTGGGGCAACTATCTCAGGCTAGCTCAATATAGAAACAGCCCAGACTAGGCACCATGGGAAGAAGACAGGGTGTAAGGTAAGTACGTTTTTTTTTTATGATTCACCTAATGTGTGCACATTTTTTGTATGTGAAATGCAGCATTTTTACATAGGACATGAGATTCTAAACAAGAAGTGGACTTGTATTTTAATGCAAGGTCCACTATATGTTTCCTGCTTAGCAACACAGCATAACAGGCCTATAAGCATTTCTGTATACTGGAAGGTGAAAACCCTAACTTTAGTTCATTTCTCATCTGAAGATAAAATCAGCAGAGATATAAAAACAACTAATAGTGCATAGGATGAGAAAACCAGACAAAGTGTTACACCATACAATATATAACCCACACCTGAGTTGAGCTTTAACAGCACGTATGAGCTATTGTTATATAACTAGTCCATTGTATTCCAGCGAGGAGAATGCTGAGTGGGCCGAATCCGCAGATTACAGAGCATTACACAAAGCTTTAAAAAGTAGAGCTTGTCTAATGACAAATGTGATGAGTGTGGAGTCAGAACAGAAGGTAGACCGAAGGAGTGTATAAAAAACAAAGAGTATCTGAAAACTGAGACATAGGAAAAGGTGAAAATTAGGAGCCAAGGAATAAGTAAAGATACATTTTGTGGCTGATACCGTTGTCCCTGAAGAGAAGAAATATCAGGACTGAGTATACTTTGGGAATACTTTGAGAAGAGCCCAGGTAATTTTGCATCCACTGCTTTTGATACAATCATTTACTAGAGAATTTCAAGTAAATTGCATTTTATCAACAATATGCATATTTTTCTTTTTTTTTTTAATACTGTTTATGTGTATTAGAATAAGGTAAACTTTAGCCACACTAACTATATTATTTACACTATTAATTCTCTCACCCACTATTCAGCATAGGGCTGTGACAAATTTTATGCCAAAATAATGCAATATGGCAATTGGTAGGACATTTTCAGTAAGTAGTTTTGAAAGTTATGGGAGTATTATAGGAAAAAGAGTTAAAGAAAACTAGACATCAATTGGCATCTGTAATATTATGAATCCCCACTCTGCATTTGCTATTATACTGTACCTGCAGAGATTATGTGATTTTTTTTAATTACTTGTATTTTCTCCCTGTTAGAACTGAACTGTCAGTCTGTAAATTCATCCGATCTTGTGCCCTTAGTAACTGATAACAGATACTAAAGAACTTATATAAAACACAAGCTTTGTCAAGATTACATGAAAGAAAACAAAAGGATTTTTAACTAACAGTTTTTCCTTCCTTCAACAGCCTGGAGAGAGTATTGGTTATCATACCCGAGCTGGGAAGGGAGGCTTGTCAGCTGACATTTCAGCTCTCAGGGAGACAATACAAGTGAATAACCACAAATACTGCTGCAATATAATAATAATATAATATTTTGAAAGTGCTATTTAGTTAAATGACTTGTACCCTAAGTGTGATATTACCTTTACTAGGTCCAGAGGATGTTCCTGGCAGGACTCTTCGGCTGGAATGACTCAGACAATACTGCAGCGAAATTGGCACCAAGGAGTAGTGCAGAGATGGTTACAGAGACTTTGATGTTAGAACTAGGATCCCATCTCAAACGCGCAGAGAAACAGCAACGGGAGCGTTTTATTGAGTACCGTCGAGTGAGGAGCGGTGTGGACTATACATGGCTTGCTTCTGTTCCACGCCAAAGCTATGAGATCACCCCAGGTGACCAGCTGGAGCTTACAGACCTATGCTGTAAAATAAGCCCCTCGCAGTGTGGTCCTGCCATTCTCAGGTACGGTAACAAACCATAAATATGCTTTTTCAGGAATATTTTGTAATGTGTGTGTCAGTCTTCAGGAATGAAATCTCTTCGAGGTGAGGGGAAACTCCTCTTGGATAGCCGTCACTGAAACAGGTCTTTCCTAAGCGCCTGTTTCAATGAGAGCTATAGCATTTTGAATTTCTCATCACTTTCTGTCCTGTGTCAATTGATACCAGGACAAATAGAGAAGGTGGATATCTTCAGCGAAGACTCAGACAGCGGTAAAAACATAATAGGAAGGATCAGAAAAAAAAGCTTTGACCTTTGAATACACGTTAACTTATCAGCTGCTTAAACCACATTATGAACACCTGCACAATAGTATTATTTAAAGCCCATAAAAAAGAGGGGATCATTCGAGTGAGTTGAGTTTTATGTACAAATTATACTCATTTGTGTGCCTTAGTCTGCCAAGAATTCCTCCCCGCTCCTTAGGTTTTCAGATCAAAGGGTTTTGGGTGGGAAGACTGCTCACAGGGTCACTCATGGAGTGAATGTCAGCTGGTGCATCAAGAACTGGACAAAATTCGCTCTGCATATGGAACTTAGGACGAAGGTCAACAGGTTAACTCTGACAGGAAGTTATTAATGGAGTACAATTTTTTTAACTGGGCTGTAAAGAAAAATTATACCTTAGGTAAAGCATAGTTTTATCATCATCACTGAGCACATATTCATGGGAAGCTTGCTCATAACATGAAAGTGGTGAGCAAAGATAATCTCTATTCATTCCCTGTACCAATGCTGGTCATTAGAAGCCTCTTCCAATGACTAGCCTGATCTCTCCACAGATGACACATATCCACATATGACAACGAAGGTTTTGGGTCAGGACCACAGTGTAAGCAATTATTTTTCAGGTTGGGCCCCATACAATGCTCCTATACAAGATATGTTAGGCCACTGGTTCAGCTATTCTATAGAACATACATGTGCAAACTTTTCATAGCATATGACTTCATAGACTAGTCAAGTCAGTTTTCAAAAAACATCTGCCATTTTTAGCATAAATAATTGCAAATGTAATCAATTTAATAAAAAAAATAAATACATTTGGTGTGAAATAACTGTAAAAAACTCAATAGGATTTTTTCTTTGTTTAATGTGTAGGTTCCGTAGACTGATGTTGGAGTTTGAGCCTGACGGAGCAGAGATCCCACGTCTCTTCCGTTCGGTGCTGCAAGATTTTGTGGCCCAAGAAGAGGAGCTGCGCAAGAAAAAAGAGGATGTGCCCTGGGAAAAGCGTGGGAGGGCCAAGAGCTTGGCAACATTCAGTTTTAAGCCTCCTCGTCTGCGTGTCAACCCCTTCCAACTAGAGGACACATATGGATCAGATACTGAAAGTGAGTTGGCAGGTGCTAGAAGAGCAAGGAGCAAAAGTATGCCAGAAGTTAGCATGACAAGGGAAGTACATTGTGATTGAAATTAGCGTCCCCGCAAGGATGTAATACATGGTCATTGCACAGGTTCTTGGTAACAGTATATGTCCAATGCATATTGGCTCCAGCACTGTTTACACAGTATATTCCCCAGAGTGCACAACTGCAAAGACCTCCACTTCTTGTTTTATGTACATAAAAGTGATAGAGTGACTTTTTTTTCTTTTTACTTTGTATAGACAATTTATGATAAGTCACTTTGTCAGTGGCTATGGTTTGCACCCAATTTTCTGTTGCATAGGAAAAAGGATCTGTTACTCAGAAACAGTGAAGTTAACCATAAAAGAAAGAAAATGCTATAAAAAATGTCTGCTCTCTATGAAACACATTATTTAAAAGTGTGCTCCATTCAGCCCTTGTTAAAAGGAAAATGTCAAGATAAAACATGGAAGATGCCATGGCTGACTTGTCTTTAAAGTTGTGTGTGTGAGGCCGTTATCCTTATCCTTTATTCCTTACTTGGTAAATCACTGACCTGGAACAAGCATGTGCATATCAGGTGTCATGTCTACTAATATGCTTATTCAGGGTAAGTGACTCAATTAGCAGTGAGGTAAAAATAAGTTTGAAAGCCCTAGAACGTGCATAGGCAAAAATCAGCAATGGCCACTCCCATATTCCTACCCTGAGAGGTTACCTTTAAATGAGAGTGACATATTTCTTGTGGGCAATGTTACAGTTCAGATTGCAAACATTTGCTATAAAAGCATCTTCCAAGAGCATCTTATCACCACCCTTTGAAAACCATGGGCCTTGCTGACAGACAGTTGTAAGTGCAGCTATGGGAACAAAGCCTTAAGAATGAACAATTAGAGAAATACATTCCAAACAATGCATTATTTTGCAGAAACTGCTTTTGTTTATTACTTAGGAACCAGTATTGTTGGTTGCTAGACTTTCTTCATGACTATAGCTGTCATTGACAGCAAGATTAATACACAATCATAGATGCACCTTATGTACAATATTTTTGCACACGTGCTAGCAGTTACATGTATAGGCACATTCACAGATGAAAGCTTGCACCCAGCACAGAGGAGGGCATAGGAGTTTTTAAAAGAGCTGCCTGTTGTAATGGGAGCTCTGCATGGCACACAGTAAATGCAAATTCAGATCTGCAAATTCCCTGGGCCATATACTGTGTATAGAGGTGAAACTCGAATAATTAGAATATCGTGCAAAAGTAATTTCAGTAAGTTGGAGTAGGCTCTTATTACCAGCAGTGGGATCCATAATAGTGCACTTGGATACTGTAAATATAGGGTCAATCTGTAATGCAAAGAAGGTGACAGTAATTCAGTGGTAAATTGTAACAAAATCGTAAGAGTCCTAATACAGTCTACAGCGTGAGGGTGGTTTTCTGAATTTCATGTCCTTTCCTGACAGATTCCCTCTAATACCCATGAGGAAATCCGAGAATGGAATGAAAGAGACATTTTTTTTTTTGTACTTGCCATAAAATCTTTTTTTCTGGAGTCCATTGAAAGACACAGGAATTCAGAAAGTCGAGATATACTGCCACCTACAGGGGTGTTGGACACTGGCAAGCAAAAATACTGTAGGCCAGCCCAGGATAACCCTAGCTACTCCTAGAATGTATGAGAGTATACAGGTGAAACTCGAATAATTAGAATATCATGCAAAAGTAATTGCAGTAAGTTCTGCAAAAGGGGCCCAAACCAAGTACTGAGTACATATGCATGCTTGTACTTTTCAGAGGTCCGATATTGTTCTATGTACAATCCTTGTTTTATTGATTGCATGTAATAATCTACTTTTTTGAGGTTGTGGATTTGGGGTTCTTGTGGTTTTCATGAGCTGTAAGCCATAATCATCACAATTATGACAAATCACAGCTTGAATTATCTTGCTTTGCATGTAATGAGTCTATCTCATATATTAGTTTCACCTTTTAAGTTGCATTAGTGAAATAAATGAACTTTGCACGATATTCTAATTATTCGAGTTTCACCTGTATGTCCTACCTACATGTGGCTGGAGGTTAAGAAAATTGATTCTCCCCTATGCGACTGTACCTCTGTACTAGGCAATTCTTCTTTAGTGTTTTTAAATGATTAAGGCTAGGGACCTAAGGTCCACTTCTAAGCTGGAGACATTTTTTTTCTTTCTTGTCCATTGAGGGGCGCACAAATTCAGAAACAGGTCAGGTTATATACTGCAACCTTCAGGAGGTTGGGATACTAGCAAACAGAAAGGTTGTAAGCCAACCCCATATAACCCCTCTTCTACTCAGCATGCCTCAGTGTTGTAAGAAAGCAAAACACAGGGCCAGCAAAAATACAGAGAGATGGGACCTGTACCCCTTAATGGACTCAAAGAAAAAGGCTAACAGAACAGGCTTTTTGCCTTACCTGTAAAATCTTTTTCTTAGACTATATTAGGGATATAGGTGTATGTAGATACATAGCATTATGCAGATGCCGCGAGAAGACTGGACACTGGCAAACAGAGCTAAAAGCTAGATGTTTCATTCCGAATTTAAATTCGTATGAATTTTCGGACATTCGGATGCATCTGAATTTCTGAATGAAAGATATAAAAAAAATCCGAATGTATCATAATTTTCTAATATCAAAATTTTGGATGCATCTCTGGGTCTGGTAGGAATTTTAGGGGGATCCCCAACTGCAAAAAAAAATGCATTAGGTCCCCCCCTGAAATCCCTTACCAGACCCTTGATCTGAGCAGCAGCCTGGCAGAACAGGAAAGGGTTGCCCTCGACATGAGGATGGAGCTTTGTCAGGGGGGACCCCCTGAAAAGCACCTGGCCCCCATGTCGATGAGGACAAGGGCTTCTTCCCCACAACCATCAGGCCAGGGTTTGCAGGCAGGGGGGCTTATCTGAATCTGGGTGCCCCCTTTCATAAATGCTGCCCCCCCTAGTGAATGAGTAAGGGGTAGTTGTTGTTACCCCTACTCATTCACCAAATTAAACGTAACCTTGTAAATAAACGCACAACAACATATAGTCCTTTATTTGGAGAAAAAAAAAAACACAACAAAATCTTGACAAACTCTCGGGGCAAAATGACAGCTCTGACCCGAATGTCAACAAAGGGGCAGAGCTGTCATTTTGTGGTGAGAGTTCGTCAAGATTGTGTTGTGTTTGTAGTGTCATCAGGTCAGCAGGTAATGGGTATTTTTTTTCTTTCGGTGAGTCATCCATTGTGATTGGCGTGGATATACATCGCTGAACAACGTGATTGACCTGTGGAATACATAGATGGACACGTTTTTTTTTTGTTTTTTTAAATAAAGGACTTGTCAGAAAACTGTGTTGTGTGTTTATTTACAATGTGTGTTTATTTACAATGTTACTGTTTGTTTGGTGAATGAGTAGGGGTAACAACTTAGGTTACTCATTTACGAGGGGAAGGGTGGCATCTGGGTGCCCCCTTTATGAAAGGGGCACCCAGATTCAGCTAACCCCCCCC
>NW_017306293.1:908927-924119 GCF_000935625.1 Nanorana parkeri | reverse complement strand
ACAGATCCCTACATTGGGCCATGTCAATGAGGACAAGGGCCTCTTCCCCACAACCCTGGCCATTGGGCCATCGACATGGGGTCAAGGTACTTTTCCAGGGGGTCCCTTCCGCTGGCAAAGCACACTCTCCGCATTGGCAGCATGTGGCTGGGTATGGTGCAGGAGTGGGGCACACACTCTCCACCCCACCCCCCCTTTTTGCTGCTCTGCCAGGCTACTGCTGGGGTCAAGGGTCTGGTAAGAGATTTTAGGGGGGATCCCGCGCTGTTTTACAAAAAAAGTTTTTCCCATTTTTTTCAATGTAAAAAAGAAAAAAGAAAAAAGGAGGTATAAAAAAAGTTTAAAAAAAAATAAGTTTAATAAAAAAAAGTATAAGAAAATATAGTGCCAAGGAGGCTATGAAATATCCGAGACAAACATACCACATTCTAAAATTGTTCCACATTATATTTCACTCCTTGTATTCTGTGACCAAAATAAACTGAAATCCCAGACATATGATATACCCTACAAATCAGGACAAATAAAATAATTTATTATGAAATACTTTGTTAGCTACACTAATTATGTACACATTATTACTGCCAAAGCTGTGAAATCTATATATGCATGTCCCATTAAATAAAAGCCCATCGGGGGAGGGGGCGGCTTGGGACCACCGGGGGGTGAGACATCCGTCCACGCTTTCTTTCCCAATCTTTGTGCGTTTCCTTCCGCTTTCTCTTTGTGAGTCCTTGTATGTAAATGTCTTGTCTGTCGTGTATGTGCTGTTTGAGGAGGAACTGGCACGGGCTAGCCCTCCACATATTGGGGCTGTACCCGGCCGCTCGCCTCGACGCTATGTTCCCTTCCTGTCCCTGTTTTGGTTTAAGTGTGTTTGTCATCTATTTTCTCCATAAAATGCCTTAAGGGCGGGGACATGTACGGTTACTTGACCTGATCTTACAGCTTTGTTAACATGTTTTAAATATGTTCTTCATTGTCTATGATTCGATATTGTGTGAGACCTTGTGGCCTCCGCTTGTCCTCCTTTTCTATGTACCCCACCCTTTTTGTTCATAAATAAAGAATTTAAAAAAAATAAAAAAGCCCATTTTGTCCTTTAACCACTTCCCGGGCGGCGGTTGTAATTAAACAGCCGGGAGCTTCGTGAGCGGGTGTTTCAAAACATCCTTTAAGCCCTGCCCACTTGTGCACACCAGTGGGAAACTGTCAAAATTGTAAATAGCCAACGATGGCTGTGTGACGCCACTGCTTCCAAATCCAACTAGAAATAGTGGAACAAGAAGCCAGTTGTCCCTTGTGGGACCCTCAGGAATGACAAAGAGTGTCAGCTTTTCTAAAGGAAGCTGTAGGCAAAAAGTAGATTTGGACAGCTTGTACTCAGGGCCGTCTTGAATATTGATTGGCCCCCTGGGCAAACATTTTCTTGGGGCCCCCACTCCCGATCCCCTAACCAACCCCCCCCCCATGCAATTTCGTCCATGTATACGCCTATACAACAGAGGCAGAGCAACACTATGCAATACCGATCACACAGTAAACAGAAGAGTGGCACGGGGGTATATTTTGCGGACTCAAGAACAGGGCTGGTGCAAGGATTATTGTGTACACAGGTGAAGGTGCATTTTTCACCCCCTCTTCCCCCTGGTGCCCTCAGACGACTGTCTATGCAGCCTTATGCTAGCATTGACTAAGGTTTATTGTCCCCCATCATACATACATGGAAAGCATGTAGTGACCCCCATCACATACAGACAAGCAGCATGTAGTGACCCCTCTCTCTGGACGTTCAGTGTTCCCTAATACACACATGCAGCAGCCAGTACAGACACTCAGGGCCTCCCCACCAGACACCCACTGTTCATGCTTCCCTGATTCAGGCTGTAGTCCCCTCACCTGGCAGACTCCCTATCCCCCATCCAGGTGCAAAGGGCCCCTTTGGCAGCTGCCCTTTGGGCCCCACAACAATGACGGCGCCCTGGGCAGCTGCCCCTTTTGCCCTGCATTAAAGACGGCCCTGCTTGTACTACATTCACAGGGTTATTTACAAAAGGGTGAAGAGTTTGGAGAAGGCAGGAGAAGTAAACAATCTAGGATAACATAGCTGTACTGAAGAGTGAGATGAATTGGAAAATGTTTCCAAATCCGCTATTTTGGCCTAGATTATTCAGTCCTGCCTTCTCCAAACTCTTCACCCTTTTGTGAATAACCCTGTTAGACAGTGGGTTATCCACTGGGACCAAAGCAGAGCAGAAACAGGGGACAGCACCTTGGTGAAGACTCAAGGCACAATGGACAGGCCAAATAGAAAGGAGACAAATTGGTAGTGTTGTTTGGAGGAAGCAAAATGCAGGTACTTTAAACCAATTTAGTTGCGCTAGGAAAAATGTACAATCACCAGCTGCAACAATGTGTATAAACGCGATTAATGTGAGCAATTATGTTGCGCTTGGTAGTGAGCAATATTATTTACTGTATCACATTTCTGTGTTACAATCTCAATGAAAATATTTGTTTATACTAAGTGAAAAGTAAACAAAAATAAACAAAAATAAAGTGAACAAAAATAGTAAATTGTGTTAAAGTATATATAATAAAATAAAAATATAAACTGCGCCTGTGTTTTGCTCAATATTCCGTTAGTTAAATAGGTTAGTGATGTGACAAATACATGAATAGTGAACGATATTCTGTGATTAGGCTCTCAGCCACAATATCTATATAAATTACATATGCATTCAGATTCAATAGCTTGATCTCATCACTCGATTGATTAACTCCAGTTTAAACAACTATTCGATTCAGAGTGACCGATAATTAAGGTAGCTTACATAAATAAAGCATTTATCATGGTCCCAAAAAGAAAAAAACACAAAATCAGAGCGAACAAAAAGAGAAAGGCAAACAGATTGGGCCAATCCTAGAACATTTTCAGTCCTTCTAATAAAGATTGTTATATGCTGGCCTCAAATCATCAATTTTCAGTGTCTCTGTATAAAGCGTGGATTAGAGTTACACCAAAAAGTTCTTTCAATCGAAGAGGCGTTCTCTTTCCCTCAGAGAAGGAAAACAAAAGTAATAAAAATCGGAAAAAAACAAAACAAATTGTCTATTACTTTGTCTTCAATCCGTAAGTCCCCGAAATCTTTATTTTCTCTCTCTCCTCCAATCGGTCAGCACACGGTCTTGGTGCCGATGTCGAACGCCCTCCAGGTGCAGTCCTACCGAGGGAGGAAGACGGGGAAAAAAGAACACAAGAGAGAAAGCAGATCTAAGTGTAGTCACGAAAGTTCTTTATTCCAAATAAAAATGATTACACTTACGAGATGAGTTGAATAAAATTAGCATATGGGTATAAACGGCGCCCAGCCTTTGAAGGATTTTCCAGTGTATCAGAAAGGAAACAGCGGGTCCCCTTGACGCGTTTCGTCAATTTTAGACTTTTTCAAAAGGGTATTGATTATGGAGGGCGTTCGACATCGGCACCAAGACCGTGTGCTGACCGATATGGAGGAGAGAGAGAAAATAAAGATTTCGGGGACTTACGGATTGAAGACAAAGTAATAGACAATTTGTTTTGTTTTTTCCGATTTTTATTACTTTGGTTTTCCTTCTCTGAGTGAAAGAGATAACGCCTCTTCGATTGAAAGAACTTTTTGATGTAACTCTAATCCACGCTTTATACAAAGACACTGAAAATTGATGATTGAGGCCAGCATATAACAATCTTTATTAGAAGGACTGAAAATGTTCTAGGATTGGCCCAATCTGTTTTCCTTTCTCTTTTTGTTTGCTCTGATTTTGTGTTTTCTTTCGTTTTGGGGCGATGATAAATGCTTTATGTAAGCTACCATCATTATCGGTCACTCTGAATCGAATAGTTGTTTAAACTGGAGTTAATCAATCGAGTGATGAGATCAATCTATTGAATCTGAATGCATATGTAATTTATATAGATATTGTGGCTGAGAGCCTAATCACAGAATATCGTTCACTATTCATGTATTTGTCACATCACAAACATATTTAACTAACGGAATATTGAACAAAACACAGGCGCAGTTTATATTTGTATTTTATTATATATACTTTAACACAATTTACTATTTGTGTTCACTTTATTTTTGTTTACTTTTCACTTAGTATAAACAAATATTTTCATTAAGATTGTAACACAGAAAGGTGATACAGTAAATAATATTGCTCACTACCAAGCGCAACATAATTGCTCACATTAAAATGCAGGTAGTGCTGATATGCAGGAAAAAAAGGGGTTTTTTTTGTACTCACTGTAAAATCCTTTTCTCTGCATTCACTGAAGGACACAGTGTTGATCTTAATCTTTGTACAGATGGGTTATACTGTCACTTGAATAAGTAGGATGCTAGGCACAAAAAAATAGTACCTGTAGAAGGGAAGAACAATATCCTCATTTAGATGGAGAACACATACCGGTACTACCCTAGGGAGAAAGGAATGTCTAAGACGCAGATCTACCTTATCTTTATATAAAATAAAATAAAAACATAAGGCAGCTAATTCCTAAACTCTCAAAGCTGATGTAATGGCAATCAAAAAAGGCCAACTTCTGTGACAAAGTTAATAAAGGGAAAACACAAATACTCTCAGAAGTTGAATTCTGTAAGACTGAGAGAACCAACTTTAAGTCCCACGGAGGCAAAGGAGACTTGAGTGGAGGAGAAACATGCAAAACGCCTTGAATGAAGGTTTTACCAAATTTTAAAGGCTAATGATGCTGAAAAAAGACTGCTAATGCCCAAACTTGACCTTTAAAGCCAAATTTTGATCTACACCCTGCTGAAGAAAGGCTGAAATCCATACAACCGACACACACATGGGGAAATATTAAGCCCCTCACACCAGGAAATGTAAGCTTTCCAGGTTCGAGGATATATTTTTCGAGAGGTAGACTTGCATGCTTTAAGCATCGTAGTGATCACAGATTCAGACAACCCCCCATCTCTTGGCACCTGGCTTTCAATAGCCATACTGTTAAAGCCAGAGTCTGTAAATCAGGATGCAAGATTGGACGTTGGGACAGAAGGTCTGGTCGCAGAGGAAGTCTATGACTAGCCTCACCACGTCTGTTTACCAAGGGTGTCAAGTCAATTGTGAGCCACCAGAAATACCAGTATCCTTTCAAGATGTGTTTGACATAGAAGTTATGTTAGAAATTTTAGAGGAGAAAAGGCATAAAGGATTGTACATGTCCCATGGCACCACCAAGGCATCCGTCACATTCAGACACAACGTTCTGTACTTTCTGATTCAATCAGAAGAGGCCAGAAGATCCACATCCGGAGTTCCCAATTTCTGACAAATCTGAAGAAAAAATTCAAATTTGTCAGATGTAGAGCCCTTCCTCCTTGATTCAAGCCTTAATGACTGAGATAATCCGCCTGCCAATTGACTACCCCTGGAATGTAAACAGCAGACAGAGCCGGTACACATCTTTCCACCCAACAAAGTATGTGAGACACTGTCTGTGCTGCTGCTTGGCTCCTCATACCTCCTTGATGATTCACATATGCTACCACAGTAGCATTGTCTGATTGAACTCTGACCAGGTGCCCCAGTAATAGAGTCATCCAATGTAAAAGACAAGAGGGTGACCGCCCGCAACTCTAGAACATTGATCGGTAACCTGGCCTCCTCCTTGGACCAGAGCCCCTATGCTGACAACTGACTGGTCACTCCGCCCCAGCAGGTAAAACTGGCGTCCTTCTAGTGCATTGGAACAAATTACCTCCTATTCAGAGCAGGGAAACTAAGCCACCAAGGCAGAGGCTTTGCCCATCTGGTTTGTCTGTCCACCGAAGAGGGTGACTTGTCACATTGTTGAAGAAACCCTCTCTGCAGAATCAGAGTATGATGTTGCACACATGGAACTGCCTCGAAGGAGGCAACCATTAGACCCAGAACTCTTATACAAAAGTGTGAATCGTTGCCCATTTGAAAGAAACAAATACGTGAATCAGAAGCCGAAGCCTGTGAATCTTTTCCAGAGGAAGGAAAATCTTGGCTTGATATGTGTACCCGGGATCAGTCCCAGATACTGCAGGCAAAGGGATGAAATAAAGGACGATTGACAGATTCAGGATCCAAACTCCTCCACAGTGTGAATGCTGATCCGAAGATTAATTTCCAGATCCGACTGAGAATCCAACTGAAGAAGGAAATCATCCAAGTAAGCCATCACCAATATCCCCCACTGTCTCGACAAGCCAAAGACTGTTGCCAAGACTTGTGTGAATACCTGTGGGGCTAAGGCAAGGCTAAATGGAAGGGCCACAAGCTGAAAATGGTCCTCCCCACCACGAAGTGTAGTAGCTTTTAACTTTGCTTTTTATTAAAAACTTGCTCCACAGACAAAACTTAAACTTCCAAAACAGAAGAGTTACCATAGGAAAGGATGAACTCAGGATCCCAGAGTCCCCCGGACAAGAACCTGAGAGTGCAGCAGGGGTCTGCAAGGATTTACAGGTGGAACAAACAAAGCCTAACTGAGGGATAACCCCCCCGCCCCCTCATGTCAGACAGCATACCTCAGTGCCCACTCCACCAGCACCACTCCTGACAGGGTCTGCCATGCCCCAGCATCACAACCCTTAACCCAACAGGGATGAATGGGGTCCCAGCAGGCTTACCACCCCTCAGAGAAGCAAGTCAATTTCCTCTATGCTGACAAAAAAAGCCTGGGAAGCAGTGCTGGTGATGTCACCTGCTGCTTCTGAAGCAGGGACCTGCACACAAAGCGGCTGCTGATTAGAGAGGGAATCAGTGCTGCTCTGTCATAGAAAAAGTCCTGCCTCTCCCATACTAGGGATGTCCCAACACCAATACAAGTATCAGTAACAGGGCTGATACTGGGCATTTTCTTAAGTACTTGTACTCGTGAAAATGCACCAATACTAAAAGCCGATACGGGCCTTAAAATTTTTTAACAGGTTTGGCTTCCTGAGGTCCCGTGTTTGCTGGGGACCTTGCCGTAGCTGTCTTCGACAGCGCCGACTCCACATCTCCAGATTCTCCTTCCCAGCGCCTGCAGAGACAGGCAGAAAACTGGACAGCCCCACACCACCCGTACAGCCCCCGAGCACGGGACCCACCCGCAGAGAGTCCAGCACCCACATGCAGCCCCGGTGAGGCCACACACAGTCCTGTATAATTGCTGTATAATCATGGATTGATGAGATCTGTAGTCCTCTATTGCTGGTTGCCATTCTCCATTGCTGAATAATCATGAATTGAGTTACAGTTCTTCATAATTATAAAGCAACTACCCTAAAATCATTAATCTGTGTTGTTTTAGAAAAAATGTCCCTTTAATAAAAAGTATTGGTAATTAGTATCAGCAAGTACCTGAGGGAAAGTACTTATTCTTGAAAAAAATGGTATCGGGACATCCCTATCCCATACAAAGTGGCTTTTGAACACTGCAGCCCTTCTGTGTAGAAAGTAAATAAAGGTAATAATACAGCTGCTAAATGAGAAGCAGCAGCACCTCAGAAGGCAAAGGTATGAAGGAAGGAAGAAGGTCTGCATGGCTGTCGTCCAAGAAAGAAGCCCCTTCTAAAGATGATGCACAAGAAAGCCCGCAGTTTACTGAAGACAAGCAGACTAAGCACATGGATTACTGGAACCATGTCCTGTGGTCTGATGAGACCAAGATAAACTTATTGGGTTCAGATGGTGCCAAGCATGTGTGGCGGCAACCAGATGAGGAGTACAAAGACAAGTGTGTCTTGCCTACAGTCAAGCATGGTGGTGGGAGTGTCATGGTCTGGGGCTGCATGAGTGCTGCCGGTACTGGGGAGCTACAGTTCATTGAGGGAACCATGAATGCCAACATGTACTGTGACATACTGAAGCAGAGCATGATCCCCCTCTCTTCGGAGACTGGGCCGGCAGGGCAGTATTCCAACATGATAACTACCCCAAACACACCTCCAAGACGACCACTGCCTTGCTGAAGAAGCTGAGGGTAAAGGTGATGGACTGGCCAAGCATGTCTGCAGACCTAAACCCTATTGAGCATCTGTGGGGCATCCTCAAACGGAAGGTGGAGGAGCGCAAGGTCTCCAACAGCCACCAGCTCCGTGATGTCGTCATGGAGGAGTGGAAGAGGACTCCAGTGGCAACCTGTGAAGCTCTGGGGAACTCCATGCCCAAGAGGGTTAAGGCAGTGCTAGAAAATAATGGTGGGCACACAAAATAGACACTTTGGGCTCAATTTGGACATTTTCAGTTAGGGGTGTCCTCACTTCTGTTGCCAGCGGTTTAGACATTCATGGCTGTGTGTTGAGTTATTTTGATGGGAAAGCAAATGTACACTGATATTCAAGCTGTACACTCACTACTTTACATTGTAGCAAAGTGTCATTTCTTCTGTGTCGTCTCATGAAATGGTATCATCAAATATTTACAAAAATGTGAGGGCTGTACTCACTTCTGTGAGATACTGTATAAGTGTCTGCTTTATCTTGCTTTTTTGTTATTACTTTGGACGCGTGTGTGTTGTCATGCATTTATGTGTGCTGCCATTTCAATTGACTGATAAAGAAATAAAAAAAAAAACCAAAAACAGACATTAACTTTTAGGCCAATGCTTATCAAGTCACCACACATATGTGAACTAGCACAATTAAAAACAAAGTCAAACCTGTGCACATGCACTAATGCATGTTAAAACACATTGGTTTAAATGAGCCCTTTGACATACCTACTCTTGACAACCACCTACTGGTTCTATAGTCTTTCAATAGCATAATACTAAACTCCAGTTTGTCACTAAAATAATATACTAAATACCCTTGATGTTTAAATGCATCTCTGGGATTCAACAGGCTCAGGGTGTCAGTTTCAAACACCTGCCTGTTCTCAAACAATAGGCAGAGGCATTAACGTGGTGGATGGCGGTGCTTAATGTGCTGTCCGGGAGGATGGCAAAGCTCACAGGCAGATAATCCATACAGGGCCCAAAAGGGTAGAGAAATATTTGGGCCCTTGGTTGCACATCTTTTAGGTGAGCATCTGGCCGATATCCTTTACACTTCTCCATTAGTATATACACTCACTGTATAATATATAGCCTACCAATGCACCAAAACATTGTTTCTTGCATCTTAAAAAAAGTCTAGCTTAAAAAAAAAATCACTGACTTTAAAAAAGCATGGGTTTTATCAAGTTTAATCATTTTCAAAAATGGGGACATTTCCAGGAAGAAAACTCCAAAATAAGGAATTGCCTCTGGAAGGGAATGTCTTTTTCATAGAACAGAAAATATAAGCAACTGTGTTTTCTTGAAGGGATTACAAGGAACATCTGTCCTATATGAAAAGAGAAATTAATGTCCAGCACTAAAAACTGCTGCCATTGTATAAAATAGGAATGAGGAACAACATGATTTTTATCATAAGGTGCACTTATTCTTTATCTGCAACTGTACAAATAAACAATGCAAACACAAACAGTTCAGCTGAAATGTGTATTATTCTGCCATCTGTATTATATACAATGTGTACATCATATGAAGGTCACAGTCTTTATCCTAAGGCATTTGAGTAGAGGGGTTATGGAGTCCTCCATGGTTGAGTTCTGGAATGTTTTAAAAATATAACCGCCTCTCCCGGATCATTTAATCCATCTAGACAGGACCTTCCCCTTTGAGAGAGGGCAAATTTACACCTGTGTGTTAGCAATTTGTTAATGCTAAGGAATAATTAATAATTTAAAAGCAAAAACTGTCTACAAAAAGATTAAAATAAGAAAAAGAAGTATATATATTGAAGAGAAGGAGGCTGGCTGATCCTTTCACATGCCTTGGGTTGATTTTAGGGAGTTCCAGTAAGACACCTCAGAAATGTCAACTCAACTCTCATACAATCATGGCCACACATTCTCACTCATTCACCTCACGTACATTGGCAAATAACATAGCATTTGTGTATGTATATGTGTCAACCGTTCAGCCATTCATAAGCAATATACAAACACACACACACACACACACACACACACACCACTTTCACTTCGCAATCCACTTATGACTGTGTGTGTACGCATCTATATTTACAAGGCCTAAAATCTATATATAGGTAGAGATATATATATATTATGCACACATACACACACAGTCACTAACTGTATATTCTTTCATCATACCATCAAATGTGCACTTGATATTTTTAAAGGTGCTGGTACCACAGTAGGACCTACTGTGGTACCAATACTAAATAGAAAAGAAAAAAAAAGCCACACACAATTTATGTCCCCCACGCAATAGCCACAATCCACATGCATACAAGGTGACAACACTGCGATTTTCCTGTGGTTTCATAGGACCAGGCTGTCTGGAGGTAGCATGGAGTGTGTGTGGACCGCTGTTCTGATTTGGGGGGGGGTTGGTTGTCTCAAGCCAGGAAGACCACAAATATGATGAAAAAAACGATAAGTATAAGAAATATCTTGATCATGAGCCAGCGGTTTGATGTGACAGACTGAAAGTATTTCAGGATTTCAGAGTGGGCTGCTTCCACATTCAGCTGCGTCTCTTCTACATTCCCATCAATCCTGTTGAAACACAATGAAATATATGTAACAGCTATAAGATGGATTTGAAGGCAACACAAATCTAGACAGAAGAGCAGGAGCAAATAAAAGTGTCCAATTATAAGGCTGTCTTCAGGTACTCACCGTTGTATAGTTTCTTCCTGCTCCTTTACCATATGAGCCAGCTGTTGGAAGATTGAACCCAGTTCAACTATGGTGGATTCTATGTTCTGCATCGTGTCTGCTCGACTCTGAATATAGGAATCCTGAAATAAGGATTAACCAAATCGCATTAGTAAACAATATGGATGTCAAGACAACAACTGCCCCTTCATAAAAAAAAAATGTCCACTGCTCTTACCTGCTCATCTATTAACTGCAACTGCTGACTAACTTTTGAGTCCATGTCTATTGTCACATCCCCATGCCTGCGAGAGTCATCTTGTAGGAGGACGGAGGGACCTGCAGTAAGAAACAAGCAATAATGCAAATCTGAGCTAAAATAATAAGGTATGTGTAAAAGGTGGAACAGAATAAAAAGTGCTGTTGGTTACTTAAAAAAATTAAAACATGCTTAAATGGACTTTCCGAGGAAGGTACTGTAAAGAACAAGAATTGTAATCTCTCATGAGCAGGGCCCTCCTAACCCTATTGTACCTAAATTGTATTATAACTGTACTGTCTCCTCCATTTTGTAAAGCGCTGCGCAAATAGTTGGCACTATATAAATCCTATATAATATTAATAAAGAGTTGAAACTCACGGCAATGGACTACCGTACTGTAGTCTCTACTCCATTGAGTGACAGGAATTCATATACTGTCGGGTTATACTGCCGCATACAGGAGCCAAACATAAAATGGTAGGCCAGCCCAGGACAATCCCTCTTTATTCCTGCATGCCTTAGTTATTTGCCAGTGTCCTAGGAGTATGGACGTCTTTTACTTCAGCTCTGCAGAAAAAAAGTCCAACCAGTTTTGCTAGCCTTTTTGTTTTTGGATTCTTCCTCTTGACTTCCATTAAGATTAGTCTGTTGTGTTTTAACCAATTTAGGGTTTCCCTTGGTAAGCATCACTTAGCGAGGTTAGTTTGTCCAGACAATTTAAATTACAGAGTTCGTGTCCCTTGATCCTAGGTGGTCAGGAATGTAAAGGCTTAAAGCCTTCCCATTTAGACGAACTGGTCTTATTTAGGATTAGGATTTTTGTACTAGCTATAAAATCCTTTTCTTGGAGTCCATTAAGGGACACAGATGCTGCCCCTAAGTGTTCATGACCATGCTCTCAGAACTGCTTTGCCAAAAAACTGAGGCATGCAGACATGGCAGGTGTAATCCAGGGCTGACAAAGTTTTGTTTTGTTTGCCAGTGCCCAAACAACCTGTAGGTGGCAGTATAACCCTACAGTATTTGAATTCCTATGTCCTTCAATAGCCTCCAAGAAAAGGATTTTATGGCGGGTACAAAAATCCTATTTTTTTTGGTTGCCATATGCTTCTGAACATCATACTTACTTGTAGCATGTAATGAATAATCCTAATGGTGTCAGTCAATAAAGCGACAAAAAACAAATAAAATATAGCACACATACCCATGCTGTTGTGATGGTGGGGTAGAGCAGAGACCTGACCCTGAGAAAACTGCTCCCTGCGACTTCGCTGATGCTTTAGGTTCTGAGAAGGAAAACAAAGGAATAAAAGTTGGGTTAACAAAGAGAAGTAGCTGTGGTGGCCAAAAATGGGATATTACACAATACAATCTTTTTCACTCACTCATGCAATAGTCTCGCAGTGCATGTAAAGCAAACAGTTGTGAGCTTCAAGTTACTGGAATCAGCAGTGCAAAAGACCATCAAGTTGGAAATTTTAAAATCAGATTGCCTATATATCTTTGCTAAGAAAGGCAACAATCTCCATGTTCTACTCAAAGTCCCGTAGATATGCTGGGAAGATAATCTGAATAACCCGATTGGTGGATACGCATGGTAGGTGAAGGGACAATCGTGCATTTCCAAAAAATCAGATAGCTCCATGTATGGCAGACTTTTATAATTTGGTGCAGCGAATTTAAAAAAAAAACAAAAAAAAAAAAACAACTTACCTCTGTTCTTACTTCCAATACAGACTTGAAGTCATTAGACATTGATGCCAGCTTTGACTAGAAAGAAAAACCAGAGGATTAGGATTATCAAGACATAGAACAAATAAGGGCTATACAAATCTGGCCCATGTATTATTATACAGGATTTATATAGCACCAACAGTTTGTGCAGCGCCTTAAAATACAAGAAGAACGACATTACAATCACAATACAATTCAATACGTTAAGGAGGGCCCTGCCCGTGAGGGCTTACAATCTAAAAGGGAGGGAGAAGTGATACATGTGGAGGTCTGTTGTACCAACAGTACATATGTTTTCTATTTCTACAGTTGTGAAGTAGCACCACTACTCTTTAAACCAGCCTTGCAAAGCGGGGAGAGCTTAGCATCCACGGGATTCTTGATTGAAATGCTACCCACGTTTCATTTGTGTGTAGAGACCCAGGCATCCATAGTAGCTGTGCAGTGTCACCAGCATGAACCAGAGGAGTCACAATACACTTCATTCAGGCGTTTGTACCTGTAGCAGCCTGAAATACTAAAGATATGGTGCTTTCCATTGTAAGGTTGCATGCATTCACCCCATTCCCACTTCTGCCATTTAGCCAACACTACCCAATATGTTAAAAAGGGATTTATGGGTTTGCCAGGTTTGAGAACTCCTAGACATGGAAGACGCTGCCTCTATCAAAAATTTGGAAGAGAAAATCAGATCGACGTGGTTTTCCTGGACCCATTTTACCCCTATTGATGAGTTCTGATCAAATCAATTCCAACCTCCTGGGGAGTCAGTCACCATCCAATAAATGTTGACTGCGGCAACATAGTGGTCGGACTGTTGTGAGGGAGCGCCCAGGAGACTCAGGATGAGTGGGCTTAATGCCCCCCCCCATGCTTTCCTCCAGCCCCACCCTTTTTTTTGCACTGCAATATACCCCAACAACATACCCAGCATGATGAACACATTGCATGAACAAGAGAGGTTTTAAAAAAAATATTTTCACTATCTCTGTATGATTATACAACTTACCATATGTTGGTGCATTCATTTGTCTACCATTCTGTAACACCTCAGACTGTCTGTCATAATTTAAAACCCTACCATGTTTGGATGTATAGTGTTGGACTGAACATCTAAATAAAATCTTACAAAAAAAGGAGCGATTTACAGTCTTCACCCAGAAATTAGAATTTGAATATTAAGGCCCCATTTACATCTGTGCATTGTGTTAAGACAGCCCATTCATTTCGAATGGACTGCCAATCCACACAAGGATGGGCAAAATTTGCACATAACCCTTTCTTTGTAACGCAACACATTACTGTTTGCAATAACGCGCTACAATGCCTTGGTACACTGCATGACTTGGTGCACTGGAGTGCCATTCAAAATTAAATGGCACCACAACAAACCATTTTTTCAGGACCAAAACAGTTTGTTTTGTTTCACATCCCTACCTATAGCCATCACCTATATCTAGTAGCTGTTAAAGGGTGAATAATGCACAGCAATGCAAACATGCTCCTTTTGCTGTATTTATGCTTATGAAAAAGCACCATGATCACATTGCTCTGCATAAAGCTGCAAGTAAAACCTTCCATCTGCAATTACTTTAGACATGATTTCCCGCCCACATAAGATATCAGTGTTATAAGAAACCATTGGGTGTCTAAATTTGCCAGTACCTTCCAAATATTAAGAAATTAGATTCATTTCCTTTAGCAAAATATTTTAGGACAGCGAGACAGTCATTATTAAGCTGGGTATACATGTATATAATTTTCTTTGTTCAACCTGTGGGCTTAACAAAAAAAAGAAAATATAACAGATTCCTCCATCAATGCTTATGGAGCTTGCAGCTCTGTTTGGCACAGAATTGTTCAACATGCTCCTTCAATCAGCTGATCGAGGGATGGCGGGTGGAATGGTGCAGGCAGTGGCACCAACTGTGTGAATTTCAGCTGGTTCATCTGCAGAAATTTGCTACACACATGCCCTACTTGAGGATAACGTCTGGATAGTGGCTTAATTCCCAAACTTCCCTCTTCCACAGCAGGCAGATATGGCACACTTACAGATATCCATTGCAGTAAGTGTTGGAATAAAATCGTTGAATATTTTGAAAGAAACTTATTTTGTCAGTCTTGATGCAAATACACTTTAATTAAGGCATGCCAGTGACGAATGCACTGTATTATCCATGTGCTTCCAACATCTGTCTGCTGTAGTAGGGATGTTTAGTAGTTGGATTCTTTTTTTTTTTGTCTCAGCATCTCACTCGTTTGATCCAATACTTTTGCCACTGTCCATTTGCTGTACTACTGCTGGCATAATAGATACTGGTCATCATCTCACCTGAAGAGAAACCACCACAGTATTTGAGTGCGTTTGAACGTGTCGCCCATTCTGATTGCCCCGTGCTCTTACAAAGGACTGTAACTGAGCAATCTGCTGATTCAGGCTTCCAATATACAGTATATTCAATGACAGATGAAGGTTAGAAGATATATATATATAT
>NW_017306293.1:881261-908747 GCF_000935625.1 Nanorana parkeri | reverse complement strand
AATATATATATATATATATATATATGATTTGGACACATAAAAAAGGTATCAGCATAATCTATGGATGCCTACTTGTTTAATAATGTACGTTAGTTCCTCAATTTCCACTGCTTTGTCATCAAACAGGGATTTTCTTTTAGCCACTAGAAAAAAACAAAAAACAAACAATAAATCAAAATGATATATTTGATACAGTTTGTATTTCACAAAAATAGACATATTTATAGTCCAATGGTATGAGTGTATTCATCAAAAAATCCGAACTGCGCATGCGCCCGCCCCAAGATCCTTTGCGGCCGCCTGAGATTTTGCAGATTTTTGGACGGGAGCGCGCTTGCTAACAGTAGATATATGGGAAAACAAAATTGAGGCTTTAATTATACTTTGAGGGGATGTTCCACCTGATTGTCTATTCTTTGCAAAGAGAATTTTCACTTTGTTTCACATTATTCGCCAAGATTGGTGAAAACTCCCTTTGCAAAGCTCCTTCAAAATCAAAATGAATAAAGGTTACTTAAATCCAACATTAACAAATCAGTGATTGGAGAAAATGTAAAACTACTCCAAAGATTCAACACTGATTTTGCAGAACTGGCAACATCTGTCTAGAAGACACAACACAAAATGACTATTTTACACAAGAGCATAACCAACAACACAGCAGTGCTGAACCTAGGTGTCCTCTTATAGAAACAAGGAAAAACACACTATACATGAATGCAAAAAAATACTATACCTATTAAAAATACAATTCTAATTATTTAAATAAAGAAGTTGCTGTTTTTCTGTACATAAACAAAAAAAAGTTTTTAGACTTACATATTGTCAGTTTTTCCAGCTTGCTGAACGTGTTGCTAAGATCCTTTCCGATTCGTCTGTAGAAGACAAAATGTGCCAACAAAATGAATAAAATAAATACAATTTTAGAAACAACTAAAAGAGGAAGAAGACTGAAAAAACATAGGAAAAAAACAGAAGTGTGCTCTTGTTCCATTTAGGGATGCACAGATATATCGTCTGAAAATGGCATTTTTGGCTAAATGCCGAAAGTGCCATTTTTGGGTCAATACATGGGCGCATCCCTGATTTCTTTCCTCCCCGCTGGGTGCTGCTCTGTGTCCCAACGGGGAGGAAAGAAAGTGCGACAGCCGGTCGAGCTCTGCGGGAGGAGAGCGATGTGAGCGGCCGGCGTCTCTCCTCCCACACCGCTCAGCCTACTATCACTCTCCGGCAGAGTGGTGTGGGGGGTGGAGACAGCCAGCGCCGTCACAGGAGGCCGAGCTCTGTGACAGCTGTCAGGAAGGAGAGCGGGTACAAACACTCAGTGATCGCTGAGTGTTTGTAAATAATTGAGGACATAGCATGTTGACTATATCCTCAATTATGAATGAATGGGAAGTGATCTACATCACCTCCTGTTCATTCATGATTGTGGTAATAGTAAACACACTCTGTTCTCATGTTATCAATGAACGGGAACACTCAGAGGATTCCTGTTCATTGATAACTGGGGCTGCAGAAAAAAGGGATTGAGGACCCTGTGTCCTCAATCTATTTTTCTATTTTAAAAAGGGAAATATCAGGGGTCTGCTTAGACCCCTAATATTTCCCTGTAGCCCCTAAAAGTAAAAAATACATTAATAAATATAAAAAAATTTAAACGTTTATAATAAATTAAAAAAAAATGAAAATAAAAATTTTTCGGTTTCGGCCTGACAATTTTTTCTTATTTTGGTTTCAGTTTTGAAATGTCCATTTCGGTGCACCTCTAGTTCCATTATGGTCCATCAGAAATGGTCTCCAATCCTCTGCATCCACAAGCATTACGTCACTAATTTACAAATAGACCTTGGATGAAATCTTGAAGCGAAAGGTGCGAAAAAGAAGGCAGTCTTCAGAAGAACAACAACAACAGCATAATCCTACCTAGACTACTTGCTACTTCCTGTTGTTTAAAAGCTACCCAACTAAAGGACCTTTACCTACAAAAAAAAATAAAAAATCTAATTCTACCAATGGAACCTTCTATGTATGATGATTAATAATAACAGACATGTCAGGCGTACAATGCTGTGGATTTTTAATTACTTACACTTGCAGAGCATTCACTTCCTGCTTTGAAAGGGCAAAATTACTTTAGTTTACCAAAGCAATGCACACTGGGATTGCCTTGCCATCAGCAGAGCATTGCTCGGAAATCTCATCTGTAATCTCACGAGATCTCAGGGAAAGGCATTTTCCTCCCCTGAGATGATGAGCATGGTCACATGTCCTAATCACATGTGCCAGAAATCCAGGAAGTAATAGAGCTAGTAATCTGCCCTTAGTAAACATGACCACTGCCAGAAGACTGAGGAAGAAGAGAGAAATAAGGTATACAAAGCCGGCAATTATCTAGAAGTATGCGTTTGTAGATTGTCATTAGTAAGCAATTCTATAAGGTGTGCCTGTTGTTATTTTAAAGATATGGGTAAAGGTCCGCTTTAATCCTTTTGCAGACCATCAATTCCATTGAGTATTGAAGATGACTGCTAACATACTCACTAAAATATAGTTTTTGTTTTAAATTTGAAAGGTCATTTAGCATCTCAGCCTTTTTTGTGTGTACACCATTTAGAATGTAAACTCTTTGGGAGTTTTTGGGACACACTTGGACCTGTTTACTTTTATAAAAGGAAAATAGTCACTGTTGGTGCTAGTTACTGTTGGTGCTATTTAAATAAACACTGCAATCGTGACACAATATAGAGAAACGCTGTAATAGGTAAAGACGTTATGAGCAGAGAAAGGAAATAGAGAAAAATGTTTCTTACTTGGCCATAAGAGTAAATTCACTTCTCTGTTTCACAGCATTAAGAGAAGGATTAGACAGCTGAACACCATTCTGCAAAGAATAAATCAGATCAGCATGAGTGAAAATGACATTATCAGGTAACTACATCATGCTCTACCTGTATGCATTTCAGTGCATTACTCATGAAATGAATGGGAGCTATCTGACTATCCAGAAGTAAATTTTCACATCTTTAACTGGTTCTCCCATCAGGCTGTTTTATATATACATATTATACTTACAATAACGTAAGTGATCATTTAAAGTGGCATGTGCAGCAAATGTATATTTAGCCATTTACTAATAATGACACAAAAATGAGGAAGCAGTCTATTTTTTAATTTTTTTTTGTAAGTAGGTTCACACTTCTGCAGTAATGTAACATGTAATGCTGTACCATTCATTTTAAATAGCACCACAACACACCTGGATTTTTTTAACACACCGTAAAATAATTTCCTTGGAAATTTAATTGAGGGACACAGCATTCAGAGACAATTGGGTTATACTGTTTATACAGTTAAACTGGGTTATACAAATCAAAACCATGCAAAAAAAAAGTCAGTGCAAATTTACACTGATCAGCCTTGTATTACCCCTTTCACTCCCAACATGCCTAAATGTAATAACAAGCAGGGCTGAGAGTAAAATTAGAAACAGAGGTGTTGGACCTGTGTCTCCCAGTGAACTTCTAACAAAAGCTTTTTATGGAGAGTACAAAAATCCAATTTTCTCGTTCATTGAGGTGCAAAGAATTTGAAGAAAACAACATAAAACTTGAGAATACCTGCAGCTCAAATCGCTGCCTGAAGGACCTTATGCGCAAAGCTGGCATCATTTTTTAGTTTAACTTTATTTAATTTTTACTTCATTGCTGGAAACAATAGCCAGTCTGCTATTGGATATTTCATGGCAGCGGAGGCACGGGGAGGGAGGCAGTGGAGGACCAGGACAGCTGCGGAGGTACAAGGGGAGCAGCGGGGGAATGCAGCCACAACGGTCTCTCCTTCCCGCTGCCTCTGCTGATACAGGCGGGGAGAGCAGCGTAGATTGAAAGGGACCCAGATTGCTGCAGCCAGCACCAGCGGGGAGGAGAAAGGAGGAGCAAAGCGGCGGCAACTAATCGAAAAGCAACTAATTGATGACGAGAATCGTTGACAACTATTCTCATTAACGATAATCGATTAGTTGTTGCAGCCCAAGTGCAATTTTAGGCACATCAGGGTGCATGGGTCTTTCATTTTGACTGTGCTTCCTTAATGCAATGCACATCATAATGCACCACTCAATTGACTTTATACGCATTCAATAATAGTAGGGTTGGATCACATCATAATGCACCACTTAATTGACTTTATAAGCATCCTAAGGCAGGGCCGGATACCAGTAATATGGAATTCACAAGCCAGTCTGTCCAATCCAGGAGCAAGCAGGATTATCGCTAGGAATTTTTATTTTAAGGAGCGGTTATTTTTAAAAGAGCATTGGCTACCAGGTTCCTGGTATTTGTCCAGCACTGACCCAAGGATACAAATAAACAGCCCATTCCTCACAATGTGTCAGCAGATTGGGCATTTTATGGCCAGGCCAATTAAAGGCTTCTAGAAAGTTTTGAGACAAATGATCATAGAGGGCTCTGTTCTGTCAAAACAATTGATACAGTCCTACTATAAGCTTGCACAAAACACCAATTTTACTGTAGCTGTGCTCTATAGGATCTTCTTACATTTCTCTTCAGGTTTCTGCACATAAGATGGTTGAAAATGTCCGCAGCTTGTGTCCCATATCTGATAGTTTTACTTATCTTGCACGTAGAATCTAGCTGCCAGAAGGACAATCTCTTCTTGTGGCTGTATCATGTTGATGGAATTATGACAGAGAGAAAACTAAGGTCTGAATTTAAAAAGGTCACTAAACAGCAAAAGGGCTAGATGACTATAGGACTCCGTCCTGAAATTGTGGCACACCCCTAACTGCAAACATGGACAAAAACAAGCATAAAAAAAAACCCAAACATAACTGTATATGAACTTGTATGCCTTTTTCGCACTATTATGCTAACCTGACGTCCACGCAGAGACTTGCAAGCAGATATGAACTCAGCAGTGCGGTCCCGGCAGGACATCACGTTAGCTGGAGGAGGAAGAACCGGAGGAGAGAAAACCTCAGTAGTAGTGGAGGGCAGGACTTGGGTCTGTGGAGGTCCTACGTAAACTCCGTTATCAGTGTTGCGGGAACCGTGACGTTTACGAGTGTTCATGAGTCCTGGGCCAGCTGAAAGATAAACAAGTATTAATCCATGCAAAGAATGTGTAGGGCAAGCACATGGTCACCAAATAATGCCAGATGCCTATAATTTATAACACCAAATTTCAACAAGATATTTCTTTCAAACATCCCAAATGTTTGCTAGGCAATGCACAGTAAAGCTGCAGCTAACGATTATATTCAAAATCGATTAGTTAGCCGATCATTAAGTTCGATTAACCGGTTAAATCGGGATTTTAAAAAATAGCTCCAGTGATGAACTACTAGTTTGTATTGAGATTGCAGTCCATCACAGGAAGCAAGCTTGGAGCGGTGGAGTGTGGTGTGCAATATAGTGAAATGGAAAGTGCAAAATTATAGAGCAATCAATGCATAATGGCACCGGCTATAGGGGACTACAAATACCAGCAATAGAACATTATACAACGCAATGCAGAATACCACCAGCCCTAGAGGAATACAACAAATCCCAGCAATTATAGCTGGTGGTATTCTGCATTGTGCTGTATAATGTACTATTGCTGAGTTTTTTAGTCCTCTATAGCTGGTGGTGTTCTGCATTGCACCACTGTATAATGTATTATTGCTGGGATTTGTTGTACTCTTCTATAGCTGGTGGAATTCCACATTGCACTGTATAAATGTATTATTGCTGGGATTTGTAGTCCTCTATACAGCGCAATGCAGAATACCACCAGCTATATAGGAATACAACAAATCCCAGCAATAATACATTATACAGTGGTGCAATGCAGAACACCACCAGCTATAGAGGACTACAAATCCCAGCAATAATACATTTATACAGTGCAATGTGGAATTCCACCAGCTATAGAAGAGTACAACAAATCCCAGCAATACATTATAGAGCACCATGTGTGGGAAAGTGCAAGTTTAGCTGAGCAGTCTTCCAGCAACTTGCTTCTGAGATTGGGCCTGTCCGTCGGCGGCTGTCATCCCCCCACACCTGCACCTCCTTACTTCTTACCCGCGTCCCTGTGCCGATCTTGGATGTGGGTGGGCGGTGAGCGTGAGGCGGGGAGGAGGTGCGGCCTTTGGATCGTGGATGCGGGCGGGTCTGGCAGCGGAGAGCGCGCGTGGAGCCGTGAACAGGGCCAACTAATCAAAAGCCGATTAATCGACAATCATCGATTATTATCAACTTAGCAGCCCTAATGCACAGTCACAAGTATACCATAGAGGAAATAAGATGGATGTATAATCTTTCATACCATTAGGCAGGCCATTGACAGAACCATTTTAAGAAGATAGCAGAAGGATCAATGAATAGTCATGATCAAGATGACGGTAAGTGAACAAACTGATTGTTTTTTGCAACTCATACAATATCAGAGTAATTCTTTCTAATCATTTGCCATCTAAGCAGTAGCTGACGTCTTCAAGACCTACTAGGAATGCACCAAAATTTTGGCTGCAGAAACATTTCAGGCAAATAGCCAATAGTACCAAAATGGCCGAAAATGCAGTGCATCCCTAGCTTCTCTCCTCTCCCCTGGGCGACGGTCTGTGTACCCTCCGATCCCCGTTGCTTTCCCCCACCTGTGTCAGCAGAGGCAGTGGGGATGGGAGGGGACACAGAGGCAATCCAGCTGCCTGTGCCCAGCTGTCAGAAGGCCGAGGGGGCAGGCGGTGATCTGACAAGGATCAGACAAGCTGTCAGGAGGCCGAGGTCTCCACCCACACCGCCTCCTGTGACAGGCGGAGCAGACAGGATGGACAGCAGAGTACAAACACTCAGCGATCAATTCACTAAATGTGAACAATCTACATAGCTGGTACCAGCCACAATTAAGGCTTGTCAAAGATGGAAAAAAATGTCATCTGGTTTGACGAGGATCAGACAAGCTTGCGTGACAGCAGGTTTGTTTCATTTTAAACAAAAACAATGGGAAAAAAAATGTATTGGCAAATACAGAGAAACCTGATTTTCCAACAGGATGGAAAATTCTTGTCAGCAGTTTACCAGTGATGAGAGATGTTCAGTGTTAATTTAGTCGACTAAAATGTTTCATCATAGTTTTTGTCATCTGCATGTTTTCACCGATGAAAACAAAATAAAAACTAAGTTAATAGGAGTAAAACTATGACCAAAATACATTGCAATTGTCTCTACTGGAGATTTAGTTGACAAAACTAAACTAAAACAATTCAGATGACTAAAATGCGACTAAAACTAAAATGTGTATTTTAGTCATCTGAATTATTTTAGTTTTGTCAACTAAATCTCCAGTAGAGACAATTGCAATGTATTTTCGTCAGTTTTACTCCTATTAACCCCTTCATGACTAACGACGTACAGTGTAAGTCGCTAGCATCGGGGCTGTTTAAACAGACTCCCGGCGGCTTTTGCCCCATATGTGATAGCAATTAAAGTAAATTAAAGTAACGTAAGAAAAAAATGAAATAAATAACAGTTTTTAAAATTAACATTACATAAAATAAATCTAAAAATAATGTAAAAAATGTTTTAAAGTACCCCGCCGCGAGCACGCGCGTCGCCTGGTAAACACGCTTCAGGTGCGCCTACGTATGAAAACGACGAACGCGCTACATGTATTTTTTAAAAGTAGTAACTTGCATGTAAAAAAACACAAATCCGGCCGACACAGCAGCTCAGGGATAGCAGTTAAAAGCTCCTCGTGTGTGAATGAATCTGCCTTTTGACGCGTTTCGTCATGTGACTTTTTCAAAAAAGGCAGGATATCTTTAGCAGCTTTAGGCTCAAGTTTAATCTAGGTAGCTCCAGGAGCGCAGAATTCATCTCTCTTATAATTATCTATAACTATCTGTAGATTGCCATTACTAAACATTTAAAACAATGTCTTTGCTGTCATTTTTAGGATAAAGGTGAAGATCCTCTAAGTATTTGAGATGTCCCAATATTGAGGCTGCCAGCCGCTCGTTCAGCCCAGCACCTGTCGCAGAGCCCTGGTAAAATCTGGATGCAACCATAGTGAGAAACTGCCCTGAAATCATTAAACGCTATAGTTTTAGAAAAAAAAGGTTAGATGTCCCTTTAAGAAGAAGCACCGGTAATTGGTATCCGCGAGAACCTGAGGGAAAGTACTTGGAAAAAAAAAAATGGTATCGGGGATCTCCCTAACAAGTATCTTTATGGTTTATAAAAGATTAAAACCATTTTTGGAATCCAAAATTCTTGTGTTGCAAAAATCATGCATCACTGTATTAAAACATTTTAAGCTGGTAAATAATCCAAACATTATAGTTTATTGCTTATAGTTGTAAGAATATTTCTATTCCTAATAAAAAGGAAAAAAATAAAACTTTAACCCTCGCAGTGGGGCCTCTCTTTCCCTCCGATGTAGCGGTCTAAGGTCCCATAAATCATCACGCTCAATACACTGTATATAGCCGAGAGGACACAGAGAAACTGTCCAATGCTGCAGCGTAGGAGGGCACCGGCTGGAAGGGGCGCTCTCCTGCTCGGAGCTTCAGGTGAGTATAACTGTTACTTTTGAACCTAGACAAAAATTAGCACATGACCCCACACATGGCTACCGCAGGGGTAGTCCCACTGCATGGGTTAATAAAAAATGTCCTAGAATTCTTTAATAGTCACTACATTTTCAATAAGATCATGTAAAAAAAAAAAGAATTATTGAGATACGTTGTAGGTATTGGAATTTTAAAATCAATCAAAATGTGTCCAAACCCCCCCCCAAATAAAGCTTGCCCTCAGAAGAACTTACTGGGAAGAGGAAATGTATCGTGTCACGTGGTATCCAATCTACCTTGAGCCTCAAATGCTGATACTTTGGTACCAAGCTAGTGGGACAGCTCTGCCATTAAAAACATCTTTTATATGCCAGCTACCTGGTTGCACTGCCAAAAATCCAACATCTGTGCTTAGTTCAGATTGCTTAACCCACGATACAGTATAATGCATTCATTATAAAGGTTCGCATTTTAATTATTAATGGAAATAACTGGTCTAAAAAGGCACCTAGACACTAGGGCTGCAACAACTAATCGACATAATTGATTATAATCGATTATTGAAAAAGTTGTCAACTTTTTCAATAATCGATTAATCGGCTTCCGATCAGTTGGCCCTGTTCACGGCTCCACACGCGCTGCGCGCCGCACCTCCTCCCCACATCATGCTGGCCGCTGCCAGACCCGCCCGCCCGCATCCATGATCTTCACGCCGCACCTCCTCCCCGCCTCACTCTCACCGCCCGCCCACATCCACGATCGGCACAGGGACGCGGGGAGATGTAGTAAGGAGGAGCAGGTGTGGGGGGATGACAGCTGCCGATAGACAGGTCCGATCTCAGAAGCAAGTTGCTGGAAGACTGCTCAGGTAAGCCTGCACTTTCCCCCCACATGGTGCTCTATAATATATTGCTGGGATAGTGGGATTTGTAGTCCTCTATAGCTGATGGTACATTGTGCTGTATATTATACAGAGCAATGTACCATCAGCTATAGAGGAATACAAATCCCAGCAATACATGGGATTTGTTGTATTCCTAAATAGCTGGTGATATTCTGCACTGCGCTGTATAGAGGACAACAAATCCCAGCAATAATACATTATACAGCGCCATGCGGAATACCGCCAGCTATAATATACTATTGCTGGGATTTGTTGTATTCCTCTATAGCTGGTGATATTCTGCACTGCGCTGTATAATGTACTATTGCTGGGATTTGTAGTCCTCTATAGCCGGTGCCATTCTGCATTCATTGCTGTATAATTTTACACTTTCTTTTTCACTATATTGCACAGCACACTTTTTTTTTTTTCTTTTTTTACCTCCACCGCTCCAAGCTTGCTCCTGTGATGGAGTGCAATCTCAATACAAACTAGCAGTCCATCACTGGAGCCACTTAAAAAAATTAATTTTATTGTTTATCCGATTAACCGATTAATCGAACTTAATAATCGGCTAACTAATCGATTTTGAAAATAATCGTTAGCTGCAGCTCTACTAGACACCACACACACACACACCTTCCAGAGTGGTTGTGTGTTGCTCCCAATACTTCCACTGTCTGAAGAATCGCTTAAAAAATGACCATTGCTTTGTAAGAAACCATATAAACAAGCCCACAGACATGGAATAATCACTGCCAATCAGGGTCATTGTGGCTGGATAAGGAACAATCATATCTATGGGTAGCAGCAGAAAACTGTTTGGGCTGGGGTTTTTTGGGGGCCTGTTGCTATTGTTTGTCCCAAGATAAAGCCAGAATTAGACTGGCCATCAACCTCCCTCCTTACAAGTCAACGTGCATACTTAGATGATATATATCAATGTTAAAAGCAGGATTGTTGACATAGCCGTTTGATAAGTGAACAGAAAAGCTAAGTGCCCTGTGATGTCTGGTGAATGTTAACTTCAGTAAAGATCTCATCTGTCTTAATGAGGCAAACAAACATGTTGGTGTTCCATTACGATAACCGAGAAGCCTCTCATTTATAGCATAACATATACTGGATGCAGTATGAAGACATACTTTATACAGCATGTTCATATTGCATCACCATTCATGCCATATTTTCACTTATTAATACAACACATACACTATATTACCAAAAGGTATTGGGACACCCTCCAAATCATTTGATTCAGGTGTTCCGTGAAATTCCTTGCTACTAAATATTCTGTGGTCAACTGTTCGGTGGTATTATAACAAAGTGGAAGCAACTGGGAACAACAGCAACTCAGCCACAAAGTGGTAGGCCATGTAAAATGACAGAGCGGGGTCAGCGCATGCTGAAGTGCACAGTGCGCAGAAGTCGCCAACTGTCTGTACAGTCAATAGCTACAGACCTCCAAACTTCGTGTGGTCTTCAGATTGGCACAAGAACAGTGCGTAGAGAGCTTCATGGAATGGGTTTCCATGGCCGAGCAGCTGCATCCAAGCCTTACATCACCAAGTGCAATGCAAAGCGTTGGATGCAGTGGTGCAAAGCACGCCGCCACTAGACTCTATCGATTCTCTGTCTGGCAATATGATTGATGTGTCTGGGTTTGCCAGGAGAACTGTACTTGTCTGACTGCATTGTGCCAAGCGTAAAGTTTGGCGGAGGGGGGATTATGGTGTGGGGTTGTTTTTCAGGGGTTGGTCTTGGCCCCTTAGCTCCAGTGAAGGGAACTCTTAAGGCACCGCTTAGGGGCGGGCTTCCGATGACCGCAGTGAGGGGCGGGCTTCCGTTCACGGCAAACGGGCAGTGTGCGCACAACGGCACTTGTCGAACAAGCAGGCCACTAACCCACCGAGAATCGTATGATTCTCGGCGGTTTTTCAAGCCTGCTTGTTCGACGGAAGACTTGCGACCGTACAGTAGAAACGGTTGAACGCCCAATTGGCGTCCCAATACTTTTGATAATATAGTGTATAATTGCAATATACTGCATGTATAAGTGGAAGGGCTTGTGGGAATTGTTTTGTTCTCTGTCACTGCTCACATAACTGCACACAACTGGTCAGCCAGTACTGGGGAAAGACCGATGGGGATCCTCAGAAGGATATACATACGTTAAAGGTTTGGCCCAGAGTTCAGGTTTAACACCGCCCCTTGTCTTGTTACCATAACATACGGGAAAGTGTTCTGTAGTCCACAGAAGCTAACTGGGCAGTACAGGGAGAGAGCACAAGAAGTTACAAGTTCATTCTGGCAGAATCAATATGTATTCTTCTGTACATGCAGCATTTTTAAAAAGACAAAAAAAATGGGGAAATGTTCATGTATTGGAAAGAGGTTTGTTTTTTACAATTTTGTCCATACATGTAATTCAAAAGAAGGCAGAACGTTCACTGGAATGAGTAAACAAGATGAAGCTGTGTTCACTTCAATTGACCAATCAAATACTACCCAAAAATCCTGACTTTTTGTTTCTCTGCAAGTGAATGGCTATTGAAGCTGTGAAGTGTGGGAATCTGTAAAAAAAAAAATACAAATAAATGGACTTTATAGGTAGATCCTTTTTCTATACAGTTGATGGTAAACGCTGCTGTTCCGACATATCAAAGATGAAACAAAATGTGTGAGCAGCTGATTTACCACTAACTAGTTTACTAGCAGTGGATGGGATGATATAGTGAGTTACAGAATATGTATATACCATTATTTCACAGCTACACATACCAAAGTTCATCAAACTTTATAAAAGACAAACGTCACACCAAGCTATGCAGCATTTCCTTTTATGATGCATTCACACCAAAATATGTGCATTGGATGCGACTCAGTGCAAGTGTGAGATCCAGTGTACCCATCGCACTCCTGACCCAATAATACCCGTAGAGTCGGGTGGGTGCCAAAGTGACTGCAGATGCCTCTGCAATCCAAGATAAGTGTATGTATAAACTCACTCGCACTCCAATAGAATTTCAAGTAAAAAACGATTTATTGACTCGATTGCGATCACATCATATAGCGACGTTTCGGAACTACAGCGGTTCCTTCTTCAGACAAACAGAATATGCAGCCATATACCATTATTTCACAGCCACACATACCAAAGTTCATGAAACTTTATAAAAGACAAACGTCACACCAAGCTATGCAGCATTTAAGTTTAGGATGCATTCACATCAAAATGTGTGCATTGGATGTGACTCAATGCCAGTGTGTTCATTCATGTTGGCATAGTACGTTGACATGCGTTGCATGGTTTGATATTTACACATACGTTAAATATACGTTGTGCTGAAAGAAAGAAAAAAAAAAAAGTAAAGCCTGCTCTACTTTGTTTTCAGCGCAGCTCACATCAACACAATGCACTGGTGTATAACTCTTCCACTCTCACCCAATTTTCAGATGTCCTTGCATTGGCATGCATTGAAAAAATGCATTGCAACAAATCTGGGGTGAATGGAGCCATAAACTTCCACAAAGGTACGACTATCTCCCAAACCATACTATAGAACTAATAGAAAAAAAAGGTCAATAGTACCCAATGTTGCTTAAAATGAGAAAACATGGTATGTCAACCTGAAGACAAACACCGTGCCTTCCAGCAGCTCAGCGCTAACTGCACAGGCATGTATTGATTTGGCAGGGCACGGTCAAATGTGCCACCTTATAATGGCAGTGGTACAGTAATACGTAGTGGCAGAGTGGAATGACTGACAGTCACTGCTCTCCACATGGAGCTGAGCAATCAGTGCTTACATGATTGCTCAGCTCTTAGTATAGAACCAGCAAATGACAGCTCCAGTGTCCCATGCTGGCACTAAGCCGGGAGAGTAGTTTTACTCTCCTCTTACTTCTCCTTTAATTATTCATGTGGGTTTATGCTGCCACCACATCTAATGAACACAGCTGTCTCTCAATGAACGCAGAGAAAAGAAATTGAAAGTACATAGTTTCTATTTTCTCCATAGTTCATTGGCAGACATGTCTGGATTCATTAGGATACACTGTGCTGGCAGCACAAACTTACAAATCTGGTGTGGTATCTCTCAGTGGAGTCAGAGAAGAGAATCTTGTAATGTGCACACAAATTCCATCAGGTCAATATGCCGGTGATAACAGACAAGTAATGTATTCTCTGGTGAGGAACACAGGCAAGCTGCTGTCCACAATGACAGGGAATGGTGGAGTTGAGGGGACACTCCTTTCAGTGACCCCCATGACTGTTCTATAATGAAGGTGATGATATACACTTGGGGGTAACAGCACAGCAACAAGTGGGAGCACTGCAGTCACCCATATTCAGTGACCACCTATGTAGAGTGACCACTGCTAACATCATCATAACACAAAGCCCCCTGAAACCAATTTCCCTTTCCCGGTGACTCCAGGTTATGACGTAACCCGCCTGAATAACAATGACCCCCTTCCCCGGTTCCCTCAGAGAAGGCACACCGTGTCTGTACGGCGTCCTCGTCACAGACAGCCAGCTCAGTCTTCCATTACAAACACTTACGGTCCTTTATTCTTCCGTCACAACTCCTTTTCTGCCTCAGCAGCCGCCTTCGCAGTCCTCGTCTGTGCCGGGGGTTTCGCTGACGTCAGCGCCACGTACTCACGCGTCACTGGCTACTAAGCGCCAGAGAGCGCAGAATGATGACGTTAAAACGAGGCGCTCATATGACAACCCGGAAGTGGGCGAGACATACAGAGGCAGTGAAAGAACCACCATACCTATTTACCGCACAACGCTGGCGTGACCTGACCTACAATAACCACTGACTGCGGGCAAAGTGCTCTGTTGTGGATGATCTGCCTTACTTCTTGTCCTTTACTCAGTTTATAATCTGTTAAATGGAGCCTGACAATGCTGAGTGCTCATTTGGGAAAATACTAACTGGTAGGTTGTCTCTGGCGGCAGGCTTTAAAGTGACCCTGTCAAGATTTTATATATTTACCAATGGCAAGGTTCTGTAATAGAAGAGCTGTGTGTCTGACCTTCCCTTTCTTGCTGCCTTTGTTACTGTTTTTTGCATTTGACACTTCCAGGAGTGTTGGATGGCTGTGTCCCTCACCACACACTGTAGTTTCTTCCTTCAACCCTACGTCACTGCCAAATCCTATAGTGGCAGATGGTGGGATGATGAAAGTATGGTGCTCGGCAGGGGAACACAGACATCCAACTCCTGGAAGTGTCCAATACCGAAGAAACTAGTGGAGGCTGCAGCTCTGATATGAAGGGAAGGTATGACACATGGGCTACCAGAAAAGTGAGTATACTCTTCCACTAGAGAGAATTGCCAATAAGCATTATTGAAGGACCTGCCAGGCAGGGCCGGATTTCCCACAAGGCTGCTGAGGCCCGGGGCAGCAGGGGTGGTATTCCTATCGCATGAACAGGCGGGTAGTATTTTTTCCTACATTTAGCCCTGCTTTGGGAAAGCAGGGCTAAATGTACAGTTCGTTTTGTACCAGTTAGCTCCTGTGTGATAGCAATAAAGTTAGGTGAAAAAAAAATTTAATTTATATAAAGTAAAATATAATTAAAAAAAGTTAAAAAATATTTTAAGATAAATAAAAATTTTAATAAAAAATATATAAAAAAATAAAAGATAACATTAAAATTAAAAAAGTGCTAAAAAAACAACAACCCTTCCGCCCCCGTCATCTGGTTGCCATTCTCCGTTGGGGGGGTTGGCAGGCAGGGAGAGGGGCGCATTGAGGAACCTGACCTTGAGGCAGCAGAGGGAGTAAATCCGTCCCTGCTGCCAGGGACACTTCAAAGCCCAACTCCAATCTCCACCCCACTCAAATGAAACCCCTGGAAGCCATTCCATGTGTGCAATTAAGAAGTATACTGTGGGTACAAGGACAGCATCAATGTGTACAGAGTTACTAAAGAAAATCCTCATGCTCGATTCAACCACGCTTCATTACTCCACAACTGTTGTTCAGTGCAATGTGCCCACAAGCACAATTTGTCACCGTTTGCAAGAGATTTTTTGTCTTCAGTGTTCCCCGGGTCTTTCTAATCCTAACAGCGCCTATGAGCTCCCACCAGAGCATGAAATAAAGTAATAATATGCAGTGCTATGGAATTATATAAAACAATAACAAAGTGCTATAAAAGTGAAATCATATTCAAGACATACAATCCTTCATAAAGTCTTATGTATAACTTTCCAATAAATCACATAAGTGCTACAAAACCTGTTCTTTTATGTCTGCCAATTATCTCTTCAATGTGTACTAATATATTGAATTACAAAGTGTCAATTAGGGCTGCAACAACTAATAGACATAATCGATTATTGAAAAAGTTGTCAACGTTTTCAATAATCGATTAATCGGCTTCCGATCAGTTGACCCTGTTCACAGCTCCACACGCTGTGCGCCGCACCTCCTCCCCACCTCACGCTCGCCGCTGCCAGACCCGCTCGCATCCATGCTCTTAAATGTTGATTGAAAGCTGCTGTACTGTAAACCCGTGGGTCTAAAGGTATTTCGATTGAATATACAGCGCTAATAACTCAATTAGTGAATGTTAGATTACTAAATACAAGTGTATATATACAAACTATTTCTAACATGCGACTGTGTCAATTGATGCAATCGATGCTAATAACAAGTGATATGTGAAACACAATGTTCTTAAATAATAATTGGTGTCAATATCCTCTATAGACAAGAACCATGACTGAAAACAAATTGTTAAACCATCGTGCTATCTTAAACAATATATGAATTTTCTTTTTATCCTTCACATTGATTCTAATGTGTGATAAATCTCTGTGCAATCAGTCTGTATGTGAATAAAAAGTCTCTATGATAATTTAATTCTGTGCAAATAAACGTATGTATAAAATACAAAAAGTCTCTGTGATAATTTGGCTCCGCTTCAATAAAGGTGATCGAGTCTTCCAGTGTTCGGTGATTTAAATAGTGCTTTTCTGGGGTTTGTATTGTTACCAACACATTCCCCTTTCAGAGTGCGTACTCACCGCAAACTTTTGGCTGTAACAGACAGCCCCACACGTTTTGTCTGATGGAACACGCTAATACGGCGTCTTTATCGGCACCTACTGACCACCAGTCTTTGAAGTGTAGAGTGTTCATCCAATCATGCAAAGAAAAAAGTCCTTCATCGTGTAATAATTTCCAGGAGAAGTTTATTAGAAAAATAAAATTCAGTAACAATAAAAACACATCCGGCCGGTTCTGTTTTAATATTGTTGCTTCAAATGACCGTATATGCACATGAGCTGCCTTCCAAAGTGTTGCCTCAGATCAGGGGAGTCTGCATTTGTAGCAATGTGAACATTGTGAACCATTTCATGGAACCCTGCCTGAAGAGCATTTTCAACCTGCAAGAAGACTATGCCCAAACCCACACTTGAGGTGTCATCTGAACCAAAAATGTTCGATCACCTTTTATTGAAGCGGAGCCAAATTTTCACAGAGACTTTTTGTATTTTATACATACGTTTATTTGCACAGAATTAAATTATCATAGAGATTTTTTATTCACATACAGACTGATTGCACAGAGATTTATCACACATTAGAATCAATGTGAAGGATACAAAGAAAATTCATATATTGTTTAAGATAGCACGATAGTTTAACAATTTGTTTTCAGTCACGGTTCTTGTCTGTAGAGGATATTGACACCAATTATTATTTTAGAACATTGTGTTTCACATGTCACTTGTTATTAGCATCAATTGACATAGTCGCATGTTAGAAATAGTTTGTAACATTCACTAATTGAGTTATTAGCGCTGTATATTCAATCGAAATACCTTTAGACCTACGGGTTTACAGTACAGCAGCTTTCAATCAACATTTATATTAGTACACATTGTTTAGAGTATCACAGTAGATATAGGATTCACTGGATTTAACTTGTCGTTATTTATTTTATTTGATCACCATCCATCGATTTATGGTTTTAATTTTATTGGTATAGGTTCATATGTTAAAAAATTGAACATCCAAGCGCTGCTCATCCAGCTAAACAATATCTCAACAAAGTGCAACTGTGCTTTAAAACTCTCCCATATACCAAAGTGATATTCAATCCACTTTGACATAATCACTATCAGTCACAAGACACTTCAATTCCACCTCTGTACTCTGTGTGTCACTTCAAACTGAATACTGCTCACCTTCTCTTAATTAAGATTCCTTAAGAGACCTTATCTTAATTAAGATTCGGTCATGCACGCGTGTATATAGAACTCAATTCTTTACGTTTTTCGTAGTCCTCTGCAGAATTCTAATAAAAGGAAACCACTCATCCTCCTTAGATCTTACCACTTCTGCACGTTACTGATGGAATTAGGTTATTAAATGATAGCGATACCTAAATATCCCAACATAATCCACTCCAAACATCCAGCGCTGAGGCCGCCATTGTGCTGCAACACACGTGTGTTAGAGCTGCTTTTGCCTTTCGAGGTGCCATTTAAAATGAATGGCACTGCAACATGCTATTCCACATATCGTACATTGCAGGAACATGTGTGTTACCACAAAGCACCCTAAAAGGTGTGTTTAAGCCTGTGACTGGAAATGTATATCAGAATTTAAATACATTGTACTGACATTTTAGTACATCCCACAATTTATTGATACACACTTTAGGTCCTACTTTTTGTTGAGGCTTTTCAGGCCACTGACAGTGCCATGTAAGTGTAGGCACTATTGGATGTGTTATTATTGCACCCGCAGGTCTCTAGGTTTGGCATAGGTTTGGGGTAATGTATTGAGTAGGCAGTTGTTAAAATAAATGATACTCCCAAAGGTAAAATATGCCAGATATGCACTAACGGTTGAATTAAAACTCTATTAGTTTTCCGGAGTAAAAAATGGAGATGAACATTTGACTAATTGCTATGGGCAACTTGGCTACTTTTGCAACAATGTTGGAAAAAAGGGTCAATCTGTAATGGTGGCCTTTATGTTAGGAGCAACATAAAATGTTTTGTTAGTTTCAGCTAAACTCCAGGCAGACAGAAAAAGAAAAAAATAGTGCTACCAGAGTTTGGATTAGTAGCCTCTTCATAGCCCCAATCATGCCATATCCCGCAGGACTGTCACAGGATTGCATCCCATGGGTCCAGGACACGTCTCACATCTGAAGGGCAAGCTGTCCTTGTGGAGGGCAAGGTGTCTGGCAGTCACAGCACATGGAAGGAAAAGCAAGGAGAATTTAAGGAAATCTCTTTTCTTCTGACTGCCAGCGTTGGCACATTTTTTTCCTTCACAGTGACATCACAGCATTTTCTTCTACTGAGCACCAATGCTCAAGAATGATTTCCTCTCACTTATCACAAACACTACAATGGTCTACCTTTCACTAACTACTGAGACAGGGAAAATCCTTTTCCTCACATACATAGTCCGGATCCCTGCACTCTAGCCTATGTTGTACCTCACATACTCCTAATTCCTGCAATCTATACACTATGTTGTACTCTTCATAGAATAGTGAGAGCAAAAAAAAAACAAGTGCTCAGTCGAGTCTGCTCTTTTTTAATATGATATGTTGTACTTACCATAGTCCTGAGCCCTGTACTCTTTACAGTATTTTGTACTTACTATGTTCAATGTTACAGAGTCCTGACCCCTAAAATCTATACCCTTTGTTTTACTTACCATAGTATCAAGTCTTGCATCTTATACAGCAGGGTCATTAAATGGGGGACCATGCACCAGCCTTGGAGTCCGGTGTATCCACTGTCAGACGGCCATAAACCAGTGCAGGTTGGCGATTGTGGTCCAGACAGGGTTATGGCCGTCTGACAGTGGATACACCGGCCTCCAAGGCTGGTGCATCCACTCCCAGCTATAATCCAGGGCAGGCCCCTCTTTTGCTTCAGTCATTGGCTGCTAGGACCACTGGTATCCTAGCGACCAATGATGTCAGGCAGGGCCAGCTTGTCAACTCAGGATGAAGAACGGGAGCAGACCGGGGACGTTCCCTGATCTGCTCTGTGATGAATGAAGTGTTTATTATCTCAACAGCTGCTTTATGCTTTAGTAGGGTAGCTTAGTAGCTTTTGTAAGGTAGGCTTACGCAAATTTATATCTCTGTCTATATTCTGTGAGCAAAAAAGCATATGTAAACAAACATTTTTTTAAAATTATTCTTTGTTCAGAGGTTTATGTGCATCTTGTTTGTGGCACAGTAATTGAGATATACTGTATTTTGTTTAATTTGTGTGCAGTGTATACCCAGTGACCAGACTAATACTTTAACTGTGTCCTTTTTAACTACGCCCAATATTCAGTGTTACATCGTCATGCCCACTTTTCCCTAGAGCCCACTGGACACATAGTATATCCCCACACCACGCTGTATACACCCAATATCCTTACACCAGACTGATGCTCTTTTCTAAGAGATGATTCCAACTACATGTGCAGAGTCGATTGGATGATCCAGACCATTCTGAATTTAAGTCCTTTTGTTTGGCAATAAACATGTAATATGTCCTTCAAACAAGCATGAATAAAGAATGCTTTGAGATGATACCTGTAGTGACCCTGATAATGTCTGGTAAAAACCTAACCCAAAAATGATCTTATGATTACTGAATGCCAACAAACCTATTCTCCATTGAGTGGCCTGAAATGTCATTTTAGTTCTACAAATAAAAATTTCCCAGATATGACATGGTAGAAAGGGGGAAATAGACCTTTGAGCTCTTCCAGAAGAATAAACCTCACCTCGAAAATTACCTGACCATCTGTGCACTTAAGGTATGAAACCATATTGTGTTTGCAGTGGGGGGAAAAACATGCAATATAATGTTTGTTACTTATGTTGTCAACCAATTCTTATTTTAATCTTTTGCAGGCGTCCTTATTAAGAAGACGGTGCCTGCTTTACAGAGTGTACTTTTCTATAGTAAAGAACCAAGTGTTTGTAACCACTAAGCTTTTGTAAACTTTATGGTTAAAGATTGCCTGCAAATAAATACTCAATACTTAATCCTTGAGCAGTATACTGCCTTACTAGCTGCTATTCTTATAAAGGTGCCCATACATCTTGTGATTATCGTTCGATTTGCGAACACAATTGGGTTTTTGTACGATAATCGGCCAGTTGATGGGAAGCGTACAATCAGAATTACTGTACAACTGGACGAATTTCGACTATAGGGCAGGCTATAAAACTTTTTTTGAATCATACAAAAATCGATGGATTAGTGGCGTTTTAGTATGAGAAAAATCTCAACATGGACACGGCACAATTGCAAACGAAAATCAATTCTGTCGATTGACGAAATTTGGACAGTTAGTATTGCTAAAGAACGATAATTGAAATCCACATTGGTCTGTGCATGATGGAGCAGTCGTGCGGAAATCGAACTACGGTTCAATGACGGGATATAAAAAAAAAAAAAGTACTATAATTGTAAGGTGTATGGGCACCTTAAGGCAGTAAATTTCCCTTTTGGCCTGTGTCGGTTGAAGTGACACAGAGTGATGTCCTCTCTCTGTTATTATTGCCTAATATGGAATCTGTATACTCCTAGTAAGGCACTGAACTACGTCCTTATTATGAAGTCACTTGCTGCCTGGAGAGTCTCCTTCAAATTATGCAGATGAATAGTGGTGAACTAGTGAGTGTTCCTTTGGTGCAGTTTATCAATGTATTATCCATCAATACACAGAGATTTCCTAGGTTCAGTGTGTTGCTGAGCCAGTGCTAAGGATTCATAAAGATTTTTTTACTTGGTGTGTCCTGCTGAGTCAAGGATGGGGATACATAGAAATGTCCAGGTACAGCATACTACTGAGCCTGGGATGGAGGTTACAAAGGGATTTTCCAGGCGCACTGTGCTGCTGAGCCAGGAATGGATATACACAGAGATTTTCAAGGTATTCTGCCAGGGTTGGGGATACATAGAGGTTTTGCAGGTACAGTACCACTGAGCCAGGGATGGCAATATACATAGATTTTCCAGTTGTGGTGTGCCAATGCTCCACGGATAGAGCTGCAATGGGGAAGTATTCATCTATGGAATTTATATATTTTCAATGCCATTTGCCTTTTTCTCCTATGAGTCCTTTTTTTATTGGAAATTTATTCCAGAATAATACTACATTGCTGAGCCAGTGGTGGGTATACATAGACATTTTCCAGTGTGCTGTTAAGCCAGTGGTAGGGATACATAAAAATATTCTAGATACCATGTTCGGCTGAGCCAAAGATTGGGATAAAAAACATTATCCGTGTATGGTTTGCTTATTAGTCAGTGATGAAACTAAGACCTCATTCACACAGATATAGTAAACACTGCGTACAGATGCATGCTTATTTCTGTGTGCATCTGTATGCAACACATGCAAATACATGGCCCCATACACACAGCTGCGTATGGTGCCATGTTTTCACGTTGCGTACAGATGCGCACAAAAAAAGGGAACAGTGCTAAACCTGGGGCCGCAAATTGTACGTATTTTTTGCACGTAAACGCATGTATACACATACAATGTAATGTTTCTGGTGCTAAAAATAAAAAAAATGTACGCATTGAGAACGCATACCTGCTGACCACGCATATACACGCCAATATGCATCACAAAGATGCATATTTTACACATGATTCTGCACTTGCATTCCTTCTTAGAGCTTGTGAAGGAGACTGTTAGAAAAACATTGGTACTACAATGTATTTATTTTAATTATTTTTCTTTTTGTATGTTCAATGAGCAAGCACACTTCTGCTTGTCAAGGAGCTTTATTTTGTTACAAAGTCAAATTTGCAGGATCTAGTTTCACACAAATCTTTGGTCATGCAAGGATCCAGCTCTGTAAATAAATGTTCACATACAATGGTACTTATCACAGTGATGTAAAAATAACCAGATTAAGAGGAGTTGCTTGTTCAGCATGCATTTAATTATGTGCCACGTGTCCCTACACACCACCCAGTGTTTAAACACACTACTCAACAGTGCTGAGCGTAATCCAGTGATAATATACAAAGGCAAGTGATAATAGGTGATATTTAAAGTATATTTCCACTTTTGAATAAACACAAACTTTACATTTGTTACTTGTTATTATTCACCTAGCATAACTTAAAAAAATGAATCAAAAATTGCTGCTGGCATACTACTTTTTCTCTAAACTGAATTTTGCACTTGAATTCAAGGGGGTGGGGAGGTTAATGTTAACATAATTAGCCCTGACTGTACTGGCAGATCTCCTTATCAGTGCTAAACTAGATTTGAGCACTATGTCATAACAAAGGGTTAAAGGCATTCTATTTTAATGAAAGGAACCTCGGTGTGTCTCTAGTCTTTCCATGGGAACAGACACTTTCCTGACATTTTGAAAAAGTCTAATGCAGTCTACCGAGAGGCCTGCTACATAAATATCTGAAAGGTAAGAAATATTTTACACAATATATTTTTAGGTATGTTGCGTGACTAGGAACATATATAGTGGGGGCTTTCTCAAATTTGCTTGCAAAAGGGGAAATAATCTTTTATTCTCCATCATACACACTACAAGATATTGTTAGAAATGAGCAGAGCAACATTTCATCATTTTTTTCAATAAGACAAAAAACAGTGTAGTAAACTATAGTAACCAATCAGAATGAATCTATGTTTTCAGTATTGGAAATCTGCTCAGTTATCGGTTTGATGTGTACATCATACTTGCTTTGCTTAAAGCCAAACTCTGAAAAAAATGATAATTTACACACCGCACTGGGTGTGTAAATTATTACTGAAAAGCTGTGTGTAATGTGTGAAGGGCTGTTCAAAGTTAAAAAAAATCTTTCATTGCAGCATGCCAGCTCCTGCATTTAACTCTTGGGTTCTGGGCGCTGCAAGGAGTATTATCCAAGAAAAATACAAGGCATTTTGTGAATGGGAAAGTAGTGAGAAGGGGTTGGGATGCAAATGGAGTACAAGTAGTGAGAAGGGGCAGGGATGCAACTGGAGCACTTCACTGCTCAAGTCACATCCCTCACTCCCTGCAGTGTTCCAAAGTCAAGAATTATGTGTAGGAGCCACACAGCTTTTTTTAGTGATAATTTACACTCCCACTGTGGGGTGTAAACATTTTTTTCCCCTGGAGTTTGGCTTTAATGCAGGCACCTATTTTGTGAAGGGTAAACATGAAAAGAAAAAAATGTGCATGAAGAAAAATATTTATATCTGTAAAAATTGGAGGAAAAAAAAAAAAGGCACAGGTTCATTGAGTTCAACCAATAAAAACATCCATGTATAGAACCCTATACCCAAAGCTGATCCAGAGTAAGGCAAAAACAACCCTTATAAAGCATGGTCCAATTCTAATTTTCCAACAGGAAACAAAAATCCCTTCTTAACCCGTCAATTGGATATTCCATAGCTATACAATTTCTGGTGTTAATTATAAATGTGAATAGCCAGCTGTGGCATCACTAAGGGGGTGCAGTCCACCCCAGGTGACACCAAAATGACTGGCAGTCATTTTGGTGTCACCCCTTTGAAAAGTCAGTACTTGGTCATGGACCAAGAGCCCGACAGCTGCATGAGAGGAGACCGGTCAGGGTACCTTATCCTGCCGGGCCGCTGTCCCCTGCTTTCTTTGCCTGGGTTCGTCACCAAGATAGCCGCTGGCAGATAAGCGCGTGTGACATCCTCTTGCGGTATCACCCAGTGGTTGCTCCAGGTGACACCATGCCTCAGGACCATCGTGATAGCCAGGTATATTCTGTGTATCTAGGAATGCATCCACCTCCAGAAGATGGGTTTATACAAATTAAATAATTCCGTAAGAATGGGGTTAAAGTGCACCCATTATTCCCCAGGGTGGTAGATTAATATTCTACTGTGTGACTTTAAACAGGTCACCAATTACTATGTTCAGTTGTAAAGGATGGATTCTCATGTTTTTAGTTTTTCCCGTTATGTGTTTCTGCGAGTGCTTATATAAAGAATTTACCTCCCAAAAAAACCTAAAAACATTATCACAGGGAATATTTTATTTCGTCAGTGTCTTATGTGCTATGCTCATCCATAATACCTTTGTATTTCATATTTGTTAGGTTTAAAAGGGATGAGATGGAAACCCTAACTGACCCTGTAGTGAATCCCCAATGTGCAATCACCGAAACAAGGTTTGACTAAAAGGACTAAGGAGATTATGCCACAATAAGGAGGCAACAGAAATAGATGGGTTGGAAGACGAGAGGCGTGACTGCTAATAGTCTTGAGCATCAGGGAAGAGGTTATGATCAGGTCTGGAGGATTATTGTAGCATCCTACCAGTCTAGATGTGTTGTCATCTCTCAGAGGCTGCAGTGTGTACCAAAAATTATGTACCCACCCTACACATATCCTATTATTTCTTATGTGGGAAAGGTGACCACCTATTAAAGTTGCATTGCTCTCCCTTCTGCCAAGAAAGAGAGATGAGCAGTAGACAAGGGTTTTTGTTCTGTGCACCTCTGTAGTTCTAAATGAGGGCATGAATTAGCATGAACCCCAACAGATCTCCATGCAATTCCAGAGCAAGCATCGTAGTCCCAGACGTTCAGAATCTATGTTACTTAAAGCAAAGCTTTACCGAGAAAAACGTGTAGGCTCTCATTGTTAACTTGTTTGAAAATGCTAGTTGCTTGGCTGTTTTGCTGCCCCTCTTTCTCCATTACTAGTGACCCAAACAGGTATGCTGGGGGGGAGAAAAAAAAAGAGTTGACTTTACGGTGACTTTCATGTTATGGATACTTGGCAGGGATGCACAGATACCAAGTATTTGGGCAAGTACTCGCATGGAGCTGGATTCATTTCCGAAAACGGAAGTCGGGAGGGGGGTTATGACCTGCCTCCCAGCTTCCTGATTGGCTAGGAAGCCAGCTTCATGTGTTGCTAAGCAGCCTGGCTTCCTAACCAATCAGGAAGGCTGGCGGCACATAATGACCCGTCTCCCTGATTGGTCAGGAAGCCAGGCTGCCTAGGAACAAGTGAAGCCAGATTCCTAGCCAATGAGGAAGCGGATCATGATGTGCCCCCTGGCTTCCTGATTGGCTAGGAATCCGGCTTCACTTGTTCCTAGGTAGTCTGGCTTCCTGACCAATCAGGAAGCGGATCATGATGTGCCGCCCGGTCAGGAAGCCAGGCAGCCACTAAAGCCGGTGTTCTTTCACTAGAACACCGGCTTCATAGACAATCAGGAAGCCAGGCAATGGGTCATGATCCACTGCCTGACTTCCTGATAATCGTGGTATAAGGCACCGGTACTCTGTATCAGCGAGTACCGGAAAAAACCCAACCATCGGTACTCATACTCAATACCGAAAAACCGGTATCGATGCATCCCTAATACTTGATATAGGCTAGTGACTCAAAGGGGTTGATTTACTAACCTTATAAACACACCACGAACATGTATACACCTCTGTAGTGTGTTCCCTCCCAGCATGATCTATGGGTGGAATCTAAACACCTTTGTAGTGTGTACACACCCAGCCGGTGTGTTGTGCAAAGCCAAGCATGAATTTGCAAGGTGATGTTGTGTAAATTAGCTCTATGTTGTGTTGCTTGCGTTGATGAATGCAGGAATGTAAATGCATGCGCTAACCATTTTTGTCTAAACTGTGAAGCAGCATTATATATGCATCATGTGCATGATTTTTCCATATATGGCATTAGTGAAAATATGCTTTTAGAGACTTTTTGGTCGATAAATAAGTTTTGCTGTGTAAAAATCACACTTACCTTAAATGTCTCTTAATCCGATCTTCTTTCCTGTCGTTTTCATCTGTCCCTCCAGTTCTGCTCTGGGTCTCCGATCCAGCGCTGATTCCTCTGTCCTTGCTGGCACTTCTTGTCCCACGGTGTCTGCATGCCGGTGCACGCCGTCCATATACTTACCTTGTGTCTCTCCTCGTCTCCCGGCCGAAAATCTGAACTGCGCATGCGCCCGCCCGTGAATTTTCAGATTTACGGACGGGAGCGCGCGGTGATGACAGGGATAAGTTTAAACTGCTTTTAAAGTGTTTTTTTAAAAAAAAGTTTATGCAAATATCTAATGCTTGCTAGCAGTAGATATATGCACAAAAAACAGTGTTTAATAACCCTTCAAAAGCCAGTTCTATTCTGTGCATTTAGGACCTGGTTCACTATATGGCTCATTTATCTGTTTATACACAAGTTAGACAACTAGCATTTTCAGAAGAAAATTGGCGGTGGCAACCCTTATATGTAGGGAGCATCAGCTAAACGATGTTAAGAGCATTAGGCCTTGTTCACATGGGCAGTGAAACCGCATGGCTGATGTGCAGTTTTACCGCCACCCGCTGTAGTGGTAGCACTGTGGCCAAACAGTGCTGTATACGTTGCTGCGGCCGTAATGCTTTGCATCTAGGCAGAAAAAATACTGCATGTCGTGTTTGACAGGCGCTGCCAGGCAGCCACTCCTTCACCGTCCTCTGAAAAGCAGTACTCTGTGGATCTATACACCAAAGTAACTTTTACTTATTTCCACTAGCCTTCTCTGCAGCAAACCACACATAGTGGACTTCCGCTGGCAGGCAGTCAGCACACCAGACATTCCGGCAGAACAGTTCCACTTCCCTAATTGAGAAACCATGCGAGGCCTAGGCTTTGGTCAGATGATCCACTGTACTGTTAGAATACAATATAATCGTCGTACTAAGGTATTAGGCTAAATCTGCAGTTAGCTTTAGAATTCACTGAGCAAGTCTTGCATACTACAGAGAAACAAAAATTGCCAGCTAGTGTTATATTAAACATCTGGAGTAGAGCTACTGCTGTAGTCCCAAATTTGGATATTTCAGGTATCAAAACTTTGTACTACACAGACTCCCAGTGTAAGGCCAGAGCACCATTGCCTGCAGTAGATATATTTCACCCTATGTTTTAATGTTTAACAGAGCAGTATTGTAGAATTCTATGGAGTTTAATACACAAATGCACACTTTGTTAATAAAAAAAA
>NW_017306293.1:863749-881188 GCF_000935625.1 Nanorana parkeri | reverse complement strand
AAAAAAAAAAAAGAAAAAAAAAGGTGAAACTACAAATCCTATCATGCATCTGCCTCTGGAAGTAATGTCTATGGCTGTCTTGCAAGACCTAATGGGAGTCTTGCAAGACCTAATGGGATTTGTAGTTTCACCACAACTGGATGTCTGGAGAGTATAGCTACCCCTGCTCTAAAGGCCAACATAGACAGGCATCATTGTCAAACACTGCCTTCTACATACACATGCAGAGCTGCTCACACAAGCATTTAAATGCAAAAGGCTGTGTTTGTACTGTTTTTATTTTTATTATTTTTATTTTTATTATTATTATTAGACACATCCCAGGTACACATATTGGATGATTTTTGCATCTAGTTTACAGCACTGTGTTGAGCAGTACACATTTTTATTCAATGGAAAACATCACAATTAGCCTATTACTAAAAAAAATAAAACTTTTCGTGTTCCATTGCTCAGACGTTCCTTACATAATATCTAAAATGGTGACTTCACGGCTTTATTTTACAAGTGATCTGATTAGATCACTTGTATTAAAAGAGCAGCTGCTCCCACTGTACATTTAGCTCTGCTTTAGCAGGGCTAAATGTACAAAAAACGATTCGCCCGGGACCTGAAACTGCATGTTCCGGGCATCGGGCGATAGGGATTCGCTCCATAAGACGCACACACATTTTCCCCTCGCCCTTTGGGGAGAAAAAAGTGCGTCTTATGGAGCGAAAAATACGGTATATAGTACTTCCAGGGAGGGCAAGGGAGTTTAAAAATACCAAGGCTATACGTTTCTGGTGGGCGGGTAATTATATATACACACACACACACACACACACACACACACACACACACAATGTTCAAGGGAACCATGTTACAAAATGTCTCCTCTCTATTATGAAGGGTAAAAGTAACAGTATGGAGGGGGGGGGTCATTTGCTTCCACATAGCTGGAGTACATGTCTGAGCTGCATTCAGCATTTGGGTAATGTAAAATAGGTAACCAGTTGGATTGTGTCCCAAGTGCACTGAAGTCAGTTGTGTTTGACCTGTTTTGCCTGCAGTGAAAACACATGTCAATAGGACCTACTGCATCCACACAAACAAAAATCCGGTCAACTGTTATCCACACACTGAAATGATGATTTATATTAAACTTAGATTCCGGATGAGTATCATAAAAACTTAAAATTGAATGAATGAAAGGGGCAGGGCAAAGACAGTAGGGCTAGAGAGTTATAAATGGCTATAATAAAAAATATATAAATATATATCCACATCTTAGATCAATAGATATAGAGTGTCTTTTACTGATGGCATAAAAAAGGTACAGAGTAATAATGTTATTCTGCAATGCTGCCAAACCCTGCTGCCCCATGTGAGGCATAATTAAAAGTCCAGTTTTAAGTTTCCTGAAAATAAACAAACTGCTTCCAAATAAAACAGCATTCATAGTTATGTATTTAAACTATTATGTTTTACTCTCATGGTTGGGAAGAGGCACAGTAACATGAACACTGAAGATGAACACATTGGGATTGTGGTACAGAATATATGTGTAAGAAAAAAAAACAGGCCCTACAGTCACAGCTTTATTCTAATTATTATCAATTCTGATCTGCCATCTTACCCTTACATAAATAGCATCAACAAGCCTTGTATACAACCCTGATTGTTGGCTTACTGTTCCCAAGAACAAAAATGTTTATATATTTTAGCATGCCAGTGCTTAGACGTGGTGGCTGCATTTGTTTTCTTTTTTTCCTTTTTCAGCTAGTGATCCTTCCTGTAGTAGGGAGACAACGCTCACTCACCATACCGTATGGAGCAGTGTTATCACCCTGGAACAGGAACTGTTTTGGGACTATCAAACACCTCCCTCTCTCCATAACAGGGGGAGGTGTTCTATACCCCACAGAGAGCTGGAAACAATGCTAGCAAATAACAGTTAGACCACAGGAAGTGAATACAAAAATACTGTATAAGCATCCGAACAAGGGAAGTTCATTGTTAGGGTTTACATACACTAACAGTAAACACCCAAAAAGCACTTCATAAAGTTCATGTTTACATTTTTTTAGCCATAAAAGATAATAAGTTTAGTAATTATGTACATATGTAAAATATCAAATACAGAAATGTATTTTTGTTTCTCATCTATAACAAACCATTCAGATTGTGTAATTCAGCTGATGTCCAAACATGCCACTTATTGTATATGGAGGCAAGAAAACTGTAGGAAGGGTAAATAAAGTTCAATGGAACTCAATAAGTTCAGTGTGCTGTCCTGTTTCGTCACTGCTTGTAAGAAAAAGAGTGGCAGTCTTTGAGGATGTTTTTCTATTTGCCACATTTGAAATAATTTATACTCCCTTCCTTTTCTTCTTTTTAGGAGTATTTGCACTTGTATTCTCTAAAGCACTCTCCCTTTTTCCTCCTTGCTTCTCAGAAGAGTTTTTCTCCATCACAGTCTCCAAGTTACCCCAGACTTCATCATCTTCTTCATCCTTCACATCTTGTGTAGGGAGTGGAGTCAACTCTTCTTCCTGATGAGTCAAATTATATTAACTTAATGTATAATTAGCATGCATTTGTCCCACCCATAACCTACATTTACTGTGCTGTGTTGCAACACTGATCTCTTGTAGGTAGTATTTATTTTTCTGGAATTTTTCAACGTCACGGTATAACACCCAATGGTGAACAAACCAAAATTATTCATCACTCAAGGCAACAGAGGACTATATTTATACTATTAATGCTTTCTAACATTTAGAGTACAAACCATGAATCAGTTGCGCATCTTTCTCTCTATAGTGTACGGATATAATGTATTTCTTTTTAGTAAAAATTACAGACTAGGAATGTGCACCTTTATAAAAAGTCAGCTTCCATATTTATATCCTTACAGGGTGCCTATGAAGCACCCACTGCTGACCTCCCCGGCTGGAAATACTAGTTACTACACGGTCATATTGATCCAATGGCTTCAGTAATTTGAGTTCTCACATTCCTGATTTGCATAATTGTCGCTAGTATCCGCAATAGGGTCAGTCTCTCCAGCCGCAAGCTTTTTAATTACAGCAGAAAAGTTTTTTTTTTTTTTAAATCATAAAACTGCAGAGTATTTTTTAGTACCCATGAGTTTTAGTACCCCACTTAGTAAATATGGGATAACAGTCACCAGATCTAGGAGGTTTTCAGCCAGATTAGTGAATGACCACATCTTGGGTAACTGCAGACATCACCATCCTAAATTTACTGGAGGACTAAACACTCAGAGGATACAAATTTGATCATTACTATTTTACCCCTATGAAGGCATGAACATGAACGCTCAGCCAAGCATTCACATTTATGTGACGGCTGGTGGACACGACTAGATTGATATATTTATTTATTATTTAGAGGTTTCACCCCTTTATACCATTAAGCCAGAAACAGCTGCATGCAAGTGCCAAAATCATGACTCTGTAAAAGCCTTTAGGTTAAAATGTATGTATAGCCAAAACGGTTTAAAGTTTTGGATTGAGAAGGGATTTTAATTTTTGATGTCTGTCTTGTTGGGGAGATATCCTTTCACTTTTTGTCCCAGAAATGTAACAGGTGGTAAGAGGAAATCCCATTTTGTCGTCACCAGAAGATGAGGGGAAATCTCAATAGAAACACATGTTTTGGTAACAACTGTAAATGTTTGGTCTCTCCATCACTTTCCGTTTCCATGGTGATAGACAAGGGCAACAATAAAATCATATCCAAGAAAAATATAAATACCCCACTATTATGTGGGGAAGATCAACCAAGGTGTTAAGGAGATTTCACGATCAATTCAATGTCATTCAAACTATACATGCATGTAAAATAAGAATACATGTCAAAGTACACCATAAGAGATTGATCTCCAGTACGTGGTGTACTATCACATGGGATTTAAGAAAATCATTAATATAAAAGCTCAATCCTGCTCGCACTCCATCACTGCCTGGGCCACCTCACCTCCTGCTCATGTTTCCTCAGCCACCTCAACCCATGCCACATCATCCTTGTGCATGCTGCATCCTTTACCAGCAACATAACCTCCCAACTCTTTACATATCCCTCTCTAGCTACCTTACACTTTGCTCACAGTGCACACCTTCATTCCCAGCAACCTCACTCTATCACCCCTCTCTACTCACACTGCTTGCCTCCCCGGTCAACTCACCCGTTCTTTACACCATATCCCTTCATAACCAGCTCACTATCGTTTACACTACATATCCCGCCTCAACTTGCACTGCATTTACCCGCCTCATAGCAATTCCCTCCCTGGTCACCCCACCCCTACTTACGGTGAATCTCTTCTCGACCAACACACTCCTGTCTACATTGCCTCTCTCCCTGGCCACCCTGACCACAAGCAAAAACATTCCTGTTCTGAAACAGTCACAGTTTTGCTAGTCTTTAATAAAAGCCATTGTAGGCCTTGGCAGCACGCTTCAAGCTTACCTCCCACTTATCATGTGATGTCAACAGGAGGCAATTTAACCGTGACTTTAGGTACACCTGTTGGGACACAAAAGAAAGAAAATCCATGCTAGTCAGATAAGTACAAGACAGCCTCTGTACTATCATACATTTCACTGTATTTACTTATCCTGGGGGAAACAAAAAAAAAAAGCTTAACTGGGATTCCATTTATTATGAAAAACAGCAGCTTTCCTTTGTATAACATTACAAGGATGTATCCATCATCAAAAGGCAATGTTAAACCTAAGGCAACAATTACTTCTATGCAGTTTTCATGCATTACAAACACAATTTTAGATGTGTTTCAGGCCTTTTTATATACATTAACATTCATTCCTATAGAAAATTTAGGAAGGAGATAATTTTATATGCATTGCACAAAAAGGCAGAGATGTGAATTTGGTTTGGTGTTGTGCATTCTACACCTTTGGTGCAGTTCCCTGCAAGACATCTATAGGGAATCAAAATAATGCAATTAGAATTCACCTAAAACATAACACACTTCAACTGCAACACACAGGAGGTATTAATGTAGCTGAACACTGTAATGATGCCAACAGGCAAAAAGTGAGAAAGCTCCAAGTGGATGAAATGAAGCATGAAACTCAACCTAAAATTTGCTATAACAATTGTGTAGAGCACAAAATAGTAACTAGTTGCGATTTAAGATAAGGATTTAGAAAAATAAATGTGTAGTAACTTTGTGAATTAATCCAAAATAAAAGATTTGATAAGCTCGTAAAATATTTTATAATTCTTAATGCTCTTCTAAAAGACATCTTTCATTCCTTCCTAGCCACATACAAAAAACTTTGTTGGCTGCACGTCTGCTATTCTTGCAGTAAAGTATCCAACTTATTGTAAACAGGTGACAGGTCTCAGGAACTATACTGCAGTGCTGACATTGCAATACACTAATAAACAAACGGTACCACTGGTGAGCCCTGCTTCTAAAACGCTAGCTGCATGACTGTTGTGGCATTTCTGCCATATTTCTCTTTGCACATTTCTGCTAATGCACACCTTTTATAATAGCAATATAGGTCTGCCACTGCTGACCATCTTTTGTCATAAAACCTCCGATACTTACCTTGTGTAGAAGTTTCTTGTCATTGAGGCTATGGAGCCGCATAAACCTATCTAGGCCACAGGAAGCAACAACAGGCATAGACTTGTGACACTGGATGGAGCGCACAGAACCAGCACTGCCCTTCAGGGCACATAAGAGCTTACCTAAGAGTAGAAAAATACACAATCATTCAACAAAGGGACATTACTGACAATAGATGCATGCACCTTATGAAAAAACATTTTTTTAACTCTTTTTGTTCCTCATACCCATCAAACCTTTTTCTGCAGCTTATAATCATAACACAATTATATGGTCTCCACTGCACTGTGCAGTTAAATCGGGGGAAAATTCAGAGACGGGATGGAGAGAAAGAGCTTGCATTCCTGTTGTATGTGGGGAACAGCTCTGGATATTTTTTTTAATCTGCTTGCTCACCAGTCATGACTACAGACAGGAGACTCAGGAGCTGAAGCATGCATATATAGAGGAATGTATTTTGTTCCACATCCATTGGACAGGAAATCTGAACTGGCTGGACAGTTGAGGTTTCTGGCAGAGCTCCCAGGAAACAGTAGAAAAAGCTGGCAATTTATTTGCCTTGATATCTTGAAGGAGCCATGGTATTAAGAGAGTACACTTATTCTTTAAAAAATCCTTACCTTTCCTCAAGTCAATTACCCCCATGTTACCATGAGAATTTCCAACCACTACGGACCTGTATATGAAAGTAAAGAGTTTAAAATTAAAATACAGCAAATTAAAGGGTCAGTGAAGTTGGTGGCATGTTGCACTATCCCTGTCAGCTGTCTGAAGATTCTCATTCATCCAGGTCATGGTACAGCTAGTAGTAGTCACATTTAACTGGACTAGTTCTGTAACAATGAAAACATTTTTGTAGCTTATTCAAGCCACTTCTTCAGTTATAAGGATTCATAGGAACATACCCTACATTTATAGCCCTCCTAACTTTCTGACCAGACCTAAAGAGTCTGGTATGGATCGGGAGGGGGGCCCCATCCCGTTTTAATTTTTAGTTTGTTTACACTTTTTTATAATAATTTTATAATTTTTGGGGGTAGGGCATTTTCCAAGCATTTTGACGCCTGCCGAATGCCTTAACGCTATAGGCGCGTTGATTGTGCGGTAAATTTTCAACACGTGTGAAGGAGCCCTTAAGGTGGAAGTTAAAAAATAAATACCTCTCTCCTAGTTAATTTTTATTTTCTGTGTGCACTGTACACACTCTGCTCATTCACAGCAACTCACAGCAACAAAGAGTATGCCTGATAACCCAGTAGTGGTGGGGAGGGGGACATACTTGCACGTTATGACAAAAATATACCTATCTCACAATGGTTTACTACCACCTTAACATGGCTAAAAGGTGTGAAGTGTTGTCAAATTGCTGGGGAAAGAGGCATAATGTGTGGAAGACAGTTGTTGAAGGCCCACACCCCTACTAGGGATAGCTGTCCCAGTTTGACATAGATGGCCTCTTTCATGCCTCTTGCAGACCAGTTGTCTGTGTCAAAAATGTTCACTAACCTTGAAAGAATTTTCCTTTTCCTCAGGGTGTAGGGAAACTACAGAGTAGAAAACCTGTAGAATATGTCCTCCTATGTTTGGGCCATACATTTGTTTAGAGGTTGCTTTACCCCAATGTACAATGGCTTTTACATTTTCTTCTAGGAAACAGTCTATAAACTTTTTCTCATAAAATTTGGTTACTTGGACATCGAGAAACAGAGGAAATCTACCCACATAGAGCAGTATCTGCTTTTGGCTGCCATTCCAAGGAGGAAGGCAAATTCTACAGGTCAACATTACAGATCAAGTCCAGTTGAATGTGACTGGCTACTACTAGCTATCCATGTCAGTTTTTTTTTTTTAACATGATTATAAAAACAGTAAGATTGAGGCAGTTATTCCTGCAACAAGAAGAGTGAGACTGTTGAGCAGCCAGGATTGGGAAAATCTCTCACTTTCTAAGAAATATAGAAAGTCAGTGAGAAAAGCAAGTGCCAGTAACTACCGAAACGTGAGCCATTTCAGTTCTGAAGGAATTGTTTTTTATTCACAAGAAGTTTTATCCCAGTGATTCACAGCAATGCAGTCAAATACTTTTCTGTCAAACCTAAAGATTAATTGAACTACATAGATACATTAAACAGGTCAAATACAAGTACATGCATAACTGTCCCTTTTTTTTGAGAATTCACATTCTTCCTTCATTTTCTAACTTACAGTGCAATAAGCTATAAGGCCACACACAGAGCGTTGCTGTCTTTTTTACATCATTGTCATATAGGAATAATTTGCTGCAGAGAAATAAAGGGCTAGTAAAAGAAACTAAAATACCTGCCATCTGGAGTAATGCTCAGTGCGGTCAGTGGATCCTCACCAAATAAAGCTTCCAGAACTGGTCGTCTTTGTGGAGTATTGGGGTCATAAACTCTAACCTAGAGAAGAAATCATCAGTAAAAGCACTGTTTAGGGAAGCTCTAGTCTTGCTCTGACCAGCTTGCAGTGTAGAACAGAAAATATTGTTTTTGTGGTAGGAGGCAAAAATTGTTTGCAAATCAGATAAATGTACCTTCATTAGGCTACATACAAAAGGGGGAGCACCCACATAGTTTCAGCCCTGCTTGACGCATTCTACTATCCCTCTTCTAGTTAGGGGAAGCCATTGAAGTGAATGGCCTAGCACAGCTCAAACACTCCATGGAAAGTCCGGGTCAATATGTCCACTGCATGACAAACAAGAAATGTGTGCTGGGCCATTTGTTTCAGTATACCCTTTCAGACTTGGTGACGTTTGGCAGGGGAAGGGGGGTGGTTGGGCAGGGACTGAAAAAATGCACCAAACACCCACTTTGGTGTGTGTCATCTTACCCATATATATGATTACTGCACATCACTATCAAGAAATGATTTCATGTCAAAAAAACTTTTCTAGTTTTGGATAGAGTAGGTAACGTTTGGAATCCGTTAAGTTTTTTTGCTATCCAGAGCTCCATTGGAGAGATTTCCCCTTACATCCTGTTCTGCTGACATTGTCAATGCAGAGAAAAATGCTTTTCTTAAGTAAAGCTAGGGAAGGATAGAACCGCCGACAGATTTTTATTCCGCAATAGTTTTATTACAGGTTTTTTAAACACGGGTACAGATAATCACAATCACAGAGCAAGGATTTGAAAGAAACACTGCGCAAAGCAATACAAAACAGCATATGGAGAACATTCCACTGCGGTCAACCACCAAGGGGATAAGGACGCCAATATAAAATAGAGAAGCACAAGACACAACAGGAATCACCATAAAAGCAAAATGAAAAGGTTAGATGCTTAAAAGTACACACAATCAGAATACAACATAAGAAATATGGCACAAAACAGTCAGTACGGCAAATGCCAGGGGAGAAGGAATTCAAGAGAAAGAAAAGTGAAAGACAATGAATAAAAGAGAAGAAAAGACTCAAGAGGGAAAGTAAGAAAGCAAAAAGACTAAAGAAAAGCAATGAAAAAAAGGAAGAGAAAAGAACAGGAGCATAAGAGCCTCACACAGATAGCAAATCAAAACAAAAAGAGGTGGCCTGGAGTAGTGAATCCATGGTTGCCAAGAAATGGTTATGAGTTTCCGACAACAGTGCCGTCAGCTTTTGATTGACCAAAACATTATTGAGACGGTTCTTGACAATCTCAAAGTGCAAGGTCGGAGTTAGGGCTTCAAAAACTAATCGCTAAAATCGAGATAATGAGAACCGTTGTCAGTGATTCTCATTATCGATTAGTTGATTAAGCCTGCCGCACCTCTGCCCGGTGCTCAGCCGGTCCCCCCCGCCATCGCAACTCTACCCATTGCATAGCTGCTCCTCCCCCTGTCCGCCATCACAACTCTGCTCAGCCAATTCAACCCCCCCCCACAAACACACACATACCCCAACTGCCTTTCTCTTCCCTGCTGCAGTCTGTCATCTCCGATCCCGCCGCTCTGCCCCGTGTGTATTGACAGACTCGATTCAGATTATAAACTCTAATCCAGGGGAAGCAAACCTCCGGCCCTCCAGCTGTGGTGAAACTACAAATCCCACGATGCATCTCTTCGGAAGGTCATGTCTGTGGCTGTGAGAATCTTGCAATGCCTCATGGGATTTGTAGTTCCACCACAGCTGGAGGGCCACAGCTGGAGGTTTGCTACCCCTGCTCTAATCCATAACTTCGACGTGGGAGGGTAGCTCCACCAGATATGAAACATAGTACCAGGCTCCGAGCATCCACAAAAGCAGTTAGAAGGATATGATGGCATGCAGTACAAAACCTTATAGGAGTTTGATTGCTAACACATTCCGAGAGCTGCTGACTTTCTTTCTTTACCTCCTGTCCGGTGAAACTGTTATTAGGACAGGAAGTCAGAGTGACACTCTAATGGAGCCCCAGATAGCAATAAAAAACTGACGAGTTCTAATCCTTCCCCACTTTATTCAAAACTTGAAAATATATGTTTTTGGTTTGACATACACTTTGTGAAAACAATATTGTTTCTTCCTTGCTGTGAAACATGGCTTCTACGTGCCTTATGTATTTTTCAAGTCTAAGGGTTTAGCTAAATTGTTACTTACACTAGCTTTAACCCTTTCGCTGCCAAGCCCTCCGGAACATTTTTCAAATCAGCTGGCCAAGCCATTTTTTAATTTTCTGCAATTTTTTCCTATTGATTTGTGGATGAGAGACTCCAGATGCCGGCGGGGGGGGGAGCCCGGTATTTTTGATAATAGCGGTCATCAGCGGCTTCTGAGCCGCTGATGACAGCTATTAATTTAAAGGGGACAGTCTGCTGAACAGTTATACTATAAGCTGATGGTCGCTAAAGCGACCATCAGCTTATAGTAGAACTGTAAATGCCAGGTCCGTATGGCATACTGACCTGGCCAGCTGGAAGCACTTTTGTAGGTCCGTATGCCATACGTCCTTGGCAGCGAAAGGGTTAATAACTACTAATATCAATATACGATATGCTGGAAAGGCTCTAGCTAATCTAAACACCGTCACTGTGCTGCAAATACTTTCTTCTAAGTACTATGACAGTGGTGACTGATTGATTGGCGCTTTAGGTCATACTCCTGAATTTTGGGATGGACAGAATGGCTAAACACCCAGCTAAATGTATTTTTACTTAAGCAAGCAGGTACAAATGCCAGGCTCCTGTTATATTTATTTTAGAACCCAGACTAGTATTGCTTGGCTGACACAATCACAGAGGGGCATTTTCTGGCAGGGCTCGGTTATAAACCTTGCATGTCTAGCCACTAAAGGTGTGGATAGTTGCCAACTCGCAGCATTCCAAGCAAAACCCAGCAGCAGTGTTATTACTGCAAATTTGATGGCTGACAGCAGAAAGTAAAATCCCACACCTGTCAACCCTAGAAGCCAGAACACAACAGAATCATCTGGCAAAAAGGTGTACCCAATTAACCCTTAACTCTGGGAACAAATCATTTAAAAAACATTTCTTAATAGCCACAAAGAACGTGCATCAAATGCCTTTTCATACTTAGACACTGCCTTGTACAGTTAGTGGTGACAATATCACTGTGCTGTACATACAACATGCGGAGAGCAGAGCTGTGAGAGGGATCCGGCAGGCCAATCCACTACCAGCAAACCTGCACAATCAGAAGAGCAGCAGTGACCAGTCTTTACCAGTAGTAACGTCTGCGCACACAAAAAAAACGTGCTGAAGATATTTTATGATATATTACAGCACAGATCTAGAAGAAATGCACAAAGTCCACTGAGCTTTATGTAAGAATATACATGCTCATGAAATCTTATGCTTTGAACATTTCCCTTCTGGCTAAGACAGTCGCACAATGTATGCGTGTGTTCTGTGGATCTCCCCACAGTCCATCTCCAAAGTCATATATGAGCCTCAACGTATAGGAGCCACCTTGCATTGTTTTCTCAACATCTGCAGATCATTACCTGTCCCCTTAACTCCTGGCCCAATGATACCGATCAGATTAACCCCTTCATGACTGAGGCCCTTTTTTCAATTTTTGCACCCATGTTATATTCTACATTTTAGGCCTGAAAAACGTAAAACCCCCCAACATTATATATTTTCTGAATGCCAAGACCCTATAGAATAAAATGGTGGTAGTTGAAAATTTTTATGTTGCGCAATATTAGCGCAACTCCTTATTAAACCCCAAAATTTTGTGACAAATTTTTCCACCTATCATTTCCTAAATGTATTAAGGCTGTTAGTCATATCCAGGGTTGGAGGTTTGCTTTAAGCCAAAAGGGTAATATCTTACTTTGGTTAGAAGGGGCTTTCGAGTAAAGACCTTTGGAAAACCTAGTTAAATAGCCCTTTCAAAAGATCCCTATGCTGTCAAAAAAAGCACAGTGAGTCTGAGATAATAGAATCTGAGAGGTTTAACACTTACTTGATGATAGCTTGTACAGGTGACTATTTTGTCTGTCTCTGGGATGAAATCCAGGTCACGAATCCACACAGGTACACGGAGATCTAGCCAATCATTCCTCAGCTAAAATAAATATAATGCGATATTTGAATGTTTGCAGGGCAAACTTCTATGTTCATAAGAATATTGCATTAAATAAAAAAATGCTAGCCGGCCGACTCCCTGCAGTCAGGGGCCGGAGGGGGTGTGGGGTTGTATTGAAGTCAATGGCACCGGAGTCATGCCCCCCGCCTACGGTGCTATCAGCCGCACCCGGAACTCAGGCACATTAGTGCCTGCATTCCGGTCCAGTGCGACCTGCAAAAATAGGTCTACTGAGGCAATGTCCCCACATTGCCTGGCTTGTTGCTTCAACCAGTGTAGCCTCAAGTTTCCCCAGCCACCCACTGATTGAGAGCCCGTATACACCTTTCTGTTCTGTTAAAGCAAGCATGTTATTTCACACTTTAACCTGTGTCATGTTAAAGTAGTAGAACAAGCAGGGAATCACCAGCACTCAATAATGTAAGCAAAATATGTCCCTTTAAATGGACAGAAGCGTCATAGAATTCAAAAAAAGAATCTATAGAATTCTATGACGCTTCTGTCCATTAAAAGGGACATATTTTGCTTACATTATTGAGTGCTGGTGATTCCCTGCTTGTTCTATGTCTGCACGGCACCATCCGTGAACTAATATCACTGCGAGCACCATATTCTCTTATCTGGCCGGGACTGCTGTGAGGTGTGCGGAGGGCTCCCCCAACGACCTACATGTTAAAGTAGTATTCATTTTTTTTAATAATGAATACAGATCTAATAAATGTACATTGCTCAGTAAAGTTTTTCTTTAACCTGTCGCCCATGCACTTAATTATCACATTTCTGAACACTTGGCTCAGCTTCCCTAAGCTTCCTGTCCAGAACAAGATCACATGGGGACAGAGCCATCTCCAGCAGGTGTCCATCTACTAGCTTGAAGAGAGGAGTGGGGAGCAGAGAGAGAGAGGCTTGCCTTGCTGTGCCCGTGTTTGTGAAGACTAGGGGCCAGCCTTGACTTGGGTGATCTCAGGCAAACTGGGTTCTCAACAAGTCCACTCAAAACTGTGAATGCCACTCCCCCCTCCTATCTCAATCAGTGGCGATGGGAGCATTCCGCACTCCTTTGTGATGTATAGTTGCAGGGCGGTAAATGTGCCTCTCCTCAACTGATTGGGGGGCGTGCAGGGGGAGGGTGGTTTGTAACAATGAGTGGGCTTGGGCAAACTCAGGTGAACTGGGTTTGCACCAAGCCCAGGGCTCATCACCAGTGGAGACACACAAGGGTGGCTTCATAGGAAAGGAGCCACCATAAAACAGGATATCAGAGTCAGTACTCAGGGAACCAGCTGGTTCAGTAGGAAGTTAAAGCCTTTAAACATCAAGAAACAGCGTCCATTGTAAGTGACTTAATCAGCATTTAAAATAGCTACATTTATATTATATTAAATATGACTAAGGGGGACCATTCATTTGACTGGGCTGCCAAGGCAGCAGAATGGACATGCACCATTTTTAGCAATGCATGCTGCAATGCATTCCTTTAGCATGTTATTGGAAATTAACAGTGCCACAACATACATGTAAGGTGCATTACCACAACACATGAATGTGAATAGGGCCTAAGTGCTAAAGGGCTGCAAGCAAGAATGTACCTAGAAATTAACTATTTTTCAAACTGATGCCATCGACGCAATTATGGCTGCCTGATGTTCAAACACAGATGCTTAGGTCACCTGTTTTAACAGTTAAGCAGGCATTGTGGTAGGCATAATTTAACCATCATTGTTTGTAATCTGTATTTACTGCAATTCATATAAGCAGAAGGTATCTGAGGCTAGATTCACACCTATGCGACTGAGCTGTTTCCGCGCATTTTTGTTTGCACGACTGTTCTATGAAAACCGCACGGTTGTCAATGCATTGAGATGTCTATGGGACCCAAACCGCACAACAACCGCTCGAAAATAGCTCCTGCGCCTTTTTTCGCAACAGGCAATTTCGTCCACGTGACAAACCGCAAAAGGTGTGAACAGCCTCCATTGACTTCAATTCGAATCTGTGTTTTGCCCTATAAATCGCCTAGGTGTGAACCTAGCCTGAGACTTTAATACATTGTAAACATTCTACATCTGGATAGTTTTACAGCTGTTTATCATAGAACATATTAACCCACTTACATTTTTGGCTCTGAAGATGGGCTCCTCTGCTCTTTCCAAATCCCAGACTTTTAAGTCATTCTCTTTTCCTCCAGTTCCAACTTTGTTACGCTGCACATCACACTGCCGCATCTTCGCAACTCCAGGACCAACCTGTACCTCAAGCTGATACAAATACATTTGCTCTTTAACCACCTTAGTACTGGAGCAATTTTCTCATTTTTCACACATTAAAATCTGAATTTTTAGATAGAAAATGTACTCCCCAAACAAACATATTGGAAGGCATAGGCCCATGTTGCATGATATTTGCACAAATGTTTATCAAACCAATATTCTTAGGAGGACTACACTTCAATAAATGTGAACAAACACACGTCCAAGGACTAAAGTCGGGGCCCAATCTGCTTGCCCCCACGACAATCTACGTACTTGTCATACAAAAAATAAGCTTAATCAAAAAAACTGTATTTAACAGTGCTAATTTGCAAGTGAAATTCAGAACACATGGCACAGGGTAGCACTGGATGGCAATATGGGGTACAGATAGTGCACCCGTACTAGCGGACGTCTTGGTAAAGTGAACTTACCCTAATGTGTGTGTTAGAGGGCGCTGCTAACCAGCTACCACAATATGGCACACAGTGCCATACGAACAAGTAAATTCGCATGCAGATAGCAAGGCAGTGGGGTTGGTTTTAATTTTTAAAATTTTTATTTGCTTTATTTTTTTTTACTTTTTAAAATGTGTATCTTTTCTTTTAACTTTATACATTTTTTTTTTACTTTATCACTAGTAACTTTATATTTTTAAATTTTTAATTTTTTCACTTAACTTTATTGCCATCACACAGGAGCTAACAAGCTCATGTGATAGCATTCGGAGGTGACAGGTTCTCTTTATTGAACCGGTCACCTCCAATACAGGAGTTCTAGCACAGCACTGTGCTGGATCTCCTGTGACAGCTGAGGTAGGAAGCCTGGGAGTGCAGCTCTCCCGTCTCAGTGTTTACACAAAGCAGAGCGGAGAATGGTCGTTCTCCACTCTCCAATATGATCTAATTTGCCGTGGTGCCGCGTCCCCCAGAAGAGCGGGGGACACCAAGGACCACAACTGGGTGGGAGCCAGCAGGTGGTGACCGAGACGACGGCCGGGGAGAGATGCAGTGTATGGGGAGGGGGAGTGACAATCAGGCTACGTTCAAGTGATCTTGAGCGGCTGTACAGCCACTTGAGATCATTTGTACAAAAGTATCTCTACATTTAGCCCTGCTGCTTGCCCAAAGCAGGGCTGCAAATGTAGGAGAAAAAAAAAACAAAAGAAAAAAACTACCTGCCCGGCACTGCATGTTACGGGCCATCAGGCAATTGGAGTTCCACATTCCTGACAATACAATAGAAGAAATTGGGTCAAGTAAAAATATACCAAGCAAGCCAAACCTTAAAATTGTGAATGCTCGTACAATGGTGGAAAACCAGGTTATTCAAAATTATCCATAGGTGATGCTTAACAGCCCCTATGTGATAGCACTGAGAGGTGACAGGTTTTTTTTCTGGAGAAATCATGGGTCTGATGTCTCCCCTGCCCTCCAATGCAAATGATTAAGCACACATGCCACTCAGATCATTTGTACTCAAAAGCCCTCCACCTGGTCTTAAGAACAATTACACCAAGATCATGGCCGCAGCAGCAGCCGCCGCCATGATCTTGGTATAACCACTTCAAGATTAGAACATAAATGTCCTATGGTCCTGAAATGATTAAATATGTTTTACAATTCATGAACAACAATGGAAGAGCACCTACAACTGATAAATGGGAACTTTGTAAACTTCTGCGGTATAATGTGTGTGGGGTTGGCAATGTGGTATAGCATGTCACAATTAGTCAGAATTCTGACCTTTTTATTGCTATACACATTTTACAGGTTTAAACCCAGTTATACTTTTTTGAGTGGGAATATGGCTTAGGGTCCCCACACACACCTTACGATAATCGCGGGAAATCCCGCGATCGTATGATTATCGTAAGGTGTGTGGAAGCCGTGCGACCTCTACTACTGTAAGGTCGCACGACTTTAAACTTACGGACATGTTCGAAAACCCGCCGAGCATCGTACGATGTTCGGCGGGTTTGTGGCATGTCCGTACGATAACAGCCGTACAGGCCGGTGTGCGCAAGCGCACACTGCCCGTTCGGCATTGCGGTCATCGGAAGCCCGCCCCTCAGGGGGCGTGGCTTGCGATCATCGCAAGTACGATCTGCCTATGCAAGATAGGCAGATCGTACGTTTTTTTAAGTACCTTACAACCATCGCAAGACAAAAGTCTTGCGATGGTTGTAACATGTGTGCCCAGCCTTAGTGTTTCAAACCCAATAGTGAGGTGTGCATAATTAGGCAGCTTCATTAGCTTAGGTAAAAAGTAACAAAAATAAGATTTAAAGTGATATTAAAACCAACTTTTTTTTTTAATTCTCCAGGAGGAGATCCACTTGTACCTGTGTAGCTTTTTATTTTTCCCTTTTCTTCCTATGTCATTTTTTTTTTTACTTTATGTACTGCGGCCGCTGCCCTCCTGTTTACGGGTGTCTCCTTTGCCTAGCAGGTTGCAAAGGAGAACCCCATGAGTGTCCCCCGACCGATAATTGAGCTGTACTGTGTGCATCTACTGGCACACAGACCACTCAAGTTCCCACCTCCTCACACTGTCTTGCCAGGCAGGTACAGCAGTCGATCGCTGCCCTGCCCTCAGGATCCGTTCTCTCAAACCGTCACTTTGGGGACACATTGCAGATCGCCTAGGAGCCAGCGGCAGTGTGGGGTAGAGGAACAAGGTCTAATACTTTAATTTTCACAGAGGCTTTAGGTGTTCTCTTGTCTACAAGACTCCGGTTTGTTGGGAGGATCTTACAGTCCTCAAGAACAACGAGCGGGTATTGTATATGATGACATCAGCAAGTGACTGCCGACCTGAGCGCTGTATAGTAGAGGTTTTGAATGCCGGTCGTACAGATGAAGGGAGATGGTCACAGTGAGGAATAAATATTACAACTTATTCCTCTACCCCTAGACTTAAAGGAGAACTATGAGATGAGTGATTTCCACTCACCTCATAGTTCTAGCCGACCTGTGACAATGAGACTGTCACAGGTCGGCTCAGTAGATCGGGAGGTGAGCGAACACATACCAGGTTCGCTCACCTCT
>NW_017306293.1:859317-863708 GCF_000935625.1 Nanorana parkeri | reverse complement strand
GCACATCACTGAGCTCGGTCGCAGAATCCTCGTTGTCCTCACTTTCAGTGTCTGTTGAGGAATTTCCCAACAAATCGCTATCACTCAATTCTGCAAGTAGTTCTAATTTACTATCGCTGTTTTCTACCTGGTCTAAAACCGCTTTTGACCTAAAACAGCGACGATTCTGCGACCGAGCTCAGTGATGTGCGAACTTGGTACTCAATTGACTGGTACGGATCAGGCTGCGCCCCCAGAATTCCCATTTACTGGACCATTTTTTAAAATTATTATATTTGCATAGTGTATGGCCAGCTCTCGAAGGGTAGATAGAGGAGTAACAATGTGAGTGAACCAGGCTCTAATACAATGCATAGTGCTACCACTGGGAACTTGTAGACAGAAGGAACAGAGTAAGGACCTCATCAGTGTGGTGAAACTCCTTCACAACATATTCAGCAGGCTGGGGACAGATTAGTTTATCAAGCTGTATTGCCCAACCGCAGTGGAGAAATACATTGTAAGAAGCAAGCCTATGCTGTGCGGCAGAAGTGGCTGTATCACAAGAACATCTAAACAAAATGCACATATTTTAACAGGCAAGTCAGTTCACAAACAATGGGGGGGAATTTATGAATGCATCTGCGTCTGTTTAGAGGATGTTGCATCCCCAATCCACGTGCATTCATGCTGCACAAACAAATTCCTTTTGCAAGTCTCTGGGTTTTTTTTTCAGTGATGAAGTAATTTCCACTTTGCGACTGTGTGCGACAGAAGTGCAAATAGAGCACTATTTTGATAAAGATCATTTTGACTTGATAATTTTAAGAGCTGAAAGTCTCTCTGCAACTGAAATATCTGCCAGTCACAAATGTTAGAAGTGCTCTTGATCTCTTCTTAATTTAGTGCAAAGAAAATAAAAATCTATAAGATCACATTAACACACAAAGATAGTAATTAGTGCTAGTTAGGAGCAAATGTAAACTGCATGAATGGGCCAAAAGGGCAGGGCTGCTAAGACTGCAGCTTATCTGTCAATCTGTAAATGATATCTTCTGAGATATGAATATGATCCTGTAAAGTCCATTGCAGACATTAGTAGCTACATTGGGAGAACTCCTGAAGAACTACACTGTCAGCAGCTCAGTGGATACATTTGTTACACTTCCATGTGTCAGAAGAGATCCTGCACAGACTGTCAGCACTCTAGCTACAGGGTTTAGCAGCCCAGCAGATACATTTGTTGACATGGAAAAGATCATGCACAGACAGAGGCAATTAAGCTGCAGATACAAATACATTTGTTCCGTTCATTTGCTTCCAACGAGGGCTAATGTGCAACAGTATAGTTAGTCGCAAGTTTCTCTTTGTCAGTGATTCATGAACAGAGTAAACACAATAGTAACTTAGTCGAAATATGCAATTGAATTAATGATTGCAACTGTTTTAAAGAATGCAGAGAATGTGACAGGATTCCCCCCAATATGGGTTACTAAAAAGTGTACTGAACTGATTGCCTAAAGTTTAGTTTTAAAGTAAGTTTCCACTTTTGCAGCCAAATTGGGATAACACCTATTTTAAATGTTATGTGCCCCCCATTCACATAGCAAAAGGAATTAAAAAAAAAAAAAAAACATTTAAAAATTGCTACTTGCCTTTTACTTGCCCTTTTCTGAAACCTCCAAAACTGAAGTGTTCTCTTTGGATGTAATGCTAAGCAGGGGGATGGTGTGTTAAGGTTTGACATAATTAACCCCGTCTGTACTGTGCTGACAAATCTCATCAGTTGTGAACTAGATTCGAACACTGTCTGTCCTAACAGAGTTAAAGATCTCAGGGTTTGTGTACTGCATTGTACAATAAGGAAGGTGACAGAATCTGTCCCGTTACTCCCTCTCTCACTTTTAAATTGTTCAAAATAACTTGGTCTTCCCAAAAGGCCTGCTCCAAGGAAACAACTAGAAAGGGAAGAAATCTTTTAAATAAAATTATTTTAAAAGGTATGTTGTGTGAATGGGAACAGAAACACATCATATGCTTTTCTCATATGTGACAGTAAAAGTGGAAATACATTTTAATTACAACTTGAAATTCAATAAACAGATTCCAGAATAAATATATTAAAGATGAATGGCAGGCAGATATAAAAGGACACATAAATTCACCATTATATCAGCTTATTGTATTCCCTGTACAGCATAGCTCAGTCCAGTAGAATTCAAAGCAGGACAAGAAGCCAGTCAGCTGCACTGCAGTGCTTATGTGCCAACAAGGAGCATGCTGATGGGAGGAGACAGCAGAGTAACAGGGAGATGAGCTCATCCGTCTGGCATTTCTCCTGTTCCTGTAGAGTAACAAACTGGGGGATGGACAAGACCTGCAAGTGTTACTTAACTACAGACGATATTAGGTCTCCTGTTCTACCAGACAGGGCTGTTCTGTGTGGCAAAGCTAGATAAATCTCAGGACTGGATGGACAGAAATACAAATCCTTTGGCATGTAAAACAGTGGCCATATATGTACTGCATCTGTGCATTTGGCTGTTTGCGTGGAATTCATTTTGTAACTTTATCAACCAAATATAGCAGTCCTACTCACATTTTCAGATGCACCTTCTCTCCACACTTTCATAAGTCCAGATTCTACACAAGTAATGATGGCACTGCAATTTAAAAAGATATAGAAGGTAAAACAAAAGTGTCTTATTTTGAAAACTATATATTATATATATATATATATAAGGTCGCACGACTTTAAACTTACGAACATGTTTGAAAACCCGCCGAGCATCGTACGATGTTCAGCGGGTGTGTAGCATGTTCGTAAGATAAAAGCCGGACGGGCCGGTGTGCGCAAGCGCACACTGCCCGTTCGGCATTGCGGTCATCGGAAGCCCACCCCTCAGGGGGGCGCAGCTTGCGATAATCGCAAGTATGATCTGCCTATGCAAGGATAGGCAGATCGTACGTTTTTTTAAGTACCTTACAACCATCGCAAGATGGTTGTAAGGTGTGTGCCCAGCCTTAGTTGCATCCATGTCATGCTTACCCCCCCTCCTTGGTTTCAAGACTTTGAGTCACTTACCTGGAACAAGTATACAGAAAAGGGTGTCTGCCTTTTTCTTTTACATACTTGCTCTAGCTCAGGGACTAAAAGTAGTAAAGCCAACAGATCATCATAAAAGCCAGGCAGCTTGCAACTGACAGGGATGGGTCTTCATCATCAGTACTCTTCATACTCACAATGGAATATCTTGCCAATGCAATATAAACTAATCCAATATCAGTGGCTTTCGAATTAAAGAACACGAACGAGAATTACTGTAAATGACCTCCCCGTCACATTCCCTCTGTTATCTATTCTCCTAATTATGAAATAATTCAAGGAATCTGGTCACCCAAGTATTAATTTTAATATAGTAGTAACTTTGGATGCTAGACTCGCTTTCTCCTGTATTTCAAACATTAATATAATAATAACATTGGCATTTTACCAAAGCTCTTATACACCTTCCAAACCATTCTGCTCACCCCAAGGCTTCCCCCCTCCAACTAAGTACGCTCATGTTAGCATTACATTTTCTTGACAGTCCCTTTTAATTACTTCTCATTCACTGTTGCAAAGTCTTTTACTCCTCAAAGTAACCTGTCTATTAAAGCTGAGGCCCCCCAATAGGAGGCCAATAGATTTCCACACTGCAATAGAAGAACCAACCTGCTGTTAAGCAACACATATACATTTGTTTCAGATATATTGTTAAAGGAAGCAGTTCCTCTGTCATACTGAAGACTTACTTGTCCAGGACACCAAGTCCTTTGAACGCTCCTTCACCTCCTCTACATTCGTGGAATTCTGTAAATTTTGATTTTTCAGAGTTGAAGACTTTGACTACTCCATCGCGGCTGCCCACTAATACCTGAGGAAAAAATTAGCTTTAACATGGACATCAGGCAATATCATGTGCATCACTGTTAGCTTTGATTTTCAGAACACAAGACAGTGAATAGTTATGAACATCACATTCATCATTACAGAAGGCTGGCTGTACAATATGGCAGCTGCAGGCCAGAGCAGCGGGGCACTCATCCACGTGGGCACCTAATTCAGTTTGGGGATGCCTTGTACCCCAAAGCCCCCCCCATGATTTCAGGTGTGGATTTCATCTTACAGCCACATTAGAAATTTAAGAAAAGGACTGGTTAAGAGTTCTGGGTGTAGTTGAAATTTAGCTTTTGTCCTTTTCAGCTTTAGCTGAACAGGTACTCTTCTCACCTCAGATTCATGTGAATCTCCAAAGCACATGACATTCACTTCCTGTCCTCTGTCCAGAGAGGAAACTTCCATGTAATTTATGGCTTCTTTCTTCACCAGATTTATGCCTGCAATGTAAATTTAAATGGACAGAATGCAA
>NW_017306293.1:857377-859288 GCF_000935625.1 Nanorana parkeri | reverse complement strand
GTGGGCCTTGTCCACACATGCTGCAAAATAAGGCAGGAGAACCCCATTTTTGAAGGTCTCCGACTGCCTACCAATGCACCTGGGAGACTGTTTAATGGTCAGTGCAGAAAACTAATGCAGTGCACCACAAAATATACAGCATGACAGGAGGCTTAAACCACTTGGGCCAACTGTAGGGGTTACATTGCTGCTACAGACAACAATGACTCGAAGCATTAAATTATGCAGGTTGGGAAGCAAATATTTCATAGCTGAAGACACTTCTATTGATACGAATGTCTAAAAAAAAATTTTGGGAGAACACAAGAGATTAGATGAATGAAAGTTGCATTGACAATATATTGTGGCTCTTACGAGGCTTCACAGACAGCAGCCTAATAACACACGTCCCAGGACCGCCTCCACCCACACAGGGAATATAACTTACAGGCAGGAGCACATACCTTTAAGGATACCGGTCTCAGTACCAACCCACACGTGGTTACAAGCAGGCGCCGCCATGTTTACCCATAAAATGTAGGTTAGCAATCACTTTCCAATCCAGGCGCAACCCAAAGACGTCACGGTCACATGACAGGCTGAATGCGGATATCGGTGTCCCATGTGACCTCGTGTTGAAGTAGTAGATGACTCAAATAGTGGAGTGTTGGTTGCACTGTACGCCTGTGCGGGGAGTATATGTGTTTTACAAGCACCCTCATTCATTTTCTCTATCTTTTCAGGTATGCATTTCACTCAGACCAGTTTACCCGCCACAAACTTTCCTACGCTACCTTTCTTGAATAATCATTTTTATTATGTTTCAGAAACATAAAAACAGGTACAAAACTGGCTCCAGATATGATACATATGCAGATTTATGCACAGTTTATTGACGTAAAAAGTGCAACTGAAGCCAAAACTTTTTATTTAGTTTTGGAGAGGGACTAGAACACCTGTTGGGTCTCTATTGCTGTCTTTGTTCCCTTGTTACGGAGATTCACCCTATTTGTCCTGGTGACTGTTATGACTGAAAGTGAAAGGAAGTTTCACATTTTGGATATTCATCAGAACAGGAATTGAGGTGAAATCTTCCAATGGAGACACTAGTTCTGGTGAGCCTGCTGACCACCAGGGATTTCTCTCTCTTTGGAGCGATTTCTTCTCGCTTCCTGTTGTAGCTGTTGGGCAGGAAGTGAAGGGAAATCTCTCTAATTGAACACAAATGATGACAAAAAGCTGACGGGTTATAACCCTCCCTTACTCTATCCCCAAATAATCAAAACATTTTGGCTTCAATAGATCGCAGGAACCATACAAATGCATATGAAGGTCTAGTGAGATACTGGAGGCTTCACCTGAGAACGTGAGGAAACATCACTCCCCTTCCAACACCCAGTAGAGGAAGAGGGCATGAGGATAGAGCACGTTAATCAGATCAACTATTTCCAATGTAAATCCATGTTCTTTCCGCATCACAACGCGGACCTCTGTACTGTGCGTCACACAGCTTACCTCTGTACTGTGTGTTACGCTGCTGACTTCTGTACTCTGCTTCATACCGCTGATCTCTGTACTGTGCGTCACACTGATGACTTCTGCTCTCTGCATTACACCACTGAACTCTGCACTCTGCTTTTTTACTGACCTCTGTACTGTGTTAGACCGCTGGCCTCAGTACTCTGCGTCACACCGCTGGCCTCAGTACTCTGCGTCACACCGCTGGCCTCAGTACTCTGCGTCACACCGCTGGCCTCAGTACTCTGCGTCACACCGCTGGCCTCTGTATTCTGCGTCCCACCGCTGGCCTCTGTACTCTGCGTCCCACCGCTGGCCTCTGTACTCTGCGTCCCACCGCTGGCCTCTGTACTCTGCGTCCCACCGCTGGCCTCTGTACTCTGCGTCCCACCGCTGGCCTCTGTACTCTGCGTC
>NW_017306293.1:834918-856170 GCF_000935625.1 Nanorana parkeri | reverse complement strand
TCTGCGTCCCACCGCTGGCCTCTGTACTCTGCGTCCCACCGCTGGCCTCTGTACTCTGCGTCCCACCGCTGGCCTCTGTACTCTGCGTCCCACCGCTGGCCTCTGTACTCTGCGTCCCACCGCTGGCCTCTGTACTCTGCGTCCCACCGCTGGCCTCTGTACTCTGCGTCCCACCGCTGGCCTCTGTACTCTGCGTCACACTGCTGGCCTCTGACCTCTGCATTACAACTGACATCAGGCCACCAGACCAGAGCAACACAGACTGTGACGCTTCATATTATTCTGTATTGCTGTATTATGCATTGCTGGGATTTGTAGTCCTCTTTAGCTGGTGGTATTCTGCATTGCTGTATAATGTATTGCTGCGTAATGAACCTCCTTGGTGGATTAGTGTATTTAGATCTGCTTCTGTGCTCCTTTTCTTTTGGTGCGGCCTCACCCCTTCTGATCCACCATGGAGGTGAGGCTTGAATTCACTTCATTCAAGTCTCTCTTCCATGACAGATTATAAGGGGCACCGCCAGGAAAATAGAAGCAAGCCCAGAAGCAGCTTCTAAATTAACAAAGCGGTACTGGAGAATGAGGCGATTTGATGCCTCAACTCTGCGGTGGATCAGGAGGGGTGCCGCCGTCATTTGGATGAAAAACTTGTCTGAGTCTTTGCCCCGGGTGATGGAATGTCTAGCTTCGCCTCTGGTGATGCCGCACGCGATCCTGCATCACATGTTGCAATGTTGGGTGCGCTTCATTCACCTTTTCGCATTGCATTGTATCACACCACCTATTTACCTATTACCATGTGATGCGGTGCAGTGCGGTTAAAAAAAAAAAGGAGCTTGCTCTCCCTGAGTGTGATTTAGCTGTGGTAGGGCTGCTCCACCGCAGCACACCACAATGCACCTCTGCAATGTTACGTTGCAGAGGTGTGAGAAGAAGCTAAGTCTATAAGGATAGTGGCACAGCTCCTGCACCTTTTTAAATTTGGATGTTCTTAGTTTTGCGCTCAGTATTTCATTACAGAATGTTTAGTGTATTCTTCTTTTGATTTTAGCTATCGAAAGGGAGTCGGTTAACCAGGCTGTCGCTATGGTGCGTTTCTTAGCTGTGAAAACGTGTCATTAGTTTAAAATTAAATTTTGTAAGACCTTCCAGCTGGGGACTGAAGGTCCCCACACACCTTACGATAATCGTGGGAAATCCCGCGATCGTACGATTATCGTAAGGTGTGTGGAAGCCGTGCGACCTCTACTACTGTAAGGTCGCACAACTTTTAACTTACGGACATGTTCAAAAACCCGCCGAGCATCGTACGATGTTCGGCGGGTTTGTGGCATGTTCCTACGATAAAAGCCGTACGGGCCGGTGTGCACAAGCGCACACTGCCCGTTCGGCATTGCGGTCATCGGAAACCCGCCCTTCAGGGGGCGTGGCTTGCGATCATCGCAAGTACGATCTGCCTATGCAAGATAGGCAGATCGTACGTTTTTTTAAGTACCTTACAACCATCGCAAGACAAGTCTTGCGATGGTTGTAAGGTGTGTGCCCAGCCTGAGGAGTGCTTCATTCAGAGTTTCAGGTATGTTGGTGCCCAACAGGAGATTATCCTACAGACTTGCATCCACAGGCGTACCGTGAGACAGGTTCATCATATGTGAATATTGGTTCCCCTATCAGGGCAGTCACGGGAGCAGTTCCCTGTGTCTTGGACAAAGCAGTCAAGATGACGGGGCACCATGTACCAAGGGTATAACAGTTTGTAAATAGCTTGCAGAGCTTGGACCTAGCAGTGGCTTGCCATAAATTGCAATTTTCGTCCAGCTTCAAAGGCAACCCACCATCAACACAGAGATGTCAGAGATAAGCTAACCAGATGGATAAAACAGTGGTGCGCTGAGTGCACCATGCCAAAATGTGGGTGTGGCTAAGTGAAACCTATTTCATTGAATAAACACTTTAATCTCTTTATAAAAAGAGTCAATTTCTGCAGTCAAATCCTATACTGACCAACATCTCTCCAAAGTACAGGGCTCACCGAACCCTCTTCTTCACAGCATAAACTTTCCATCCTCCACCAAATCCCCCCATACAAAGTTAGATATTCAACATCCTGACAAACAGCTTTGAGGTAAATAAGTTCCAGTGTGCTGCTCAGTGCACATAGTCAGTGCTATATAATTGTGCAGTTACTGTGCTGCTGAGAGGCAATTTTAGACCAAATAGGGTCTGGGGTATACTGAAGAGAAAGTATGGGTAAAATAAGGGTAAAATTATTGGGGTCATGGGGAGTAAAGTATGTCCCAATTGTTGGTGTCAGCTAAATAAAATAAGCTTCATTCTATGCAGTCAGTGGAATAAAATAAGCCCAAATATTTTGTGGCAGTAGGAGCGAAATAGGTGTTAGTCGTTGTCATAGAGCACAAAATAGGAGCCAATTGTTTGGGGTCAGAGCAAAATAGGAGCCAATTGTTGGTGTCAGTGGGAGCAACTGAGAATTGACTACCAATGTGACAGGAGCATTAAGATTTGACCACCAATGTAAAGGGGCACTGATAATTAACCAGCTATGTAAAGGGGCACTGAGAATTAACCAGCTATGTAAAAGGGGCACTGAGAACTGACCACCAATGTAAGGGAGGCACTGAGAACTGACCACCAATGTAAGGGAGGCACTGATAACTGACCACCAATGTAGGGAGGCACTGATAACTGACCACTAATGTAAGGGATGCACTGAGAACTGACCACCAATGTAAGGGAGGCGCTGAGAACTGACCACCAATGTAAGGGAGGCGCTGAGAACTGACCACCAATGTAAGGGAGGCGCTGAGAACTGACCACCAATGTAAGGGAGGCGCTGAGAACTGACCAATGTAAGAAGGCACGCTAAGCACTGACCACCAACGTAAGAAGGCACGCTAAGCACTGACCACCAACGTAAGGGAGATACTTTTGGATAGTTTATAGGTCGAAGGATTGACAAACAGGGCAATCAGTGTAACTTAATCGAAGGCTTTGATGACAATACAGATATTGTGTTTGTCCGCTATAGGGTACAGCTGCCGAGAGAATTATAGCAAAGCCTGGTTAGGGTACTTATCTGAATTAAAGCATCTAATCGCACATAGTGTGAATGAAGCCTAAACTGGCACATGTGATAAATGGGAGTTTTGCCTTTCCATAGATCACTATACAATAATTAGAGAACAAAAATATTTGTTTAAGAATGTTGAGCATACTGGACATGTGTTTTTTTTGAACCTATAACTAACTATAAATCTAACTGATATTTGTAAAATATTCTAAGTTACAGTATCTAAAAAACATGTTTCGGCAGGTCTCTGTAATGCAGTAAAGCCTGTGAAATTCATCATCTTCTGCCAACAGTAGAAATAAAATTAATGGTAGACTGTATGAATAATATCTGACTTAATTATGTATATGTACCAACATGTTGATATGTCTTGATATGTTTTGATGCATTTGAGGGTAACATCACACTGGCCCATTTGAAATGTACAGTTTTCCAAGTAAAGACCAGCAATGTTTAAAAAAATATTGTGCATTGGGTGGGATTTGGTTTGGCCAGTGCAGAAGCTGTTCTCAACACTGCTCCATATTAGCAGTTCCTTAATACAGCAGCCTATACTGAAACACCTATTAAAGACTCAGGCAGACATTCCGCCATGACTAGGAAGAGCAATACAAATGATGAATTTCTTCAGCACCAAAATTGTGTTGGAAACCCATCACTTGCTTCTCCTGCCCACCCATTGTGGCAACCCGGGCATTTACGCTGACAAACAAAGCCTAGGGCCAGAAAGCATCACAACTTCAGGGTCTTCTGAAGGCAATTCTCAGATTGGAACTTCTTAGTGCTGAAATCTGCTTTAAAATAAACTAGCACTGCATTTCTCCTATTTAGCACCACTATTTGTTTGAAAATGTCCTTGTACCCACATCCCTGGCTCAGTAGCAGACTGTTTCTGTCCCTGACTCAGCAGTGGGCTGATCTGGGCACCCTAATATTAATTAGGAAATTCCGTCTTCCTCTCATTTTGCTAGAATTCATCCCTCCTAGTGCGAATCACTTGTACGGATGCGTTTTATTTTGTTTAGGGCATCTTAAAGGATTAACTGTGGCGTTAACCAACCCTGGTGACGATTGCTCTCAGTCTGCTGGCTTTAGATTGTTGTCCTGTGGGCTGCAAAATCCATGTGTAGTGTGAGGCTGAGAGTGGTATCGCCACATCCTTGTGACGGCTCGGTTGGATCGAAACTGCATATAGTCACGAGTTGGTGACGTACAGTGGGTTCAGACCAGCCACTTCCCTCGCACACACCTCATTGCCAAAGAGTTCCTGTGTCAGCAGCATATTTTATTTTATGAAAGAATATACTTTCATGTGAAGTAACATAGGGGGTCTATTCACTAAACTGCCGTATATATAACCGACCCGAAGTGAAGTGAGCCGAACGCTGTTCGGCTATTCACTTCCGGCTTGTACGGCTGATTACAGCTGTACATCGGCTTGCTTTGTGTGGCTTCGGGTCGGCCGAACATGCTCAGCATGTTCGGCCAACCCGAAGTGCAGAAGGGGTTCACCTCAGCCTATCCAACATCTGGATTGGCTAAGCCGAACCTCCGTCAGGCTACTCGCTGCTGTTCGGCCTATTCTCATAGATGCCGAACAGCAGTGAGTGAATAGCCGAATGCCGCCGAGCGTCTGGGAGAGTTAGGCTGTCTGGAGATCAGTGTCCCTGTTACCAGGGACGCTGATCTGTCTGTCCAAGTGGCCGGAGCCAGCCGTGAAATGATGGCTTGCTCCGCCCAGCAGTCAGTAGCAGGCTGTCGGCTGTATGCCTTCGGCTCGACTGAGCCGCTCGGCCGACTTCGGGAGCTGTACGGGCTATAGTGAATAGCCCGTACAGCAGCCCTTCGGTTCTACTGAACCGAAGGGGTCCTGGGGCCGAAGGATCAGCCGAAGCTACGGCTAGATCCTTCGGCAGCTTAGTGAATAGACCCCATAGTATTTATCTTATCTCTTGTTTAATAGTCCAATAGACATGGCAATTTCTCTCTCCCATCCCTGGCGTAGCAGTGCAGTATACCTAGAATTAGCTCTCTCTCTTTCTGATTGACCTCCCCAGGGTTTAAAATATTAAATAATGAGCCTTCAAATTTCCTACATATTTGTCATCTATTGTGCTTACCTACATTGGGAAAAAAAAACAGGTCTACATCTTAATACTATACAATTCTTCACAGATAAGATTTTTTTTTAGTAAACAACCTTTAACCTTTTACCATGTGTGACTAAGGCTGGGCACACACCTTACAACCATCGCAAGACTTTTGTCTTGCGATGGTTGTAAGGTACTTAAAAAAACGTACCATCTGCCTATGTTGCATAGGCAGATCGTACTTGTGATTATCGCAAGCCACGCCCCCTGAGGGGCGGGCTTCCGATGACCGCAATGCCGAGTGTTATCGCACGGACATGCCACAAACCCGCCGAACATCGTACGATGGTCGGCGGGTTTTCGAACATGTCCGTAAGTTTAAAGTCTTGCGACCTTACAGTAGTAGAGGTCGCACGGCTTCCACACACCTTACGATCATCGTACGATCGCAGGATTTCCCGCGATTATCGTACGATAATCGTAACGTGTGTGGGGACCCTAAGGGTACCATGCACAATCCAGTATTTGAAAACTGCATGCCTAATTTGAGTATTGCTTGCAATGATTGTTTGATGATTAGTCTTAGCAAAGCATTTGTTCTCATACTGATATTTTCCACCTTGCAGACAAGAACAAGTCATTCCTTTTTCACTTTAATTGTGTCTTTATTATGTTAACATGTCATATAACAATACTGTGATTAAATTATCGTATTCTTATACACACTGTGGAATCATATGCTCTGGTTTACGATGCAATGTTGAACAGTTTTTTCCTATGGTTTCAACTCTTCTGGATAAAGGTTCGTCTTTTAACACCATATAAGCAATTCATATAAATTTTTACCACACAAGACAAATAATTAATAGAAACCTGTATTGAGAGGAATATGGTGGCTGCCATTTCTGATCTCCTTTTAGAACATATAGTTGTCTATCTCTGGCTTCAATACTTTCTAAGCCACTGATGTGGAACGAGCAACAGCCAAAGCAGTCAGGTCTCCAAGCCTTTCCAAGCTCAGTAATTCCTATTAAAGCTAATGGGTTGACATGGCAGCAAGGCAACTACATTTTTAGAATAAGGCCAAGAATGGTAGCTCCTGTATTTTTTCATTACAGGTTTGCTGCAAATACATTTACAACAAAAGAATAAGAAATCATATACATAAAAAACGACCTTAAAGAGGACATTTGAGACAGAGTTTTACACATATAAAAGAACTGCTTCCACAGTGTGAATGTTTTCTATTATGTTTATATGAAATTGACAACATATATATTATGTAATAATATAAAAACAATAACATACATATTTAAAATTCCCTATACAACCCCCATATAATGAGAGTTAACTAGTAGTAGCACTCCTCCAGTAGTATAAGAAAAGGCAAAGCCTAGATAAGTGATGTAATATCCTTTGGACACCACTTATGAGTAATTAATTGTTAAAGGAATGTCTCAAATATTCATTGCTGTAAATATATATACAATTGATATATATATGAAAAGGAGCCAAAAGCTCCACGTGTTGGCTCCCAAAGAAAATTCACAATTTCAAATCCAACTTTAGGCTAACCCCTCTGCACCTTGCAGAGGGCCCCCTCCCCATTTAGGCCCTCCAATATGTATTTTATATTATTGTTTTACACTTACCTTTTCCAGATGTCTTTAGGCTGATCATGTGACACAGAGGATCCTCTTCCTTTTGGATTTTCTTTAGGAGTCTTAGATAAAGAAGAAAGTGATGCTGATGTGATGACGCATCACATGATATTACATCAATACACTGTGCAGGGTGCTGTGGTCATGCCTAGGTCTATGAAACCCTGCACTCACAGTATGTCCTCAGTGGGCATCATTCAACCAGGAAGACTACAACATCTTGTGGCAAAGAAAATGGTACTGGGAGAGACAGAACCAGAGAAAAGCTGAGTATTGCAGCCAGTTGGGCTTAAATATGCTATATTTCATATTCACCTGACTAAAAAATATATATATTTTTTAAATTTTCTTAATTCTGTTCATGATAAAGAAATATGTACAAAAATGTCATTATCGTTATATTTTGTAATAATATATCTACAAGCAACCATATTTTCTGTTACATATGCGGGCTCTGCTTAATAGTGCTCCACACTGGTTGTACTTTTTTTCACTTATTACTTGTCTATCAGTTTGCTTAGGCTTCTTGAAAACAATCTCTATGTAGTTTATAATATAACAAGTTTTGTTTCAACAGTTGCTCTGCTGAGCAAGGTTTCCAACTGCAGATGTCAACCATGCAAGTAACAATTAGAGGATGAATCTACACATCTTTATGTACTAAAGTGTGAACTAAAATGTGAAAGTCAAATCAAACATTGGCACTTGGTAAACTAAATAAGAACTTACAATAAAGGACATTTAGCCAGCAAACTAGCATCAAATGTAGACGCAAACCAGGCTTACTATTTATCCAACCTATCAGCAAGTTACTGCCAGCCCTGGTGTATGCTATGATGCCATAGCTGTTGTGGCAAGGGCTAGAAGGAGGAACCACAATACTTTCTACTTGACTCTATTTTAATGATCATGTGCTTACCACAGCCAAGTGCAGTTTATTTTAGACATATTTCATGTTTAACTCCTTAGTGACCAAGGCTTTTTTTCCTTTTGTTGTACCCATGATATAATCCACATTTTTAGGCCTGAAAATTACTTCAATCCCCCACACATTATATATTTTCTGAAAGCCAAGACCCTGTAGAACAACATGTTGGCAGTTTAAAATTTTTATGTTGCACGATATTAGCGCAACGTATTATCAAACCCCAAATTGTAGAGAAAAATGCCCCAAAAACGCAATTAAATACCCATTTTTTAAATACAATATAAAAGATGAGGTTACAACGAGTAAATAGATACCCAACATGCCCAGGTAAAAAATTGTATGCGTCCGTGAAACTGCAACAAAATTCAGTTCCCCAAAAAGTCCATAGATGACGCTTTAAAAGCCCCCACAAGTCATCAGTTTAGAGATACGTATAAATATTGGCCTTAGAATTATTGCTCACCAGCGTGCGCGGCTATACCCAAAATATCTAGCGTGTGCGTGCTTGTGGGGGACTTTTAAACATTTTTTTACAAATTATTTTTACATTTATTTCATTTAATATTAAAACAGTTTTTTCTTTACTTTAATTGCTATCACATGGGGGGCTTACAAGCCCCCATGTGATTATTAGATTGGCAGTGACAGGTACTCTTTAAGGTGATGCTGGGGGTACAAAAGACCCCTAGTATCACCTTTCCACTAGAAATAAGCTATTGAAGTGCAGATCGCACTTCAATAGTTTATAGCTGGGCTTCAGGAGCACAGCACTGACAGCTATGGGACCGGAAGTGATGCAATACACGTCGCTCCCAGTCCGAAAATTCTGGGAGGGGATCGGAGAATGGAGGTTCGTCCATCTCCTCCACAGCTTCCCGTGTGTGTCCCGTTTACTGGCCCGGAGAATCGATCGGGCAACAGCTGAGTCGCCTGATCGCTTCTATTGTAAAGCCGACAGTCAGCTTTACAATTGTAAACAGAGTCCCGATGTCTTTAGCCACCAGAAGTCTGTTTAAACGGGCCTGGTGCCAGTGACATACTATGGACGTCACTAGTCTATATGGGGTTAAAGCAGGGGAATGCGTCACCTGTGGGGTAAATGGGTGGAATTAATATTCCATGTAATGTATTCAGTACATTGAAATGTGATGCAGTTGATTTTTTGTATCGACGCCTACGCCTATTGTATCTAAACACAAGTATTTAAACAGTCAGAAATATAGACAGTTCACCCAATATAAGTGGTGCAGAAGTCCATGCTTCCTTCCTTCCATGTGGTCACAGTAGAGATATATACCAGCACATCCAGTAAGGTCCCATAAAAGCCAACTTTAAACAAACAGATGCAATAGAAAAAAGGCTTACTCTTTTGAACAAACCGGACCTTAGTGATTGCATCTATGGCTAAGGACCATTTTGCTTGAAGCATGCGAGCTTTCAAAATGCATTAAACATGTGAGCAGATAACACATTACAAGTTTGCTATGTAAAGTCTGATATACAACATCCCTCTTGTATCTGTCTTTAGGAGTATATTTTTTACTGATCTTTTCAGGTTTGTTTGAATCTGGTTAGCTTAAGCAGACACATAGATGGTCTTGGATGTTAGTTCCACAGGGTGACTAAAAAAGGGGGGCAGCGTGCCGATGTCCCAGTATTAGAAGCTTCTTGGGTTCCTGTAGCACACAAAGGTCGTACACAAAATTCAGCTGCATTTTGTACTCTTTGAAATGGTAGGGTCACTTCAAATCTCAGACCACACAATGGGCTCAGCAGTGTGTGAGTTTCCCTGTCTGGATTAAACCATTGCTGTTCAGATGTACTTTGGTTAATGAAGAGCTGACAGAGTGGAAGGTTGGTATCTACCATGACAAAGGCCGTCTCAAGAACTTCCTCATCCTGACAGTGCTGAGACAGGAACCAGCAGAAGTGTTGCTCTGACCCTGTCCGGAAAATAGAAAGTAACGTATTCAGAACAAATGGAATTACTTACAATTTTTACCAGATTGCAGTTTATGAGAGCGACACTTGCAGAGCTCTAAGGCTCCATTCACACATTAGCAGTTTTGCACGGAAACGCACTAAACATAAAAAACAATACATTCCAATGTATCTGGTTCACCACTGTGCGACGTCCACACTGTATGAAAATACTTATCAAGCAAAAATTGAAGAGCAATATTCTGGGCAAATTCTGTGCATTGTGGCTATAGTACTAGCCGCAAACGTGCCGAATCCGCACCTATGTTAAAATGTGCACTTTTTCGTGCTGTGCAAACACTATATGTGAATGGAGACTAACACTGGATCATAGCTTTACTTAAAGGGTATGACAGACTGAGAGTAAAACTGAATTTCAAATTTTTAGACTGTAATGAGTTTAGGAATGCCCTCTTTGACGGAGTATGTAGTAAGTGTGTAACCTACTCTACAGATAAGATGAGAACAGGGCCCTGGGCAAGATGGCAGCTTTGGCTCATTTATCCCTTATATTGACATTTATAAGGACTGCAATAGGCACAGAAAAAGCAATACATTTGCATTGTCTGGCATATCTGTCTCATCAGACATCAAGCACAAAGCACATCGTCCTTTTTAAAATTACAGGTGGTTGCACAGCTTTGACAGAGTGTACTATTCTTTTTGTTTACTGTGACAGTAATGAGGTTTGAGCCTATTAATAGTAAATATATCTAGCTTGAAGCAAATGCAGTCCTTCATGGCAGGTCTCTTCAAATTCCAAAAAAGAGAAATTTGCTAATCTGCGCCTATAATCTGTATAGCTCTTAAGTGAAGCACTGAAACTGATTGTTATCTAGAGTTTCCCCTGGACCTGGTGGGGATCAGCTCAAATGACTTCTTTATGAGCAGTGTCATAAACCGCTAATGCATGGTAATGGTTTGCCCAGCTGTGCTAATCCCCTAATAGATTAGCAATTGACAGCTTTAGATAAACACCGGAGGGCGTGGTAAGGATAATGACCCAGGTCACACTCCAATCATAAAACTGAGTTACAATATCAACGCAATCTCACAACTTGTAATTAGACAGTGATATTGTAAAATGAAGTTCACCAATAGCTGTGTCTCATTGAGACATAGACATATCAAAAATAGATTATGATCCTCCCGGGTCCAACAGGCGACATTTACCCTCCTGTCTCCTCTCTTCCCCCCCCCCCCATCATTCATATATCTGCCAAGTTTGGTTTCAATTCTAATGCTAACTTTATGACGCATCATAATTTAGGGGTTGTCAGACCGTATTGGATATGAACAGTCAATTATCTTCTTATTTATTAATGTCACTGTTTGGGAGGGGCAGAGGGGGACATCGTAAAGGCTCATACCTCCTGCTCCCCCTCCCCAGCCCTGCCCTAGCGGCCGGCTCCGTGACACTCCCTAGAGGGCTGACAAAAGGATGTTTTGCAGAGCCAGCTGGGGAGCCTCTTATGTGTAACATCAAGAAAAGGAACTCCTGCAACATCAAGAAGTTTGTTACATCCCAGAAGAGTTCCCCTTTAATATCTAGAAATCATCTGTGCAAGCCTTGCTTGGAGAACAGCCACTCACACCCCTCTTTTGCTTAATGAACTCTGGACTGTCAGAACTCATAAACACAGGACTGTTAAGTATTCTTTTTGTTCCCTTTTATTTTACTGTTGTGATATATTTTGTCTCTCTTTATTAATATCTTTTTCTGTATAGTTTTTTGCACTATTTCTTTTATTAGAGGACGATCTTTAAAATTGTTAAGCTTATCTCTATGCTCTAAATAAGAAAGTATCCGTGCCACTGTAATGAGCACTACTGTATAGTGAGACCTGTCATATTCCTGTCTGAGAGGACAGTGGTATCGTAGGCTGTGTTAAAGTGTTTTGAATTGTCACAGCACTTGCTGGGAACGGTCGGTGTTTCCCATTAAAATCACGTGGTAGCAGTGAATGTTTGGTGTGTAAAGGGTTAACTGCGAGTTAACCAACCCTAGTGACAATTGTTCTCAGCCTGCTGGCCTGAGATTGTTGTCCCGCCAGCTGGGAAATTTCTGTGCAGGCTGAGAGTCGTATCGCCACGTCCTTGTGATGGTTCGTTCAGTTCAGAACTGTGAATAGTCATGTGTGATTGACATACAGCGGGTTTGGGCCAGGCGTACGCCACATTTACCACAGTAGAAAAAAGGTAGTTGAGCTCCCTGGACATCCATCACTGAATCCTAGGCTCCTCCCTCGGTTGACTTGTGAACGATCTGTCCCTGCCCAATTTTATGGTCACTGTCTAGGAGCACTGGCGTGATGGATAATACAGATTTCACCATATGTGTTTTAGGCACAAACTAGTCTAATATTTATTTGAATTAAAAAATGAACACAGAGGTCTAGTATCCCATAGCCCAAATAAATAAATCGGCTTTCTAGAAACTGCTAAAATGTGGTTTGTGGCTGTGTGCTACTCCATCACTGTTTTATTTGCATCACAAGTTCACAATAAGTATGTGGACCTTTACCTAATCATTAACTAATTACAGAAAAAACAGTGAATAAAAAGAATAATCTTTCATGGTAATTAAAATGATGACAGTTGAAATGTAATTGGTTGCTAGCAATGGTTGCATTGAATGAATATGTGAAATAGGTAGAAGTATAACTGGTATGGTTTTGTGAATTTGTAGCATAAAAGTTAACAGAAAGAAAGAGCAGAGACTTTCCCAGAGACAAAATCAGAGCTCCAAAAACTGCACTTTGAAATTAACAGAAATGAAAGTTATGTAAAGTCAAGAAAATCCTCATAATTACCACCATACCTGAAGATGTGGCTTAGTGAGGAATAAAGGTACAAGCTATTGTTTGACTCATGATAACACATAAACTATAGATAAATGTCTTCATGCTGACCATACAGATTCTAACACAACTAGTATTAAGCCATTAAGTTGCATACATATTATTCACAAGCATTCAGTTAACATAGCAGCAACACAAACACAATCCATTTTGATCCCTACTTGCGGTGGCTTCTGTAAACAGCACACTGCCTCTCTGTTCTCCAGTAAGAAGCTTGTAGTAAGTCAGGGTGGCACATCGCAGGGAACACTGGCTCGGTTTTGGTAGATTAAAGCCTCGGGGGCCCAGAAACGGGTTACCACACTTTTCACCTCCATATCCATCCAGCAGGGCCCACAGAATGACCAGGGTCCCCCACAGCCAGCCTGCGACCATTCTATTAAGTCCCCCCGTGTATCTTCCCTCTTATCATATTAATAACCCTGGCACTATGCCAGATGAGAAAACTGGCAAGAGTTACACACTCTGTGCTAGCTTGGATATTAACCCTTGCTTCTTTATTAGAAATACATTTCATTTATAACTCGGCAAAGACCATTTTGTTTTCATGGTAAAAAAAAAAAAATGTAGCCTGAGGATGTTGTTTAAAGACCAGGTGTTTACACCCCCTTCCTTGGCCAGGCCATTGGTCAGTATTCAGCGCTGCGGTACTTTGACTGACATTTATTCAGTCATGCAACGCTCTACTGAAATACATTTTATACCATTTTTTGGGGACACTTTGGAGAGCTTTCTTATGGTGGTATTTAGGCACCACTGGGGTGTTTATTTTTTATTATATTAAAGGAGAATTATGAGGTGAGTGCTTTTCACTCAGCCTCATAATCTGAGCCGACCTGTGACAATGAAACTGTCACAGGTTGACTCAGTAGATCGGGAAGTGAGCGAACACATACCGGCGCTCGCTCACTTCTCGATCTATCCCCGCAGGTGAGCCGTGACAGGGGAGTGACTGGATTCCCCCCTCCCCTGTCCGATCCTCCAGCGCTGACTGGCAGAACGGACTGGGGAGGGGGCGGGTACAGCTGGCTCTGCCTCTAGATAGGCAGAGCCAGCTGTCACTCAAGCAGCTGGGCGGATCCAGACATAATTGTCGGGATGCGGTTGAGCTGCGGCGTCTACGTATATCGCGAGCTGCAACACGCGGTATACTGAGCTTTGGGCAATGGGAGGATGCCAGTTTGTGTCCTCCCGTTACCCTTCTGAGAACTATGGGGAAAAGCCCTAAGCCCATAGTTCTCCTTTAAGGAAAAATTACCAAAATGTTTGTTTTAAAAAAAAAATGTTTTACATTATGTTACAATACATTTATTATCACTAGGGATGCACTGATACCGATACTAGTATTGGTATAGGTGCCGAGTATTTGGGCGAGTACTCGCCCAAATGCTCTGATGCCTAGTCCGATGCTTCCGGTATCAGGAAGCCGGGCAGCGAGTCATTACATGCTTCCTGCTTGGACGGGAAGCCGACTCCAACCCACCTTGTCCTTGGGGGCGGGTACAGCTGGCTCTGCCTCTAGATAGGCAGAGCCAGCTGTCACTCAAGCAGCTGGGCGGATCCAGACATAATTGTCGGGATGCGTTTCAGCTGCGGCGTCTCAGTATACCGCGAGCTGCAGCTCGCGGTATACTGAGCTTTGGGCAATGGGAGGATGCCAGTTTGTGTCCTCCCGTTACCCTTCTGAGAACTATGGGGAAAAGCCCTAAGCCCATAGTTCTCCTTTAAGGAAAAATTACCAAAATGTTTGTTTTAAAAAAAAAATGTTTTACATTATGTTACAATACATTTATTATCACTAGGGATGCACTGATACCGATACTAGTATTGGTATAGGTGCCGAGTATTTGGGCGAGTACTCGCCCAAATGCTCTGATGCCTAGTCCGATGCTTCCGGTATCAGGAAGCCGGGCAGCGAGTCATTACATGCTTCCTGATTGGCCGGGAAGCCGACTCCATGCTCCCTTGTCATTTGAGACGAGGGAGAATGGAGCCGGCTTCCTGGCCAATCAGAAAGCCGGGCGCCGTGTAATGATGCGGCGCCCTACTTTCTGATTTGCCAGGAAGCCGGCTTCATGCTCCCTCGTCACCTCATGGAAGTCATTACACACCACCTGGCTTCCTTAATTGGACTTCCGGTAGAGGTATTCGGTATTGGCGAGTACCAAAAATGAACTGAAAAAACGATATCGGTGAATCCCTAATAAAATATAAAAGAGGGGGTCAAGTCAGGTAAATAGACAACAAACATGTCAAGCTTAAAAATTGTGCGCACCCGCGAAATCGCAAAAAACTACCATACCCAAGATTGACCATAGGCGACGCTTTAAAAGCTTTTACCACTCATCAGTTTAATTGTATCAGTGATTAATGGCCCTGGAATTATTACTCTCACTCCGATGTTTGCGGTGATATGTAACATGTGCTGCGTTATGGCTGCAATCGTCGTTTCCGCGTGTATGCGCACCCGACGCATTTTTGCACGTGTGTATGTATGTGGACTTTTAAAAAATGTTGTGTTTTTTTTTAAATTCTTTTTTATGTGTGACTTTAATTTTTTTGTTTCCAATTTATTTTTCACTTAACTTTAATGTTATCACATAGGGGACTAAGATGATGAGACAGGTCCTCCTTATGGAGACATCAGGTGTCTCCAAGACCCCTAATGTCACCTAGGGAACCCCAGCTCTCTGCTTCATCAGTTTCTCTCCAGCTTCTGAAGCCAGAGAGTGACAGCAGAATGCGGAAGTGATGTAATGTACATCACTTCCTGCATTCTGACACCGGAGAGGGGATCGGAGGGAGATCGTGTACAGATCTCCCTCTGATCCCCTGTCTCAGAGCTGCCCCACACCAGGGACAGTGGAGCTTGGGACCAGCCGAGGGGGCACACCGATCGGCACCTCATACAAGCAATCTAGTGGCTCTATAGCCGCTGGATCGCTTGTATGTAAAAAGGCATCGTTGCCTCTTTAAAAACTATGACAGTTTCCCACTCGTGCTGGCCACTGACAGCCACTGACATGAAAGACGCTCCTAGCTGGCCGCTTAAGTACAACGACCGGGAGGAGGTTAAATTAGATGCAGTGACTTTTAAGTAAGATGTGTTCATTGCAACAGGATGGGAAATGAGGGCTTCTAAACATGCTGTAGTTGACTAGAAGTCAACTGAGCAATTTAAATTGTAGCTATGACTAAAACTGCATAGGCAGAGGTTACTTTCAATGAAAACAGCATGCCTTAGTCCATAGTCCTTTCTATTATGCTGGGCAACCTCAGAGACAGATAGAAAGGTTTGGAGAATGGAAGGGTAAGGCTTTTCGTACAATTTAAAGGAGAACTATGAGCTGAGTGATTTCCACTCATTTTCATAGTTAGAGCCGACCAGTGACAAAGAAGCCATCACAGGTCGGCTCTATAGTTCTGGAAGTGAGCAGAAACATGCCGCTGATCCGCTCACTTCCCGATCGTCTCCCTGCAGTGAGCGTTGACTGTCAGTCACCTCTCCCCGCAGGGATTCCCCCCTCTCCTATCCTCCAACGCTGAGTGCAGGAACGAACGGGAGGAGGGGCGGGCACAGCTGGCTCTGCCTCTAGATAGGCAGAAGCAGCTGTCACTCATGCAGCTCGGTGAATCTCGGCAGTATTGTCGGGATACGTCCCGGCCGCGGCGATCTCAGTATATCGCAGGCAATAGCCCACGATATACTGAGCTTTAGGCTGAGTTCACACCTGGGCGTACGGAATATGCGCGTTTGCCTCGCGTGTCGTGCCGCACGTTTTTACCGCGATTTGCGGTAAAAGAAACACGCGTTTCCGAGGGCTATCCGGCTGTATCCTAATGGATATGCGCGTCAAATACGCTCCAAAGAAGCTCCTGTACTTCTTTGGGTGTAGGACGTTTTACAACGCGTTCCTACGCTCTGAAATACGGCCAGATCGGAAACCATGCCCATAGGCAATTATTGGTTTTCACATGTTGAGCGTTTTACAGCGCGTAGGAACGCGCTGTAAAACGCCCAGGTGTGAACCAGGCCTTAGGTCACGGGAGGAGGTTAAAATATGTCCTCCCATTTGAAATAAAAAAAAAAAAATATGTCCTCCCATGACCCTAAAGAGAACTATGGGGAGAAACACTTACCCCATAGTACTCTTTTAGGTAGAAATGTGCAAATAACTTCAGCTGCCTGGATCTATTAGCTGTTTTATTATAGAGTTTTTACTAAAAGTAACCTTTGCCTCCACATATTTTTTTTCATTCTGTGCAGGGGTTGAATGACAACAGTGTGGTGACGTCACCACAGTTGAAGTTAATTCATTACTTCCTTCAGCCTCTTACCAGGAGGTCCATATGGAGGTACGGACCTAGGAGCAAGCAATTGAAGAGCCTGCATTGCACTTGTGATGCACTAATGATCTGTAATGTAGTCTACATAGGAAGACAAAACAAAAATGTTCAGATAAAAACTTAATGGGAACGGTATTTTCATGAATCTTCCAGGACAGCAACCTGATAGATGATTGGCTCCTCCTTCTACAGGAAACACAATTAAGAAAGCAGTTAAATACCCTCCCACACCCTAAGTTGAGATAAAAGTATACTACCTCCACCAGTGCACGAGGGAAACTCACACCAATAAACAACAGGATGCCCAAACAAACCTGGGTGGGAAGTAGGCTTGCTGTCTTGGAAGATTCATAGAAATACCGTTACCAATAAGTTTAATGGAATATTTCTCCAATCATCTTCCAGGCCAGCAACCTAAGGATAAGCAAGCACACATTAAGCAAACCTACCTCCTTAGGGTGGGACAACTGCTTGAAGCTCCTTTCGACCAAAAGCAAGGTCTTGTTGCAACAACACTTCAACTCTGTAATGCCTCACGAAGGTATCTTGTCTAAACCAGACAGCTGCCTTGCAGATCTGATCCACCGATGCCCCAGCTTTTTCTGCCCAGGATGTTGCAAATGACCTGGTAGAATGCGCTATGATCGAGCAAGGAACCTCATGACCCTGTGATCGATCAATAAATGCTATCACCTCCCTAATCCACCTGGCTAAGGAGGCTCTTGATGCATGCAACCCCTTTCTGGGCCCAGAAAATAAAATGAAAAGGTTGCTAGACTTCCTGAATGATCTAGACATCTCCAAATACTTGAGTAAACATCATCTAACATCTAAGGTATGTAGTCTATGCTGCGATACTGCAGATGAAAGCATACATCTACAGAACCACTAGGCATTAGCATAGCACTTAGTAAATAAGATATCTATGATATACATTAGAGATTTTCCAGTATGCTGCTCCAATAAAGATGGTCTGGCTGTTGAAAGGGCCACTTCCTGAAATTTTGTTCTTAATATATCACTGTTATAGAGTTGTAATAGTCACAGGTTGATAGTACTATTAACATATTGGCTCCTAGGACACTAGCAAAAACCTGAAGCAAGGTGAACAAGATCCAGTGTTGCTAGTCTTCCAAACTGAATGATCGCCATCATCTAACCCACTTCCAATGTACCCAGGCTACCATGGACACACCCTTGGGGGTATGTTAGCAAATTAAAAAAAAGAAAAAACTATTGTGCGACCCTTCAGACATGTCAATGACCTACATGGTGTCTAACAGAGCCCAGACAAGGAAACCTGTCCAAGGAAGGGACTCAAGATAGACAACCCCATTTTGAAGGCCAGAAGGTAGTTCAAGGGGACACAAAGTTCTCTAATGAACAAAGGACACCTGTATATTGGAAGTGGACTTCATCCCATGCAGAGGCTAAGCACAACAGAACTACCTGGTCCATAAAGGCACCAGAGCCACAACAGAGGAAAAGGGGTCTGGGTGGAGGGTCCTTCTAACACCTAAAGCTATTGTAAAGGAGAAGGGGCCAAGTCTCTGCCCAATGACAAAGGGCCTGAAGGTGGCACTTCCCAATAAAGAACTAAGCTGGTTGACCCCACCCTCAGGTGAGTTACCATTGCTGAAACCTGAGACAGATCTTGCAGATGTTATCTGAACACCCTACAATAGGAACACCAAGAAAAATGGCTCCTGGGTTTGGCACTAGACTGAACCCAGGAGTTATTGGTCTGAGAAGTACATGTGCAACACTAAACGTAGGTGATTATCCAGGTGGACAGAATTCAAAATAATCCTCAGGTTTACAAATAGTTAAGCTGTCCCACACCCATGAAAATTTACAACAAAAGGATAATTGCTGGTAGAAGTAGTCCCAAATCAAAACGATCAACTAACTAGATATAGCAAATGTGATGAGCAGCCTTATGCAGCCAAACTCGGAGTAGTAAAGTGGGAGCTCCAATAATGACAACTGGCAAATAGATTAAAAACAAAGCAGTGCAAGAGAGCTTACATAGGGTCTATTTATAAACTATCAGCACTATCTATGAGCGCTCATAATGTGTGGATATATGCCAAGAGGAACGTGCTTCAGTTGTTTCTTTACAAGGAAATATATTTTCAAATTTCTTAAATGTAATATTGCATTATGGCTCTAGATGGCAGCAAAGGGCACACAACCCCCCCCATGTCCTTTAGCGCCATCTAGTGGCCATAATGTGATATTACATAAACATTTTACATTCACTGCACTTGTAACAAAATAAAACCGGTCATTTGATGTATATGCACACAAAGCACATATTTACTGGGTGAACACACCTGCAAATTAGTTGTAGACAATAGACCCCTTAGTGTAGTATAGCAGAGATATTTTATTCCAAAAAAAGTATGGTTAAAATCTTTCATAAAGTGGTGGCACAGTTCAAAGTGAAGCAAGCAGCAGTAAGGGAGGGAAGGATAAATGCTGGGAGAAGTCAAACCTTGGCCAAGGAGAAATAAGCAGCCTCCAAGTGTAAACTTATTGTCCCGTTAGTACCCAGGGCGAATTTCTGGTCCAAAGACAGGTCCAAGTACCATAGGCAGACTTACAAAGGAGAACCCCTCACCTGCACTTGATGAGGTTGTAGGATGGGTTTAGGCATCAAAACTTGGTCAATCCCTTCTTATGCTGGGCACACACCTTACAACCATCGCAAGACTTTTGTCTTGCGATGGTTGTAAGGTAATTTAAAAAACGTACAATCTGCCTATCTTTGACAGGCAGATCTTACTTGCGATGATCGCAAGCCCGCCCCGCTGAGGGGCGGGCTTCCTAAGACCGCAATGCTGAATGGGCCCATCCGGCTGTTATCTTATGAACATGCTACACACCCGCCGAAAATCGTACGATTCTCGGCGGGTTTTCGAACATGTTCCTAAGATAAAAGTCGTGCGACCTTACAGTAGCAGAGGTTGCATGGCTCCCACACACCTTACGATAATTGTACGATCGTGGGATTTCCCACGATTATCGTAAGGTGTGTGGCCACCTTTTAGATGCCAGTATTGTGGATCCTAGTTTACACGGCTCACTGACCTATGTCCAGCATTGGACTTTTGCCCAGCAGCCATCTCTTTGCCTTTTATCCAGTTGGGAAGCAATCAAACCCAGTCCCAGTAAATACTTTAGGGGTCGCTCTGGAGAGGTGAGACACTGCATACCATGTATTAACATGTCCCAATGACAGGAAATTTCCTGGGGTGGAAATGGGGGTCCAAATGGAAGACCACATTACCTGGGCCCAGGGGTGAAAGAAACCCAAGGGTACTAGAGGCGGGGCATCAGTCTGTGCATAAGTACAAAGATAAGAGGGGGCAGTTGAAAAGGGTGCCAGAGACAAAGGATTTGTCTGAGCCCAAAGGGACACTCTGCACAAAATACCAAGGACACCCCCTTAAAGCAGAAGAATTTTTAGAGTGCTTAGCTGGTGCTTGATTTCTAACTCTGTTATATCTGATCTGATATTCAGGCTCTGGGGGCACCTATCACATGAGTATTATCTGGCCTCCCATGAACTGATTTATAGGCAATAGAATCAAGGGTAGATCTGAAAATACTGTCTCTTGATTTGAAGTCAAAATCAGGCAAATGCTCTTTGGTTTAGGCGGTTGGATGCATATCCAGAGTGCTGCATACATCTGTATGGACAACCAGAGGCGGCTCTAGAGTTTGCGAGGCCTTAGGCAAAACCTAAACCAGGGCTCTGGTGAGACCCCGCAGAGCCCTGGTGAGACCCCACAGAGCCCTGAATAAATTAGGGCTCTGTGGGGTTTTACCAGGGCTCTGTGCGGTTTCACCAGTTTGGTTAGACCCCTCAGTGCCCTGGTGAGACCCCAAAGAGCCCTGGTTAAACTAGGGCCTTGTGGGGGTCTCAGCAGGGCTCTGTGGGGTCTCACCAGTCTTGGTGAAACCCCACAGAGCCGTGGGGAGACCCTACAAAGCCCTGATTTAATCAGGGCTCTGTGGGGTCTCGCCAGGGCTCTGTGGGGTCTAACCAGCTTGGTTAGACCCCACAGAGCCCTGGTCAAATCCCAAAGAGCCCACCAGAGTAGGGTCCCAACATGGTTCTGTGGGGTTAAACCCGGGCTGGTGAAACCCCACAGAGCCCTGGTGAGACCCCAAAGTGCACTGGTGAGACCCCACACAGGCCCGGTTAAACCAGGGCTCTGTAGGGTCTCACCAGCACCAGGGCTCTGTAGGGTCTCATCACTAGCCTGGTTAGACCCCTCAGAGCCCT
>NW_017306293.1:720833-833175 GCF_000935625.1 Nanorana parkeri | reverse complement strand
AAACCTAAACATGAGGCCCCACTCAGGCCTGTGGGGTCTTACCAGGGCTCTGTGGGGTTTAACCAGGCTGGTGAGACCCCGCAGAGCCCTGGTGAGACCCCACAGAGCCCTGAATAAATTAGGGCTCTGTAGGGTTTTACCAGGGCTCTGTGCGGTTTCACCAGTCTGGTTAGACCCCTCAGTGCCCTGGTGAGACCCCAAAGAGCCCTGGTTAAACTAGGGCCTTGTGGGGGTCTCAGCAGGGCTCTGTGGGGGTCTCACCAGTCTTGGTGAAACCCCACAGAGCCGTGGGGAGACCCTACAAAGCCCTGATTTAATCAGGGCTCTGTGGGGTCTCGCCAGGGCTCTGTGGGGTCTAACCAGCTTGGTTAGACCCCACAGAGCCCTGGTCAAATCCCAAAGAGCCCACCAGAGTAGGGTCCCAACATGGTTCTGTGGGGTTAAACCCGGGCTGGTGAAACCCCACAGAGCCCTGGTGAGACCCCAAAGTGCACTGGTGAGACCCCACACAGGCCCGGTTAAACCAGGGCTCTGTAGGGTCTCACCAGCACCAGGGCTCTGTAGGGTCTCATCACTAGCCTGGTTAGACCCCTCAGAGCCCTAGTGAGACCTCAAGAAGCACTGGTAAAACCAGTGCTCCGCAGGGTCTCACCAGGACTCTGTAGGGTCCCACCAGCACCAGGGCTCCGTAAAGCTCTCTAGGGTCTCACCAGGGCTCTTTGGGGTCTCACTAGAGCATCAAGGCTCTGTGGAGCCTCACCAAGGAATAGATACAAAAGATTGTCACAGAGAGGCATATTGGATCTATTCACTTAATAGTCTGTCCCCGGACTTAATGAAGGTTTAGAATTGGCCACAGCATAATAGTGCATCATTTATAGTGCCCCCCACCCCACGGCCTTTTCTTTTTTTCACGCATCATTTATCATTCATGGATATTTTCATCTTAATTAATTTATTCCATCTGTCATCATTGGGTAGGTTTTGTTTGGAGTATTGGAGTCAGTTTAAGTTGTCACAGTAGTACATAATGATCCATTATCCATACATGTATCCCATTCAGGTTTGACAAATTGTTTTTACATTTTATTCCCTATTTACATTCTTATTGTCATTGTATCCCTATATCCATTTAGATGCATAATTTACATAGGTATAGATCCACATTCATAGATGTTTTATGACAGTAGTTACTCCTTTAGGGTGGTGGAGTAAAATTTGACATTTCCCACATACCATTTGCAGGTGGATGTTTTTTTTTAGTTTTTGTTTTAGGGTGTTTTATTGTGTGTACATTCCTCTGCCCTTTGTCACTGTTGATAGATTTAGTAACACATTCGGCAACATGCTGAAATGTACAGGTGAAACTCGAATAATTAGAATATCGTGCAAAAGTAATTGCAGTAAGTGCTGCAAAAGGGGCCCAAACCAAGTACTGAGTACATATGCATGCTTGTACTTTTCAGAGGTCCAGTATTGTTCTATGTACAATCCTTGTTTTATTGATTGCATGTAATAATCTACTTTTTTGAGGTTGTGGATTTGGGGTTCTTGGGGTTTTCATGAGCTGTAAGCCATAATCATCACAATTATGACAAATCACGGCTTGAACTATCTTCCTTTGCATGTAATGAGTCTATCTCATATATTAGTTTCACCTTTTAAGTTGCATTAATGAAATAAATGAACTTTGCACGATATTCTAATTATTCGAGTTTCACCTGTATATCATTTTTATAATGTATATATTTTTAGGACAATTTACAACAGACCAAGATTTAACAGACTATTTTATTGAAGCATGAGTTTTTGTTCAGTAATTATTTAAATTTGCGATCAGTCATTATCCTGATTATTTTATTTTTTGATAATTTCTGTGACCTCATTTGTTTTATTTTTAATTGCCATTTGTGTGGATTTCCTGCATGTTCATTTATTAGTCTACGTTTGCACTATAGTATTGCCAACATACTATTTATTTGTATGCATTTGATCTGTCACAATTCACTTTTTATGCAGTCCACTCTCCTCCCCTTGGCTGGCTTTAGAAGCCGCCGGTGTCGCCCGCCCAAATGAGGGCATCTGTGTATGTTCCCTCAGGCAGCCCGACGCTGGCGTTTCTCATATCGGCAGTCGGAGTTGTCACTTTCTCTGCAGGTGTGCCTCCCATTGGCCCATCATGCCAAGACTCTGGTGGAGGGGTGTGCTCCAGTGCCAATTCATTTGTGGCAGCTGGTTTGAGCAGGCAGACCTGCAGTGACAGCTGCACATTGTATAATAGGCTGAGAGGCTCCATGTGACCATTCTTGGATAGATCATGATTGGTCATTCTCTAATCACCTTTTGTCTAAGTCATGCAAAGATAGTGATGTTTCAGGTTCTGATGAAAGGTTTGCCCTCAGAAACACGTCAACTGAAGGAGGGTCAGCGTGCAGATGGCTTCAGCTTAGTACTAGCACTTACTTTCCCTCACCCTATTTTCGTGTATTCAACTTGGTCTCCCGAGATTATATCACTTTCTGCTAGTTTATACAAGCTGGTTTGTAAGTACCTTTTCAGCTTGTTTTAGCCATTATAAAATCAATTTTATACTATGGAGGCGCTCCTTTTGCTTTGTCCTCAAAGTGTGAACTTGCCTGTACCAAGTGACTGCAGTAAAGGCCCCTTTACCCAAACAGCTGAAGGAGACTGAACCACTACAGGGTTACTGAACTCCAGATGTGCCCTCAGCAGGTACAGTATAGATACTACCAGAACTGTTGGCTATGGGCTTACTCACCAACAGCATCAGGGCTGACTAAACCAACAGTGCAACCACGCAGGTACTCAAAACAAAAACAGCTGGGTAAGCAGGACAGGCCAGCTAGAAGATTTCCACATGGCACTTGCAAAGTAGGAATAAGATGCTTCTTCCTTCACTAAAGGGCAGAAAAAAAATAAAATATCACTCCATTAGGTGAATTTAGATTCCCTCCCCGATATCATTAAATGAATAGGTTGAACAATATGGGACCCAGCACAGATCATTGAGGCACACCACTCATTACACTAGCCCAGTCTGAAAAGGTGCTATTTATAGATACTCTGGACACGTTCCACTAGCCAGTTCTCTATCCACGTACACACTAACTCATCTATGCCCATAGACCTCAGCTTGGGAAGTAAGCGCTTGTGTGGTACCGTATCAAATGCCTTTGAGAAATCCATATATACACCACATCTACCGGCTTCCCTCCATCCATATCTCTACTTACCCCCTCATAAAAAGTTAGCAAGTTAGTCAGGCAGGAACGGTCTTTCCTGAACCCATGCCGATTGTCATTAACTATGCCATTATCCTGAACAAATTCTACCAAATAATCCTTTAATCATACCTTCTAACCGTTTACAAACTACCGATGTTAGACTAACCGGCCTATAGTTCCCTGGTTGGCATCTAGCCCCCTTTTTCAATATTGGAACTACCATAGCCCTCTGCCAATCACATGGTACTCGACCAGTCACTAAGGATTCCTTAAAAATTAGGAATAATGGTCTTGTTATAACCTGGCTTAGTACCTTGGGGTGCAGGTTATCTGGTCCCACTGCTTTATTTGCATTGAGCATTTTAAGTTTTTGTTGTAGCCTGATTTCCGTCAACCACTGGGGTATATTTTTGGTTGAACTATGTGTTTTATCACGTACATCAAACCAGTTTCCCTCCTGAGTGTATACGAAGGAAAAAATAAAATAAAGTGTTCAGCGCCTCGGCCCTCTCCTTGTCATTTGTGACTAACTTCCCGTTTTCATCCTTTATTGGGCCCATGTGCTCCTTTACCTTTTTACTGTTGATATATTGGTAGAATTTTGTGGGATTTTTTTTAATTAACTGTGGCGAGATGCTTTTCGCACTCTATTTTAGCTTCCCGGATTACTAGTTTGCATCTTTTATTACATTCTTAGTAGTTAAGGAACGCCAATGCCGTCCCTTCCATCTTATATTTTATAATTCTCTTTGCCTTAACATGTAGTTTTACAGTTTTATTTAGCCATATTAGTTTAGTCTTTGATCTTTTGTTTTTGTTACCCAAACGGTATACTCTTTGAAATAGCAATATGTAATGTGTTCCTGAAACAGTCCATTTGGTCTGTGTTTAGGTTGTGAAATGAGTTTTCACATTTTATTTCCCCCACTAGGTTGCGCAGCTTATCGAAGTTGGCCCTTCTGAAATTTAGGGTTCTTGTCCATCCAGCCCTCTTTCCTTTCCTGTATTCATTATAAGTAATCACATAGTGATCACTATTACCCAGTGTCCCCAATTGCAATATCCTCAATTAACTCCCAATTATTAAATCTAGGATTGCATTTTTTCTAGTTGGAACCTCCACCATCTGTTCCAAGAAATTGTCTCGCAACATGTTCAGAAATTGGCCCGCCTTTGTCGATCCTGAGGTACCATTAGCCCAATTGATGTCCGGGTAATTGAAGTCACCCATCACGACTACCCTCTGGTCAGAGGGAAGACTTCCTCTGGCAGTAGTGCCATAAGGCAACATGGAGCCAGCTTACCAGACAATCAGGAAGCTGACCAGCAGGAAATGGGCCACAGCCTGGCTTCCCGGTTGGCTGGCTCTATGCCAATTGCCTGCTTCCTGGCCTAACAGGACGACAGGCGTCAGGTAATGTCCTGCCTTCCAGCTGCCTGACATCTATAGAAAGACAAACTTCAAGTAACCCACACTAGGACTTGTATAGCGTAAAATTTTGCAGCCAGATTGGGGTACCAGCCATTTAAGATTTCACATGATCCCATTACAAAGCATCAGGCCCGGCGCTACCGCAAGGCAAGTCAGGCGGCCGCCTGAGGGCGCTGCAGGGTGAGGGCGGAAAAAACAGGGCATTTTGACAAGTACTATGTTTGCACTATGGTTTTTTTTTTCCACTTGCCTTGGTGCGGGAGAGCAGCGGCGAGTCAGCGCTGCTCCAGTGGGAGGAGCTCCAGGTGGGGTCCTAATTTAGCTGTCCGGCGACTGCCAGAGGATCCCAACACGCACGGCACCTCAGGCAGTTGCCGGCCAGCTAAATTAGGACCCCCGGGGGCCCGGGGAGCGGGCACAAAAATGCACCTTGCCTGTGTAGGCAAGTATCCTAGCACCGGCCCTGCAAAACAACCTAAAAACTGCTTCTTACATTAAGCATTTTATATACTTTCTGAAACCCTAGCCTCCCCCCTATGTAAACTTGAGTGAAGGCATGGTCTACTCCATTTTTAAAAGGCGATTAAGTCACAAGCAGCAACTTTGTGCCAATTGTGGCACCAAAACTGCTGCACTGCCTTGCAAATCTAATCCATGGTCAATCAAGTGAACTGAAAATTATGCTAATAGAAACACTTCTTTTAGTGACAACTAATTTTCACTTTGCAGCTCTCTCCTTATATCCCTCAACATGATCCTTCTTTAGATTGAAATCTTACCCAACATTTCATAAAAAAAAAATCCAAAAACTTTGATTTTTTAAAAAAGGTTTTATTTAGCAAGAACAGTAAAGTAAATTTTTCCATGACAAGTCTTGACCTCTTGCAGGAGGTCTAGGTCTAAAGGTTACAGCAATATTATGCTAGACATTAGACAAGACAACCATTAGCATTTCATAAACCCCGCTGTTAACTGTCCTACAGCAAGGACTCTTTAACAGGCGTCTTAAGCCCAAGATGCAAGGACAACGTTGAAGTGGTTCAAAGTGCCAAAGTTTGCTTTTGCGATTTTAGTGAAATCCTTCTTAGCCCATTGTGTGCCATTTCAAGCTCCTGTGCACCTGCAACGAGAATGTTTTTTTTACACACCTTGCAAACTTGACAGTTTAAACATGACAATTCATAAAACATTCAATCGCCTCAGACTGTTCATTAGAACAGGTTGTCCATCTTCTCCAGCTGACTACACCAGTGGGTTCACCTTTTCAGGCTCTGGTGGAGATCAGATGGTCGGACATGTGAAGGTTTCATCCTTGGGGATTGTTAACCTCATACCCATAGATTTAACCCCCCAGAACACATGTGCATGCTGGTGCCCAGTTGCCACTTCCAAGAGTTAGTTATGCATGCCCATAATCCCAGCTACCACTCACAAGCCAGACTCACTTGTTCTGATCTGAATTAAGCTGAAAACCCATCATGCAATAGCCAGATTTCTTTTAAAGCCCAATTGAAGGTCCTTAAGTCATACTACCATTTCCCAATTAACTTTTCACCTGTAAAGTCTAACCGTAGAATTATGGAAACTTCCTACTTGATGCTGGCATTGAGTAATCTCCACATAATGGTCAGGACCATTAAGATTATGGAACACCTTGGACAGAATCAATGAAGCAGTGAAGCGCCGCAAACAATCACTCCTTAGTGGGAAATCCTCTTTAGCATACTGCTGGATGCTGCCCCAAAGAAGCCGGGAATGCTGTGAGATCTAGGAGGTAAAAACAAAAAGGGTCCCTTTCCTGGTGCAGGTCAAATTTATTCCAATGTTCAAGTAATAGGAGAAAGGTACTCACAAACATAGGTAAAAACAGCCATGAAAGGTTTACTGGCGAGCAGATGGACATCCACTGAAGGTTTCCAGTGTGCAAGTGACGTTAATGCGTTTCCGGGGCACACCCCCTTCATCAAAACACGTTAACGTCACTTGCACACTTTTGCAAAATTTTGTTTTTACCTTCTAGACCTTGGGCAGCATGGTGTAACTGGTGCCAATTTGCAGACACTGCAACTGTCAAACACTGAACTTTGAGAATAGGTCAAATGCATTGTACCATTACTGTTACATCTATTGGGCTCTATATGTGCATTTCTTCTAAACCTCTCCACCCAAGTTTGATTGATGGTAGAAAGAGCCTATGGCTCCTCTGGCATCAATATTCTCCACCAGAACCAGGGGACAGAGGATCACTTTGGAACCAGTGGTGACCGGCAGGTGTGGTGGTGAAGAAAGGTACTGGGCGGTTTACCCTAAAAAAACAAAAACCAGACGGTAATGCCACTTTGAGTGTATAGTTTAAGCAGACTGCTTCAAAGGGTTTCTCACCTGGCAATTTTGCCAGTAACAACATTACCTGTTTTAGGCTGACAATGCCACAACACTGCCTTGTAATGAGAAATTTCAGTTGGCCATTGTGCCACATATCCAGTCTGTAAGAGGCATGTTCAGACTGAATATGCAGCCCAACAGTCAACTGGAGAGTGTACAAGGCAGACCAACACTTCTGCCAATTGTAAGGTAGTGACTGAATTTTGAGCCAAAAAAAACAGATGTATGGTTACTGGCAGATTCCCAGTTAAACCCGGCAACATATTTCACATGTGATTTGCTCATAAAAAGCATGCAGTGAAACTGCAGAAAATGCATTCAAGTAGTTTTACATAATTAGTATGCAGCAGTGATTCAGCAAAAACATATCTATAGGTTTAGTTGTAGAATTATGTTAGCCTTACCTTAGATTTGCCTCTGGTTCTAGCTGTAAAAAAAAAATGTTTTGGGAAGAGTTAGAACATGACATACAAAGTCAGACTGACACTTTACAGCTACAGGGGATCTCTTCAGTATAGCGACATCCTTGTCACAGCCAGCACAAGACCAGCTCAGGGTATAGTGGATGATTCATCACTGTGTCCCCTCAAGTTCCCCCCTTGACCAACCTTAATGCTATGATAGTTGCATTCCTTATTAACTAATCAGAATTGGCTTTGGACATGTTAACCCCATTTACAATCAATTTTCATGCACACATACCTACATGCATTATAGAATTTTCCAGATGTTGTCATCTCCATGTAGTGTTGATCCCTGTAAGAAAGATTAAGCAGGTCACACACACACAGCAAAGACAAAGTGAGAATGCTAAACAGGTTTTCCAAACTGTCAGTTATAAAAAGTCTGACGTTCAAAGAAGCAGATCACCAGCACTCAGTAGTAAAGATGAATATGTCCTTTATTGGACAAAGACGTCACAGTGATCAGAATGATCACAGTGACGTCACGTCTTTCTGCCTTAAGGGACCCTGCGCGGCCCCGAAACGTCGGCTTTTCTCATCACTGTGACGTCTTTGTCCAATAAAAAAAGGACATATTCATCTTTACCAAGTGCTGGTGATCTGCTTCTTTGTTCTGTGTTTGCACGGCCCCATCCGTGGTTATCACTACGAGCACCATTTTTCTTGCTGGCCGGAACTGCTGCGAGGTGTGCGGAGGGCTCCCCCAGCGATCATCATCAGAAGTTCAGACGAACAAGATTCCATGAGATAAATCATCATCAGTTTGAGGGTAAAAAGCTTTGGGTGTTATAAAGCTAGCTTGTCTATTTCATGCAGGGCCAATTCCTCAACACAGCCTATAAAGCCATCATTTGCATGTGGCTTTTAGAATATTCACATAAAGGCTGTGTACAAGCTTCAAATTAAGCCATTATGTAAAGCTCTGGCAAGCATTCAGCTTAACAGATCCTTTACATGAGGCATCTTGCATCCAGGGCTACCGAAACCCCAACCAGAGTATTGTTGATAATCCTAAATTCCCATTTCTATAAACTTTAGTGATAACTGGGCAACAGTCATTACAGCTACTTCCACTACTTGAAATGGAACTACTAGCATGCTATATCATTGTAATATATCACCTACCAATTTTCTTTGAGAAACCTGCAACGAAAGATATACTTTTATTATTTTATAAATGCACATGAACTGCATCTTTACAGTATAGCTACTGCTCAGTTGTTCGAACATTTTCATTATTTTCAAAGTGAGCTAGTATGACTCATCACTGCAGTGAACAAAAAAAAAAATACAAGAAATTTTGATCCTTTACTTACCAAGACTGCAAATTAATTTTCTGTAAAAGAAAGATACCCTTTAGGATAGAGAAGGCATTTCAGAGAACAGAGAAAGTATTTTCCAAAGGACATCTCTGAATGGACACAACTCAGAACATACCACTCAGTCACCAAACATCAGACTGGGGCGGTAAGAAGTCATCACAGGATGCCAAACAGGTTTAACATTCAGCAATTGGAGCAAGGTTTCTCAACTTACCTGGCACATAAAATCCAGCAAATGTCTGAATTCAGAGTCCCCAGTATACCTACAAAAAATAGACACAAGTCAGTACATACATAAGAGCTGTTTTTGTCATTCCCTTTTCTACAAACTTGGGAGTGCATCCTGAATGTGGACCAAATCAGAACATACCACTCAGTCACCAAACATCAGACTGGGGCGGTAAGAAGTCATCATAAAAGCCAAACTGACTCAATATTGCATGTGATGTAGCTTTTAGGATATAAAATCCTAAAAACTTGTAGGGCCTACTTTTATATAAACCAAACAGTGAAAGAGGTCAGGTGTTAAAGCAGAGAGCTGCATCAATGGGGCACTACTCTAGTGCAGATTGTGTTGGGGTGCCATTCAAAATAAATGTCAACGCACAAACTGCATGTTACAGTGAATGTATGTTAAAACAAGCAGGTTTGAGGGCAAACAGACAGGTTAAAGGTTGAGCTTTAACACTACACCCATTCCCTTAGCATTTCCTATTGGCATAATAACATCAGACTGGGGCGGTAAGAAGTCATCATGAAAGCCAAACTGACTCAATATTGCATGTGATGTAGCTTTTAGGATGTCAAATCCTAAAAACTTGTAGGGCCTACTTTTATACAAGAACAAAAAAAAGTGGTTAGGTCACAAACACTCACCAGCGTGCCAACCAAAAGAGTTATTCCAGACCGGGTATTAGAAAATTAGATAAATATTGTTGCAATTTGCACTTTCGGGAATTTCTACTCATAGGTGTGTTTGAATGCCCCAGCTGGTGAAATGAAGGTTAAACCTTCAAGGAGTGAATGACAGTGGATGGATGACGACATTATAATTTTTTTAAATAGGTGATGGGATATGGTGCAATATTACCTGTGCATGAATTTATATAGTTTTCTAATACCTGGTCTGGAATAACTCTTTTGGTTGGCACACTGGTGTGTTTGCGACCCAACCCCTTTTTGTTGAATATGTCCTGTAAAAGGGATCTGGCTAATCACAGGAGCCTTTGTCAAAAATATTCTCCTCCGGAGATTCACATTTAGTTTTTTCGACCTACTTTTATATAAACAGTGAAAGAGGTCAGGTGTTAAGCAGAGATCTGCATCAATGGGGCCCTACTCTAGTGCAGATTTGTGTTGGGGTGCCATTCAAAATAAATGTCAATGCGCAAACTGCATGTTACAGTGAATGTATGTTAAACAAGCAGGTTTGAGGGCAAACAGACAGGTTAAAGGTTGAGCTTTAACACTACACCCATTCCCTTAGCATTTCCTATTGGCATAATAAACCTACCCATCAGAGGTTCACAAATCTGAGCAACTCCCAAGATGCATAGTTAGTGAATGTACCTGAACGCCATCAAGGTCTTCATATTGGACAATCAACCCATCAAGGTCTTCATCTTTGTCACAGACAGCTGTAAACCAAGTATATACCGTAGTTAGTAAAAGCACATAGGTTTTTTTTTTCCCCTACCTTGCCACATCTCATCTGATCCGGGCTTTGGTGACTTCTGCCATTCGACTTAAAGTCGTCCATTACTTATGGTTAAACTTTCATCCTTTCAGACCAGAAGTCCTTTTAGAGACAGTGCTTACCTTGATTTATCCTGCTTAAAGTGACATTAAACCCTCAGATTTAACATAAACCAATACTGTAATGTGTGCCTTACTGTAATCCATGGTCGTTTCCCTTCTCTTTGCTGCTCTTCCTTTTAAATCCGTATGTCTTCTTATGCTGGGCAGAACTTCTGTTTTGCAGCAGACTGCGTTGTCTCTGGAATGGATACATGGTGTCTGTGTGCAGGTTCACGACCTGAGCCAGCACTACAGGAAGAGGCACTCAGCTGCAAAGGGAAGTTCTCCCCCAGCATGAGAAGATATAAGGATTTAAAAAAGGAAGCGCAGCAAAGAGAAGGAAAACTACCATGGATTACAGTAAGGCACACATTACAGTATTGGTTTATGCTAAAATATCTGAGGGTTTAATGTCACTTTGTCTTGTCCTGGTTTACCACCATTATCCACCTGTTGTAAACACAAACTTAGCTTTGTAATAGCACCAACAAATTGTTAACATCCCCAATTTACACTCCATCAGAACTCCACCATGCTATGAGTATTCTTCAGCATAGTTCAGACGAACGAGACTATAAAGTCATCATTTGGAGCAAGACAAACAAACAAACCTAGGGTAAAGTTGGACATGGCCTGAGTTAAAAGTTGAAGTTTACATTAATATGCTAAACCTGAAGTAACTGCTGATGCTATTAACTGGATGGCAATAAAAAAAAAACTCCCGCTACAACTGACTACCTTTGTTGGTGCACAATTGGTCTGATTTACCAGCTGCTCACTGCCAGGAGGCCCATAGTAACATCTGCAGACAGTCTAGAGATCTCACTAAATGCATTTAGCAGAAAGCTCCAAGGGTTGTGCAAAAAGCTGACCAAAGGTCAGTTCATCCAAGTCACATTTTAGTATATGACCAAGACTGATATTACAAGATATTCACTAGTTTCCCCAGATTGAGCCCAACCTGGCTTTAAGGATGCAGCAGATTACAGAGTGAGATTTCCGTTGTGACCAATGCAGTACTTACTACTCACTCCCACTACATCATACAGTAGATACTTCTATTCCCCCATCCACTAATGATATCAAAAGCAGGTATGGGTAGTATATGCCTAGCAACCTATAGGCACTTGAATTTAAGCATGAAAGGTGCCCAATATGCATCACACGTTACTGGCATTTTACTTCTTTAGCAAACGCCAAGTCCCCATTCACACCTAGGTGTTTAGGCTCTCAAATCCAAGCGCAACAGAACGCTTAAGCCAAATAACCCCATTCATTTCTACGGCCGCTGTTCACACCTGAGCTTTTTGTTGCATGAAGTTTCCCACTGACGTCCGAGACCAAAACACTAATCTGCCAAGTGGCCTTTGGCAGAATCCTATTTATTTCCTTGGCCCCTGTTAAACTGTTGGCAACAAAAACAGTTTAACAGGGGCCAAGGAAATTAATAGGATTCTTTGTTTTGAGCAACACAACTCCAGGGTGTGAACAGTGACCAAGCCCAGGTTCATTTCTAAAGGATCGCTCACAACAAAACTGACCTACTTTAGATTTTAAGCATAGGTCCACTATATGATGTACTGCAGCAAATGCACATATAGCCATTCCTAAAAAGCTTGATTGTAAAATCATACAATTGAGAGCTGTGACACCTACCCATTTGAGGTAGTGTGCACCATACTTGGAAAGGAAGAGATGCCCTGAGGAGAGAGAGAGAGAATCTAGTTAGGGTTAAAATCCAACAGATGCAGGCCTTACTATTCATAACAGCATCTCAGAACAAAGATAACATTCACTGAACATTCAGATATATGCTTGTCTATTTAGATCATCACTGATGAACAAACCTTAGATCCAAATCAGTCTTATTGCTCACCTGTATAGTTGTATTCAAGCCATCTTCAAAGACAGGAAAACCTAGAGTGCGAGAAGGACCACACATGAGTTGCCACATCTTAAGCCAATACACAGCAGGAATGTATTGATCAGTCATGCAGTTTACCAACAGCCAATTATTTGAACCCTAATATAGGTTAGGGTTCAAATCCAACAGATGCACGCCTTACTAGTCATAACAGCATCTCAGAACAAAGATAACATTCACTGAAAATTCAGATACATGCAATATCTGTTCTGCTATTGGATACTTAAAATTGAATAGCCAATAGAGATGCAGCTATTGCTTCCAATGCATTTTTTTTTTTCTTTGGCGAACGGGTGGCCTATGCAGCATAGAAAGGAATATTTTTTAATTTTTTAACAAAGGGGCGGGGGGCGGATTTTCCGGCAGGAGTGCACAATTTAAGAAGACACAGAAAAGGGATAAGAAGATCAGAGATTAGCCCGACATTACGAGAAAAGGTAAGAAACATTGAAAAGGAGGAAAGACATAGGAAAAAATAGTTAAAACTGAAAGGAATGTTTGTCAGGAAAGATTTTATTAATGTAGACAGTAATAGAAATACCAAAGATAGATTATTACCTTAAATATATGTGACCGGGAATCGCGCAGGAAGGATGAGAGCGTTTGTGTCGGCGGTTGGAGTTGGTCACTTTCTCTGCAGGTGTGCCTCCCATTGGCCCATCAGGCCAAGACTCTGGTGGAGGGGTGTGCCCCAGTGCCAATTCATTTGTGGCAGCTGGTTCGAGCAGGCAGACCTGCAGTGACAGCTGCACATTGTATAATGGGCTGAGAGGCTCCATGTGACCATTCACCATGCTGGATAGAGCATGATTGGTCATTCTCTAATCACATTTTGTTTAAGAGTAAGGCAAAGATAGTGATGTTTCAGGTTCTGATGAAAGAGGTCTGTCCTCACAAACACTTCAACTGAAGGAGGGTCAGCGTGCAGATGGCTTCGGCTTAGTACTAGCACTTACTTTCCCTCACCCTATATTCGTGTATTCAACTTAATTGTCTCCCGAGATTATATCGCTTTCTGCTAGTTTATACAAGCTGGTTTGTAAGTACCTTTTCAGCTTGTTTTAGCCATTATAAAATCAATTTTATACTATGGAGGCGCTCCTTTTGCTTTGTCCTCAAAGTGTGAACGTGCCTGTACCAAGTGACTGCAGTAAAGGCCCCTTTACCTAAACAGCTGAAGGAGGCTGAACCACTACAGGGTTACTTAACTCCACATGTGCCCTCAGCAGGTACAGAATAGATACTACCAGAACTGTTGAATATGGGCTTACTCACCAACAGCATCAGGGCTGACTAAAACATTGCAACCACTCAGGTACTCAAAACAAAAGACAGCTGGGTGGGCAGTAGGACAGGCCAGCTAGATTTCCACATGGCACTTGCAAAGTAGGAATGGGATGCTTCTTCCTTCACTAAAGGGCAGAAAAAAAATAAAATATCACTCCATTAGGTGAATTTAGAGTCTCAGTATTAACCCTTGCCATGGTAAAACCAGCAGCAAATGTTAAAGGTTTTGCAGAGCCTGGGCAAGTGTATTGGCAAAGCCAGAGTTAAACTGCAGCCAACTCATTAGTATATCTGAAGAGTGCCACAAGCAGAACCTAGTGACTGAAGTTCATTCCAAGATGGTCCTGCAGCATCTGTATGGAACTCTGGCTGTAGTTAAAAGCTAGCAAAAAAATTAAGCCATAGAATAGGGATGCACCGATACCAGTATCAGTGCCAATAGGAGTATTTGGGCGAGTATGATACTGAAACTTCTGGTCAGAGGGAGACTTCCTCTGGCAGTAGTGCCATAAGGCAACATGGAGCCAGCTTACCAGACAATCAGGAAGCTGACCAGCAGGAAATGGGCCACCTCCTGGCTTCCTGACTGGCTGGCTCTATGCCATGTGCCTGCTTCCTGGACAAATAGGAAGACAGGCGCCAGGTAATGAACCTCCTTCCTGACATCTATAGAAAGACAAACTTCAAGTAACCCACACTAGGACTTGCATAGCTTAAAATTTTGCAGCCAAAATGGGATAAAACCCATTTAAGATTTTACATGATCCCTTTACAAAGCATAACCTAAAAACTGCTTCTTACATTAAGCATTTTATATACTTTCTGAAAACCCTAGCCTCCCCTATGTAACCTTGAGTGAAGGCATGTCTACTCCATTTTAAGAAGATAAAGTCACAAGCAGCAACTTTGTACCAATTGTGGCACCAAAACTGCTGCACTGCCTTGCAGCCAGACAGACTTTGTAATGTTTAGCGCTACCAATCACTTGTGCAACTTAAGTCATAGAATCCCTTTGCATCAACCATGTCTAAGCAAACTTCCCCCAAATGCTACATATTTTATGGCCAACAAGTATACGTTCACTGGATGCAAGCCTGTGATGTCTGACCATTTAAGATTAAGTGGGCACAAATCTAATCCCTGGTTAGATAATCAAGTGAACTGAAAATTATGCTAATGGAAATACTTTTTAGTGACACCTAATTTTCACTTTGCAGTTCTCTCCTTAGATCACTCAACATGATCCTTCTTTCGTTTCCATTTTTAGATTGAAATCTTCTTACATTTCATTTAAAAAAACCCAAAAAACTCCAGTTTGTTTAAAAAGTTTGTATTTAGCAAGAACAGTAAAGTAAAATCAGCTTTTCCATGACAATGTCTTGACCTCTTGCAGGAGGTCTAGGTCTAAAGGTTACAGCAATATTACGCTAGAGATTAGACAAGACAACCATTAGAATTTCATCAACCCTGCTGTTAAGAGTGCTTGCTGTAGGACAGTTAACACAGGCTTCTTAAGCCCAAGATACAAGGACAACGTTAAAGTGGTTCAAAGTGCGAAAGTTTGCTTTTGCAATTTTAGTGAAATTCTTCTTAGCCCATTATGTGCCATCACAAGCTCCTGTGCACCTGCAAAGAGAATGTTTAAAAAATGACAATTTCATAAAACATGCAATCGCCTCAGACTGTTCATCAGAACAGGTTGTCCATCTAATCAAGCTGACTACACCAGTGGGTTCACCTGTTCAGGCTCTGGTGGAGATCAGATGGTCAGACATGTGAAGGTTTCATCCTTGGGGATTGTCAACCTCATACCAGCATTACATTTGACTGCTCCATAGATTTAACCCCCCAGAACACATGTGCATGCTGGTGCCCAGTTGCCACTTCCAAGAGTTAGTTATGCATGCCCATAATCCCAGCTACCACTCACAAGCCAACCTCACTTGTTCTGATCTAAAATATAAAGCTGAAAACCCATCATGCAATAGCCAGATTTCTTTTAAAGTCCAATTGAAGGTCCTTAAGTCATGCTACCATGTCCCAATTAACTTGTAACCTGTAAAGTCTAACCGTAGAATTATGGAAACTTCCTACTTGATGCTGGCATTGAGTAATCTCCACATAATGGTCAGGACCATTAAGATTATGGAACACCTTGGACAGCACGGTGTAACTGGTGCCAATTTGCAGACACTGCAACTGTCAAACACTGAACTTTGAGAATAGGTCAAATGCATTACCATTATTGTACCATTACTGTAAGATCTATTGGGCTCTAGATGTGCATTACTTCTAAACCTATCCACCCAAGTTTGATTGATGGTACAACGAGCCTATGGCTCCTCTGCTATCAATAATCTCCCCCAGAACCAGGGGACAGAGGATCACTTTTGGTAGTTTACCCTTAAAGAAACTGACCGTAAGAGGCATGTTCAAACTGAATATGCAGCCCAACAGTCAACTGGAGAGTGTACAAGGCAGACCAACACTTCTGCCAATTGTAAGGAAGTGACTGAATTTTGAGCCAAAAAAAACAGATGTATGGGTACTGGCAGATTCCCAGTTAAACTCGGCAACAGATTCACATGTGATTTCCTCATAAAAAGCATGCAGTGAAACTGCAGAAAATGCATTCAAGTAGTTTTACATAATTAGTATGCAGCAGTGATCAGCAAAAACATATCTACATAGGTTTGCCTCTGGTTCTAGCTGTAAAAAAGTTTTGGGAAGTTAGAACATGACATACAAAGCCAGACTGACTTTACAGCTACAGGGGATCTCTTCAGTATAGCGACATCCTTGTCACAGCCAGCACAAGACCAGCTCAGGGTATAGTGGATGATTCATCACTGTGTCCCCTCAAGTTCCCCCCTTGACCAACCTTAATGCTATGATAGTTGCATTCCTTATTAACTAATCAGAATTGGCTTTGGACATGTTAACCCCATTTACAATCAATTTTCATGCACACATACCTACATGCATTATAGAATTTTCCAGATCTGGTCATCTCCATGTAGTATTGTTGATCCCTGTAAGAATGATTAAGCAGGTCACACACACACACACACACACGGCAACAAAGTGAGAATGCTTAACAGGTTTTCCAAACTGTCAGTTATGAAAAGTCTCATCAGAAGTTCAGACGAACGAGATTCCATGAGATAAATCATCATCAGTTTGAGGGTAAAAAGCTTTGGGTGTTATAAAGCTAGCTTGTCTATTTCATGCAGGGCCAATTCCTCAACACAGCCTATAAAGCCATCATTTGCATGTGGCTTTTAGAATATTCACATAAAGGCTGTGTACAAGCTTCAAATTAAGCCATTATGTAAAGCTCTGGCAAGCATTCAGCTTAACAGATCCTTTACATGAGGCATCTTGCATCCAGGGCTACCGAAACCCCAACCAGAGTATTGTTGATAATCCTAAATTCCCATTTCTATAAACTGTTTTTTGATAACTGGGCAACAGTCATTACAGCTACTTCCACTACTTGAAACGGAACTACTAGCATGCTATATCATTGATATATGTCACCTACCATCAATTTTCTTTGAGAAACCTGCAACGAAAGATATACTTTTATTATTTTATAAATGCACATGAACTGCATCTTTACAGTATAGCTACTGCTCAGTTGTTCAAACATTTTCATTATTTTCAAAGTGAGCTAGTATGACTCATCACTGCAGTGAACAAAAAGTACAAGCAATTTTGATCCTTTACTTACCAAGACTGCAAATTCATTTTCTGTAAAAGAAAGATACCCTTTAGGATAGAGAAGGCATTTCAGAGAAAGTATTTTCCAAAGGACATCTCTGAATGGACACAACTCAGAACATACCAAATCAGTCACCAAACATCAGACTGGGGCGGTAAGAAGTCATCACAGGATGCCAAACAGGTTTAACATTCAGCAATTGGAGCAAGGTTTCTCAACTTACCTGGCACATAAAATCCAGCAAATGTCTGAATTCAGAGTCCCCAGTATACCTACAAAAAATAGACACAAGTCAGTACATACATAAGAGCTGTTTTTGTCATTCCCTTTTCTACAAACTTGGGAGTGCATCCTGAATGTGGACCAAATCAGAACATACCACTCAGTCACCAAACATCAGACTGGGGCGGTAAGAAGTCATCATAAAAGCCAAACTGACTCAATATTGCATGTGATGTAGCTTTTAGGATATAAAATCCTAAAAACTTGTAGGGCCTACTTTTATATAAACCAAACAGTGAAAGAGGTCAGGTGTTAAAGCAGAGATCTGCATCAATGGGGCACTACTCTAGTGCAGATTGTGTTGGGGTGCCATTCAAAATAAATGTCAACGCACAAACTGCATGTTACAGTGAATGTATGTTAAAACAAGCAGGTTTGAGGGCAAACAGACAGGTTAAAGGTTGAGCTTTAACACTACACCCATTCCCTTAGCATTTCCTATTGGCATAATAAACTTACCCATCAGGAGGTTCATAGGGATGGAGGGGTTTACTTCTACAGAAAATATCTGCCAAAAAACATGAGTTGATTACCTGATAACTCTGTTTCCAGGAATCTTCGCTCGGACCACGCGGCGCTTATCCCAGGCGACGACGGCGCTCTACAGTGACGTCACCCGCCGGATTCCCAGCCAGGACATAGCCCATGCACCCACCACAGCAAAGGGCGAAGAGACACTGCAGCCCGCCGCGCGAGGCCCTCACCTCTACGCTGCCGCAGACTGACCTTACTCTCCATACCATCAGGTAAGAGCCCCCTTCTGCCAAGGTAGCCGGGACTCCTCCAGCCTCCCTGTACCTCTCCAATGCTGCCCCTGTCTTTGCCAGACAAATGTCCACAACCCTGGGTCAGCATTCTCACATCCCAGCTTGCTACTGCTGTACACCAGGGGGGGCCACCATCTGGCGCCAGCTCACGTGCAGGAAGATGGTTGCCTTCCCTGAGTGATGGAAGGGAACCTTGGCCAAGAATCGGATGGGGGTCCGAAAGGGAAGCCCTGTATGCGCCGCAGCAGGTAATCCTGGAGTAGGTCCCGACGCATAGCAGGGTAGGCTCAGCCCTAAGGCAAACAAACATGAGCCCTGAAAACAACAAACATTACGATGTCCCCGTGTAGCCGGCGGAAACACAAAAAAACTGACTTGGGATGGAAGGAGGAGTCTATTTATTTAATGTGGTTGATGTGTTTCCTGTTGCAGGTAGGCGGAGCCTATATCTCGATGGCTGTCCTGGAAGATGACTGGGGAAATTGGGTATAGCATTTGATGGCTAAGGTTTTCCCAGACCATAACCAGTTTTTAATCACAAATCTGAGCAACTCCCAAGATGCATAGTTTGTGAATGTACCTGAACGCCATCAAGGTCTTATTGGACAATCAACCCATCAAGGTCTTCATCTTTGTCACAGACATCTGTAAACCAAGTATATACCGTAGTTAGTAAAAGCACAGTTTCCCCCCCCCTACCTTGCCACATCTAATTTGATCAGGGCTTTGGTGACCTATCTGCCATCAGGCCCGGATTCCCCACAAAGCCACCGAGGCCCAGCCTCGGGGCGGCAGCGGTGTCCTTGTGGGGAAGTTGCCCTCTCTACATTCAGTCCTGCTTTGCACAAGCAGGACTAAAATGTAGAGTGAGGCAGCCGATTTTTCGTTTACATGTGAAATCGGCGATGTCACATGTAAACAGTGTGCAGCCTTCTCCCCTCCCCCCTGCACTTACCTCTCTCCTTTGGTTCCATCCTCCGACACCAAGTCCTGAGTCTGACTGCAGTGAGCAGAGCTGCAGGGTTATAAGTAACCCTGCCACTCCGTGTAGACAGTGAGAGGGGAGAGCTGTGCTCTTCCTCTCACCTGTCACAGGAGTTCCAGCACAGTTCTGTGCTAGAACTCCTGTATTGGAGGTGACAGGGTCAATAAAAGGAGAACCTCTAACCTCTAATTGCTATTACACAGGGGATTGTTTTCTCCTCTGTGATAGCTACCCTGATTTATCCGCTTAAGTCTTGTCCTGGTTTACCACCTGTGAACAAACTATTTTGCTTTGTAATAGCACCAACAAATTGTTAACATCCCCAATTTACACTCCATCAGAACTCCACCAGGCTATGAGTATTCTTCAGCATAGTTCAGACGAACGAGACTATAAAGTCATCATTTGGAGCAAGACAAACAAACCTAGGGTAAAGTTGGACATGGCCTGAGCTAAAAGTTTAAGTTCACATTAACATGCTAAACCTGAACTGCTGAGGCTATCAACTGGATGGCAAAAAAAAAAACCCCAGTACGACTGACTACCTTATTTGGTGGACAATTGGTCTGATTTACCAGCTGCTCATAGCCAAGAGGCCCATAGTAACATCTGCAGACAGTCTAGAGATCAACAAATGCACATTTCTCAGCAGAAAGCTCCAAGTGTTGTACAAAAAGCTGACCAAAGGTCAGTTCATCCAAATCTCACACATACATATATACATAGTGAGGTGGGGAATAGGTAGCGGGTGCAATTGCTCCCTGGGGTGAGCACTTTTGAAATTTTTGAGACCAGACCAGTGAACGGTCTTCAAACAGTGGTACATTTATTGGTGCAACACACAGGCTATATACAGTGCTGTACAGTGCTCAAATAAAGTAAACACTTGAAAAACAAAATCCTAGCCGTGTCCCAGCACTAACTAAACATACGATAGTCCTGACTACCAACCTGTACAAACCTATTGTTTGTCAGGCTTCAGCAAACCACCATAACCAACCTTGTGCTCCAGCAGACAGAGACAGTCTGCTCCCCAGGCTCCAGAGCTCTGTCTGTTTGCCTCACCTGCACTACACAAAATACTTTAAAACCTAAAAGACAAAGAAGTTAGGGTGAGTACACAAAACATTCTATATAATGGCTATTTTAAATGCACATGTTTTTGCCTAGCCTTTCCTCCAAGGATTCAGCTACCAGTAGCTCAGTTGAGCCTGCAGGAAAAGAAACTCACCTCAATCAGTATGGACCCAAGAATCCATTCACACAAATACAGCGTCTGGAACCCTTTTACTTGCTTCAGTTTACTTTACAGTTTTGCTTTTTATATTTTTATTTTAACCACTTAAAGACCAGGTGTTTACACTCCCTTCCTTGGCCAGGCCATTTGTCAGTATTCAGCGATGCGGTACTTTGACTGACATTTATTCCGTCATGCAACGCTCTACTGAAATCAATTTTATACCATTTTCTGGGGACAGAGAGTGACAGAAGAATGCGGAAGTGATGTAATGTACATCACTACCTGCATTCTGACACCGGAGAGGGGATCGGAGGGAGATCGTGTACAGATCTCCCTCTGATCCCCTGTCTCAGAGCTGCCCTGCTGGTCCCGTGCCGCACCGGGGACAGTGGAGCTTGGGACCAGCAGAGGGGGCACACCGATCGGCACCTCATATAAGCGATCTAGCGGCTCTGACAGTTTCCCGCTCGTGCAGGCCACTGACGGCCACTGACATCCAAGACGATCCTGGCCGGCCGCTTAAGCACAACGGCCCGCCCGGGAAGTGGTTAAATTAGATGCAGTGACTTTTAAGTAAGATGTGTTTATGGCCACATGATTAAAAATGAGGGCTTCTAAACATGCTGTAGTCGACTAGAAGTCAACTGAGCAATTTAAATTGTACCTATGAATAAAACTGCAGAGGTTACTTTCAATGAAAACAGCATGCACTCCCCCCCATAGTCCTTTTTGTTATGCTGGGCAACCTCAGACAGATAGGAAGGTTTGGAGAATGGAAGGGTAAGGCTTTTTTACAATTAAAGGAGAACTATGAGCTGAGTGATTTCCACTCACTGGTCGGCTCTATAGTTGGGGAAGTGAGCAGAAACATGCCGCTGATCCGCTCACTTCCCGATCGTCTCCCTGCAGTAAGCGTTGACTCTGTCACCGCTCCCCGCAGGGATTCCCTCTCCCCTCTCCGATCCTCCAGCGCTAAGTGGAGGAATGAACGGGAGAGGGGGCGGGCACAGCTGGCTCAGCCTCTAGATTGGCAGAACCAGCTGTCACTCATGCAGCTGGGTGAATCTCTGCAGTATTGTCGGGATTCATCTGGGCTGCGGCAATATCAGTATATCGCAGGCAATAGCCCACGATATACTGAGCTTTAGGTCACGGGAGGAGGTTAGAATATGTCCTCCCATGACCCTAAAAAGAACTGTGGGGAGAAACACTTACCCCATAGTACTCTTTTAAGTTCATTCAAAAATGAAGCATCTTTATGGAGTTAGAGAGGTTGCTAGGAGTGTTTTCCTATTATCTTGACACATTCTTTTTTCCATATTAATTTTTTATTGGTTTCGTCACAAAAGACAACTCTGTACAACATAATACTTGGTGCTTAGATCAAGGTCTTGACAATAGGACAAATTACAATAGAGGTTACATAAAAGCAGTGTTTCCACAAGTGGATTTCTACAAGTTCCAAACATGGAGTTCTGTTGAAGCCGCAAACGGGAGAGGAAGTCAATCCATGAGGAAAAAATAGTGCTTACAGATTAAATGGTAGTGCAAAATACAATCATATTATTCGGTAACCTGATGATACCCTACGTGGGTAAATGACCTAGCAACCACTTTGCTCAGGTATTGGCAGCACTAAACACAGACTATGCAACATGGGGTAGGGGGGACACACAGACAGAGGGGTAGGTAGCGAGGAGGCAGGAGGGTCAGGAGGTGGGGGAGAAAGAGGGAGTTGGGCTGTGCGCAAGCGCATAAGAGAGTTCTACAAGGCAATGTTCGTGAACTCTGTCATATAGTGCAAAGGCGTCTAGGGGTGCTCTGGTCTAAATATTTGTCAATCCATGGGAACCAGGTATTTTCGAATTGGTCATTCTATCATCAAGTTGTGCAGTTCTTTTTTCCTGAGCCATAACCCAATTGACATGGGCTATGACGCTGACGAGACTTAGGGTGGATGTCAGCCAGTTCTTTGCTATCTCCCTTTTGGTGGAGGTGCAAATATGCATGGAGAGGTTGAATTGAATGCGGGAAAGGCCTACTGGCCTGCAATTTAGAAGTGCAAAATAGGGGTCCGCCATTAGTGGCACCGAGAACAGAGAGGATAAGATTTGAAAGATTCCATCCCAGAAGTCAGTGACTTGCGGGCAGCTCCACCATATGTGGAATAATGTGCCTCGGTCAGGACATCCTCGAAAGCAATTAGGGGAACAGTCGGGGTTGTAAGTGGCCACTCTAGCCGGGAGCAGGTACCACCGCATGAGTACTTTATAATTAATCTCCAGCATGCTTGCGCACCGCGAGCTTTGTCTAGTGTTTGCCCAGGATTGGTCCCATATCTCGTCGGTAGTGGGAGTCCCTAGGTCTTTATCCCATTGTGTCACATACGAAGGGGGGGGGGGGCGTATCAGTTGGGGAGATGAGTATGGCGTAGAGGAGGGAGATAAGTCCAGATAAGTCCAGGACTGTGCGGGTCTTTGCGGCAGATTTTTTCAAAGGGGGACAAAGGGGGACAATGTGCGGGGGCCACATTGTGTTGGGGTGGACATTGTGATATAGTTTGGAGATACCGGTGTGGGAAAGGTTTCACACCCGAGTCAGATTGGAGTTGCTGTGTTGTCTGGGATGTACGTGCAGCAGGTTCCTGTGCCTTCAATCATTTTGCAAACACCCCCCTTCTCCGTTCATGGGCCTTCCTGTTTTGGAATGTCATGTAAGAGGTGGGGCCTAATTGGTCAGCAATTCCCTGCACGGCATCTCTGGTATAATTCACGAACCGCTGCTGGTTGTAATAGACGTAATTTATCCAATCTACGTTCTTGTTGATAGTGATCATGGGAATCAAGGACTCAAAACCTGCTTTTACCTGGATGTGGGGCGTCAGAGTGGCAGAGGTAAAAATGTGGTCAATTCAGGAATGGATAGCATGGGGATGGGAGTAGTGCGTGTAGTCTCTTTTATGGGGGTTGGCCTCTCTCCAGCTATCCACCAGTGAGTAAGAGAGTACCAGATCTTTGAAGGGCTTTGCTGAGTGCAAGCAGGCGGGGGAAATTCTGGATTTATCTCGGTGTGGGTATAGCACCATGTTGGAGTCTCCACACATGACGACTGCACCCGTGGAGATGGTGTGTATTTTATCGAGGAGATCCCGAAAGAAAGCTAGCTGGTCCACATTAGGAGCGTAATATGAGACAAGTGTAATCTCCTGATCATCCAGGAGACCCGTGAGGATCAGGTAACGCCCCAGAGGATCACGAGTCTCAGAGTGACATGTGAAGTTGGCGGATCTGCGGAAGCCAATGAGGACCCCCTTCCTTTTGCACGAGTCGTTGGCCATGTATACCTGCGGCAATTGGGCGCTGAAGTATTTGGGGCAGGAAGTTCTGGAGAAATTAGTTTCCTGAAGGAAAATTATATTAGCATGGGAGGATTGAAAAAACCTGAAGGCTCGAAGCCCTCTTATTAGGGGAGTTGAGACCTTGCACATTAAGGCTCAGTAATTTAAGAGACATAAGGAATAGCGGTAATGCTGTTGGTACTCACCCAGCCTGGTCGCTCGAGGGACGGCAGTCACTATCATCTGCACTGGTGCACCGCCCGACTCAGGATGCGGCTTATTAGCTGTTTTATTATAGAGTTTTTACTGAAAGTAACCTTTGCCTCCGCATATTTTTTTTCATTCTGTGCAGGGGTTGAATGACAACAGTGTGGTGACGTCACCACAGTTGAAGTTAATTCATTACTTCCTTCAGCCTCTTACCAGGAGGTCCATATGGAGGTACGGACCTAGGAGCAAGCAATTGAAGAGCCTGCATTGCACTTGTGATGCACTAATGATCTGTAATGTAGTCTACATAGGAAGACAAAACAAAAATGTTCAGATAAAAACTTAACGGGAACAGTATTTTCATGAATCTTCCAGGACAGCAACCTGAGATGATTGGCTCCTCCTTCTACAGGAAAACATGAGTTGATTACCTGATAACTCTGTTTCCAGGAATCTTCCAGGACAGCCATCGAGATATAGGCTCCGCCTGCCTGCAACAGGAAACACATCAACCACATTAAATAAATAGACTCCTCCTTCCATCCCAAGTCAGTAACCTCTAGGACCGAAGGCTACCCCATGCACAAAAGTATCCCCTCCTGCATCCAACCTCGGATGCCACCTGGATACACACCAAGGGCGGGAACTGGCTGTCCTGGAAGATTCCTGGAAACAGAGTTATTAAGAAAGCAGTTAAATACCCTCCCACACCCTCGTCCCTAAGTTGAGATAAAAGTATACTACCTCTACCAGTGCACGAGGGAAACTCACACCCATAAACAACAGGATGCCCAAACAAACCTGGGTGGAAAGTAGGCTTGCTGTCTTGGAAGATTCATAGAAATAAAGCTACCAGTAAGTTTAATGGAACATTTCTCCAATCATCTTCCAGGCCAGCAACCTGAGGATAAGCAAGCACACATTAAGCAAACCTACCTCCTTAGGGTGGGACAACTGCTTGAAGCTCCTTTCGACCAAAAGCAAGGTCTTGTTGCAACAACACTTCAACTCTGTAATGCCTCACGAAGGTATCTTGTCTAAACCAGACAGCTGCCTTGCAGATCTGATCCACCGATGCCCCAGCTTTTTCTGCCCAGGATGTTGCAAATGACCTGGTAGAATGCGCTATGATCGAGCAAGGAACCTCATGACCCTGTGATCGATCAATAAATGCTATCACCTCCCTAATCCACCTGGCTAAGGAGGCTCTTGATGCATGCAACCCCTTTCTGGGCCCAGAAAATAAAATGAAAAGGTTGCTAGACTTCCTGAATGATCTAGACATCTCCAAATACTTGAGTAAACATCATCTAACATCTAAGGTATGTAGTCTATGCTGCGATACTGCAGATGAAAGCATACATCTACAGAACCACTAGGCATTAGCATAGCACTTAGTAAATAAGATATCTATGATATACATTAGAGATTTTCCAGTATGCTGCTCCTATAAAGATGGTCTGACTGTTGAAAGGGCCACTTCCTGAAATTTTGGTCTTTATATATCACTGTTATAGAGTTGTAATAGTCACAGGTTGATAGTACTATTAACATATTGGCTCCTAGGACACTAGCAAAAACCTGAAGCAAGGTGAACAAGATCCAGTGTTGCTAGTCTTCCAAACTGAATGATAGCCATCATCTAACCATCTTCCAATGTACCCAGGCTACCATGGACACACCCTTGGGGTATGTTAGCAAATTTAAAAAATTAAAACTTTTGTGCGACCCTTCAGACATGTCAGGAGCCACATTTAATGACCTAGATCAGGAGCGCCCACAATTTTTCGTCTGGAGATTTACTTTTCAAATGATGAGCTCAATGAGATCTACCAACGAAAAAACACCTGCATTCAGAGGCGGGAGGGGGCATGGCGGTGCATTGAAGTCAATTGCATCGCAGACAGGCACCGCAGACAGGCTCTTTGCCCACAGTGCGATCGCCTGCACCCGGAAGCCAGGGACATTAGTGCCTGCGTTCCAGTCCAGTGCGATCCGGAAAAAAGCTGCCAGCACTATTTTTGCAGATCGCACTAGACCGCAATGCAGGCACTAATGTGCCTGCCTTCCGGGTGTGGGCGATCACACTGTGGGCAGGGGGCACGGCTGCGGTGCCATTGACTTCAGTACAACCCCACACCCCCCTCCCGCCAATGAACACAGGGAGCCGGTCGGCTTACATTCCAGTGCGTCCTAGAGGCCCCGGCGTCCTGTCCTCCCACGGTGCTCATGTGGCCGATGTTTCACATGGGGAGAGGTGTCCCGCCCCTTTACATCTGTAGCCTCTGCCACATTCAGCCGGCAGCCGCACGATCACCGCAGGAGCATAGCCGTAGCCAGCTCCTTTTGCGCCCAAGGCAAGAAAGAAACCCGTGTGTCATCTTGGAGATGTTATCTGAACACCCCACAATAGGAACACCAAGAAAAATGGCTCCTGGGTTTGGGACTAAGCCAAACCCAGGAGTTATTGCTCTGAGAAGTACATGTGCAACACTAAACGCAGGTGATTATCCAGGTGGACAGAATTCAAAATAATTATTTGGGCACTCAGATTTACAAATAGTTAAGCTGTCCCACACCCATGAAAATTTACAACAAAAGGATAATTGCTGGTAGAGGTAGTCCCAAATCAAAACGATCAACTGACTAGATATAGCCAATGTGATGAGCAGCTTTATGCAGCCAAACTCGGAGTAGTAAAGTGGGAGCTCCAATAATGACAACTGGCAAATAGATTAAAAACAAAGCAGTGCAAGAGAGCTTACATAGGGTCTATTTATATCAGCACTATCTATGAGCGCTCATAATGTGTGGATATATGCCAAGAGGAACGTGCTTCAGTTTTTTCTTTACAAGGAAATATATTTTCATATTTCTTAAATGTAATATTGCAATATGGCTCTAGATGGCAGCAAAGGGCACATAAAACACCCCTCCCATGTTCATTTAGCGCCATCTAGTGGCCATAATGTGACATCACATGAAAATGTTACATTCACTGCACTTGTAAAAAAAACCCGCTAATTTGGTGTATATGCACACAAAGCACATATTTACTGGGTGAACACACCTGCAAATTAGTTATAGAAAATAGACCCCTTAATGTAGTATAGCAGAGATAATTTATTCCAAAAAAAGTATGGTTAAAATCATTTTTTTTAAAGTGGCACAGTTTTAAGTGAAGCAAGCAGCAGTTGGGAGGGAAGGATAACTGCTGGGAGAAGTCAAACCTTGGCCAAGGGAAAATAAGCAGCCTCCAGGTGTAAACTTATTGTCCAATTAGTACCCAGGGCGAATTTCTCGTCCAAAGACAGGTCCAAGTACTTACAAAAGGTGAACCCCTCACCTGCACTTGACGAGGTTGTGGGTTGGGTTTAGGCATCAAAACTTGGTCAATCCCTTCTTAGATGCCAGTATTGTGGATCCTAGTTTACACTGCTCACTGACTTATGTCCAGTATTGGACTTTTGCCCAGCAGCCATCTCTTTGCCTTTTATCCAGTTGGGAAGCAATCAAACCCAGTCCCAGTAAATACTTTAGGGGTCGCTCTGGAGAGGTGAGACACTGCATACCATGTATTAACATGTCCCAATGACAGGAAATTTCCTGGAGGGGGAAATGGGGGTCCAAATGGAAGACCACATAAACTGGGCCCAGGGGTGAAATAAACCAAAGGGTACTAGAGGCGGGGCATCAGTCTGTGCATAAGTACAAAGATAAGAGGGGGCAGTTGAAAAGGGTGCCAGAGACAAAGGATTTGTCTGAGCCCAAAGGGACACTCTGCACTCAGACAAAATACCAAGGACACCCCCTTAAAGCAGAAGAATTTTCAGTGTGCTTAGTTGGTGCTTGATTTCTAACTCTGTTATATCTGATCTGATATTCAGGCTCTGGGGGCACCTATCACATGAGTATTATCTGGCCTCCCCCGGACTGATTGATAGACAATAGAATTAAGGGTATATCTGAAAATACTGTCTCTTGAAGTTAAAATCAGGCAAATTCTCTTTGGTTTAGGCAGTTGGATGTATATCCAGAGTGCTGCATACATCTGTATGGACAACAGACCCAAGTAGGACAAGTTTAGATGCTTGTACCAAACCCTCACAACTGAAGCATAATGCTTGAGCCAACTTCATGCACTCGATTAAAAAGGTCTACCTCAGTGGCGGACAGATCCTTTTGAGGGGGATATAACCCATTCTTAGTCTGACAGGTTAAGGTCACTGCCACCAGATCATAGAGAGCAGAACCTGCAGGAGCAAACAGTTAAGGAGATATTCTGCTCATCAGTAGAATCCTTAAGGTAAGCACACCCTCTACATGTCTAGTAGTTTTCCTATTAAGGCAAGTCACCAGCAGATTCAAGGTGGGTATAGACAAGTCCTAAAATTCCCTAAAAACACAGTTCCAGCACACTTTTGCGGCACAAGACACTTCAGAGTGCTCCCAGTCCACACAGATGAATACCTAATATAGCAACTATAATAGAAAGGCTTTTGCAGCTGTAGAACTAGAGAAAACTGCACGCTGACCTTTAAAAATGCATGGTAGTATGTACTACATCTATAAGGGCCCAAACAATCTCTGCCAACTCTGAGGTGACTGCAGAAGACAGTGGGGCCTCAAAAATAGTTGCTTCAGATACTGTTGGGCCTCATTACAATTCAGATGATAAGTTAGCTCGAGCTGTTCTAAAGCCTTGGAAAGGACAAAGTGTGAACATCCTCAAGAAAGTTGATAATCACTCGCTCCCAAGACATTTATTTTTAGCCCACAGTTCTAATCCAGAAGGGCTTAAAGTTTTCGGGATTTAGATGATTTCCAGACATTGATGAAGGGAATAGATACAAAAGATTGTCACAGAGAAGCATATTGGAATTATTCACTTAATAGTCTGTCCCCGAGAGGACTTAATGAAGGTTTAGAATTGGCCACAGCATTATAGTGCATCTATATCCCCACCCTTTGTTTTTTTCACGCATCGTTTATCAATCATGTATATTTTCATCTTAATTAATTTATTCCATCTATCATTGGGTAGGTTTTGTTTGGAGTATTGTAGTCAGTTTAGTACATAATGATCCATTATTCATACATGTAACCCATTCAGGTTTGACAAAAATGTTTTTACATTTTATTCCCTATTTACATTCTTGTCATTGTACCCCTCTATCCATTTAGATGCATAATCTACAGAGGTATAGATCCACATTCAATTAGTTACTCACTGCGGGTAGTTAAGTAAAATAAGACATTCCCACATACCATTTGCAGGTGGATGTTTTTTTTTTTTTTTTTAAGGGTGTTTTATATGTGTACATTCCTCTGTCTTCTTTGTCACTGTTGATAGATTTAGTAACACATTCGGCAACATGCGGAAATGTATATAATTTGTATATTTTTAGGACAATTTACAATAGACCATTTTATTGAAGCATGAGGTTTTTGTTCAATAATTATTTAAATTTGCTGTCATTATCCTGATTATTTCTGTGACCAACTCATGTTTTATCTTTAATTGCCATTTGTGTGGATTTCCTGCATCTTCATGTATTTAGTCTGCAAGTTTGCACTTTAGTATTGCCAACATACTATGGGGGGAATTTATCAAAACTGGAGCAGACAAAATCTAAAGCAGATTTGCACTGCAGCCAATCAGCTTCCAAATCTTACCTGAGCAAACTGAAGAGAGATGCTGATTGGTTGCCATGAGCAACTGCTACAGAATCAGTTTGCTCCAGTTTTGATAAATTCCCCTCTATGTATTTGTGTGCATTTGATTTGTCACAATTCACTTTTATGTAACAACTGTTTTGATGCAGTCCACTCTCCTCCCCATGGCTGGCTTTAGGAGCCACTGGTGTCACCCGGCCAAATGGCATCTGTATGTTCCCTCAGGGAGGCAGCCAAACGCTGGCGTTTCTCGTGTCGGCAGTTGGAGAGGAGAGTTGGCACTTTCTCTGCAGGTGTGCCTCCCATTGGCCCATCAGGCTAAGACTCTGGTGGAGGGGTGTGCTCCAGTGCCAATTCATTTGTGGCAGCTGGTTTGAGCAGGCAGACCTGCAGTGACAGCTGCACATTGTATAATAGGCTGAGAGGCTCCATGTGACCATTCTTGGATAGATCATGATTGGTCATGCTCTAATCACATTTTGTTTAAGTCATGCAAAGATAGTGATGTTTCAGGTTCTGATGAGGTTTGTCCTCAAACACTTCAACTGAAGGAGGGTCAGCGTGCAGATGGCTTCGGCTTAGTACTAGCACTTCCTTTCCATCTCCCTATTTTTGTGTATTCATCTTGGTCTCCTGAGATAGGGCAAGGGCATGGGCAATGCCAGGGCATGGGCAATGCCAGGGCAAGGGCATTGGCAATGCCAGGGCAAGGGCATTGGCAATGCCAGGGCAAGGGCATTGGCAATGCCAGGGTTAAACTGCAGCCAACTCATTAGTATATCTAATGAGTGCCACAAGCAGAACCCAGTGACTGGTTAACTCTAAGCTAGTCATGCAGCATCTGTAGGGAACTCTGGCTGTAGTCCAAAAGCTAGCAAAAAAATGACACCATAAAATAGGGATGCACCAATACCAATATCGGTGCCGATAGTATTTGGGCAAGCATGATACCGAAGTTTCTGGTCAGAGAAAGACTTCCTCTGGCAAGCAGTGCCATAAGGTAACATGGAGCAAGCTTCCTGGGCAGCAGGAAGCTGGGCCACCCCCCCGATTGGCTGGCTCTACACCAATTGCCTGCTTCCTGGCCAAACAGGACAGGCATCAGGTAATGACCCACCTTCCTGACATCTATAGAAAGATGAACTTCAAGCAACCCACACTAGGACTTGCATAGCCTTACATTTTGCAGCCAAATTGGGATAAAAGCCATTTAAGTTTTTACATTATCCTTTTACAAAGCATAACCTAAAATTCAGAGTTAGGACTTACCGGTAACTCTATTTCCATTAGTCTTCCAGGACAGCATCACGAGATGGAATCTCCTCCCCCACACACAGGAAACACGTCACTTAATCTGCTTAAAAGACCCTCCTCTCCTCCACTCCCTCAGTCATCACGAGAACCGAAGGCAAGCTGGAAAAAGACAAGGCACAAGCAGGCAAAACCACTACATCACATTAACACTACAAGCATCAATGGGCGGGCAGTTGCTGTCCTGGAAGACTAATGGAAATAGAGTTACCGGTAAGTCCTAACTCTGAATTTCCCATAACGTCTTCCAGGACAGCATCACGAGAGGATAACCAAGAACTTACCAATTAGGGCGGGACCACAGCTTGTAGTACCTTCCTGCCAAATGCCTGATCCCCTGCGGTATTGAGATCTAGGCGATAATGCTTTGCAAAGGTGGAGAAACTTGACCATGTTGCCGCCTTACAAATCTGTTCCGGCGTAGCACCAGCTCGTTCGGCCCAGGACGTTGCCAAAGCTCTAGTTGAATGTGCCGTCACCAAAGACGGGGGAGGAACATTTAATACTCCATAAGCTTCCATAATGGCCTGCCTCAACCACCTAGCTAAGGAGGATCTAGAAGCTTGCTTCCCCTTGGACCCACCAGAGAACAGCACAAATAGTGATTCAGATCTCCGGAAGTCCTTGGAAATCTTCAAGTACTGGAGCAAACACCGCCTCACATCTAAACAGTGAAAACCTGATTCCCTGCTCCCTACTGGTTTGGGACAGAAAGTAGGTAGAATGATCTCCTGCACCCTGTTGCACCTCGAAGCGACCTTTGGCAGAAAGGCCGGGTCTGTTCGAAGGACAACCCGATCCTCAAAAATAGACAGGAACGGTTCCTTAATGGATAGGGCCTTGTGGGGGAGGAGATTCCATCTCGTGATGCTGTCCTGGAAGACGTTATGGGAAAACTGCTTCTTAAGAACTATGAGGTGAGTGCTTTTCACTCATACTTCTAGCCAACCTGTGACAATGAGACTGTCACAGGTCGGCTCAGTAGATCGGGAAGTGAACGAACATATAGGACTGAACGAACATATAGGACTGGATTCCCCCTCCATGTCTCCAGTGCTGACTGGTGGAACGGACAGGGGAGGGTACAATCTAGACAGGCAGAGCCAGCCGTCACACAGCTGGGCAGATTGACACAATTGTCGGGATTGGCTTCACAGTCTCAGTATAGCTTGCGGTATACTGTAGCGTCTCAGTATACCGCGTGCTGTAACTTGCTTTATACTGAGCTTAGGGTGACTGGAGGATGCTAGTTTGTGTCCTCCCGTTACCCTAAGGAGAACTATGGGGAAAAGCCCTGACCCCATAGTTCTCCTTTAAGCATTTTATATACTAAACCCTAGGCTCTCCCTTGAGTGAAGGCATGTCTACTCCCTTTTAAGGAAGGATATCAAACAGCAACTTTGTGACAATGCAGACAGACCTTGTAATGTTTAGCGCTACCAATCACTTATGCAACTTAAGTCATAGAATTCCTTTGCATCAAACATGTCTAAGCAAACTTCCCCCAAATGCTACATATTTGATCACCAACAAGTATACGTTCACTGGAAGCAAGCCTGTGATGTCTGACCATTTAAGATTAAGTGGGAACAAATCTAATCCATGGTTAGATAATCAAGTGAACTGAAAATTATGCTAATAGAAACACAACTTCTATTAGTGAACTTTCACTTTGCAGTTCTCTCCTTATATCTCTCTCTCAACATGATCCTTTCATTTTGATTGAAATTACATCTCATTAATACAAAAAAAAACTTTGTTTAAAAAGGTTTTATTTAGCAAAAACAGTGAAATCAGCTTTTCCATGACAACGTCTTGACCTCTTGCAGGAGGTCTAGGTCTAAAGGTTACAGCGATATTATGCTAGACAGACAAGACAACCATTAGCATTTCATAAACCCCGCTGTTAACTGTCCTACAGCAAGCACTCAACAGGCGTCTTAAGCCCAAGATGCAAGGACAACGTTGAAGTGGTTCAAAAGTGCGGCAGTTTGCTTTGGCGATTTTAGTGAAATCCTTCTTAGCCCATTATGTGCCGTCACAAGCTCCTGTGCACCTGCAAAGAGAATGTTTTTTTTACACACCTTGCAAACTTGACAGTTGAAACATGACAATTCATAAACATTCAATCGCCTCAGACTGTTCATCAGAACAGGTTGTCCATCTTCTCCAGCTGACTACACCAGTGGGTTCACCTTTTCAGGCTCTGGTGGAGATCAGCTGGTCGGACATGTGAAGGTTTCATCCTTGGGGATTGTTAACCTCATACCAGCATTACATTTGACTGCTCCATAGATTTAACCCCCCAGAACACATGTGCATGCTGGTGCCCAGTTGCCACTTCCAAGAGTTAGTTATGCATGCCCATAATCCCAGCTACCACTCACAAGCCAACCTCACTTGTTCTGATCTAAAATATAAAGCTGAAAACCCATCATGCAATAGCCAGATTTCTTTTAAAGCCCAATTGAAGGTCATTAAGTTATACTACCATGTTGCAATTAACTTTACCTGTAAAGTCTAACCATAGAATTATGGAAACTTCCTACTTGATGCTGGCATTGAGTAATCTCCACATAATGGTCAGGACCATTAAGATTATGGAACACCTTGGACAGCATGGTGTAACTGGTGCCAATTTGCAAACACTGAACTTTGAGGATTCAGTCAAATGCATTGTACCATTACTAACAGCTATTGGGCTGTAGATGTGCATTTCTTCTAAACCTCTCCATCCAAGTTTGATTGATGGTAGAAAGCCTATGGCTCCTCTGCCATCAATATTCTCACCCAGAACCAGGGGACAGAGGATCACTTGGAACCAGTGGTGACAGGCAGGTGTGGTGGGAAAGGTACTGGGTGGTTTACCCTTTAAAAACCAGACCGTAATGCCACTTTGTGTATAGTTTAAGCAGACTGCGTCAAAGGGTTTCTCACTTTGTAATTCTGCCAGTAACATTACCTGTTTTAGGCTGACAATGCCACAACACTGCCTTGTAATGAGAAATTTCAGTTGGCCATTGTGCCACATATCCAGTCTGTAAGAGGCATGTTCAGACTGAATATGCAGCCCGTCAACTGGAGAGTGTACAAGGCAGACCAACACTTCTGCCAATTGTAAGGAAGTGATGGAATTTTCAGCCAAAAAAAAAACAGATGTATGGTTACTGGCAGATTCCCAGTTAAACTCGGCAACAGATTCACATGTGATTTAGTCATAAAAAGCATGCAGTGAAACTGCAGAAAATGCATTCAAGTAGTTTTACATAATTAGTATGCAGCAGTGATTCAGCAAAAACATATCTATAGGTTTAGTTGTAGAATTATGTTAGCCTTACCTTAGATTTGCCTCTGGTTCTAGCTGTAAAAAAAATGTTTTGGGAAGAGTTAGAACATGACATACAAAGCCAGACTGACACTTTACAGCTACAGGGGATCTCTTCAGTATAGCGACATCCTTGTCACAGCCAGCACAAGACCAGCTCAGGGTATAGTGGATGATTCATCACTGTGTCCCCTCAAGTTCCCCCCTTGACCAACCTTAATGCTATGATAGTTGCATTCCTTATTAACTAATCAGAATTGGCTTTGGACATGTTAACCCCATTTACAATCAATTTTCATGCACACATACCTACATGCATTATAGAATTTTCCAGATCTGGCCATCTCCATGTAGTATTGTTGATCCCTGTAAGAAAGATTAAGCAGGTCACACACACACACAGCAAAGACAAAGTGAGAATGCTAAACAGGTTTCCCAAACTGTCAGTAATAAAAAGTCTCATCAAAAGTTCAGACGAACGAGATTCCATGAGATAAATCATCATCAGTTTGAGGGTAAAAAGCTTTGGGTGTTATAAAGCTAGCTTGTCTATTTCATGCAGGGCCAATTCCTCAACACAGCCTATAAAGCCATCATTTGCATGTGGCTTTTAGAATATTCACATAAAGGCTGTGTACAAGCTTCAAATTAAGCCATTATGTAAAGCTCTGGCAAGCATTCAGCTTAACAGATCCTTTACATGAGGCATCTTGCATCCAGGGCTACCGAAACCCCAACCAGAGTATTGTTGATAATCCTAAATTCCCATTTCTATAAACTTTGATAACTAGGCAACAGTCATTACAGCTACTTCCACTACTTGAAATGGAACTACTAGCATGCTATGCTATATCATTGTAATATATTACCTACCATCAATTTTCTTTGAGAAACCTGCAACGAAAGATATACTTTTATTATTTTATAAATGCACATGAACTGCATCTTTACAGTATAGCTACTGCTCAGTTGTTCAAACATTTTCATTATTTTCAAAGTGAGCTAGTATGACTCATCACTGCAGTGAACAAAAAGTACAAGCAATTTTGATCCTTTACTTACCAAGACTGCAAATTCATTTTCTGTAAAAGAAAGATACCCTTTAGGATAGAGAAGGCATTTCAGAGAACAGAGAAAGTATTTTCCAAAGGACATCTCTGAATGGACACAACTCAGAACATACCACTCAGTCACCAAACATCAGACTGGGGCGGTAAGAAGTCATCACAGGATGCCAAACAGGTTTAACATTCAGCAATTGGGAGCAAGGTTTCTCAAACTTACCTGGCACATAAAATCCAGTAAATGTCTGAATTCAGAGTCCCCAGTAGACCTACAAAAAATACACAAGTCAGTACATAAGGGAATGGCAAAAACAGCTCTTTGACAAACTTGAGTGCATCCTGAATGTTGACCAACTCAGAACATACCACTCAGTCACCGAACATCAGACTGGGGCGGTAAGAAGTCATCATGAAAGCCAAACTGACTCAATATTGCATGCGATGTAAAAGCCTAAACCTGTAGGGCCTCTTATATAAACCCAACAGTGAAATATGTCAGATGAGTTAGAGATTTGCATTAATGGGGCCCTTGCTCTAGTGCAATACCGCGTTTCTCCAAAAGACAGTCATATATTTATTTTTTTGGGGCTCAAAAGAAAAAAAATAAAACATGCTAGGTCTTTTTTTTAATGAACAATCCAAAGTTAAATGCAAATCCAAATTAAATAATCCAAAATGGCAAAGTTAATAGATGGAGGGGTTTGCTTCTACAGAAAAGATCTGCAAAAAATTGGGTATAGCATTTGATGGCTAACGTTTTACCAGATCATAACCAGTTTTTAATCACAAATCTGAGCAACTCTCAAGATGGTTAGTGAATTTACCTGAACGCCACAAGGTCTTCATTTTGGACAATCAACCCATAAAGGTCTTCATCTTTGTCACAGACATATGTAAACCAAGTATATACCGTAGTTAGTAAAAGCACATACGTTTTTGTTTTTTCCCCCTACATTGCCACATCGCATCTGATCAGGGCTTTGGTGACTTATCTGCCATTCGACTTAGTCGTCCATTACTTATGTTAAACTTTCATACCAGTACTTATGTTAAACTTTCATACCAGAAGTCCTTTTAGAGACATACCATAAACAGTGCTTACCTTGATTTAACCACTTAAGTCTTGTCCTGATTTTCCACCATTATCCACCTGTTGAACACAAACTATTTAGCTTTGTAATAGCAGCAAATTGTTAGCATCCCCAATTTACACTCCATCAGAACTCCACCATGCTATGAGTATTCTTCAGCATAGTTCAGACGAACGAGACTATAAAGTCATCATTTGGAGCAAGACAAACAAACCTAGGGTAAAGTTGGACATGGCCTGAGCTAAAAGTTTAAGTTCACATTAACATGCTAAACCTGAACTGCTGAGGCTATTAACTGGATGGCAAAAAAAACCCCAGTACGACTGACTACCTTATTTGGTGGACAATTGGTCTGATTTACCAGCTGCTCATAGCCAAGAGGCCCATAGTAACATCACAGACAGTCTAGAGATCTCACCAAATGCACATTTCTCAGCAGAAAGCTCCAAGTGTTGTGCAAAAAGCTGACCAAAGGTCAGTTCATCAAAGTCACATTTTAGTATATGACCAAGACTGATATTACAAGATACTCACTAGTTTTCCCAGGTCTAAGACTGTGCCCCATCCTGGCTTTAAGGATGCAGCAGATTACAGAGTGAGATTTCAGTTGTGACCAATGCAGTACTTACTACTCACTCCCAATACATCATACAGTAGATACTTCTATTCCCCCACCCACTAATGATATCAAAAGCATAGGCCTAGCAACCTCTAGGCACTTGAAATTAAGCATGAAAGATGCCCAATATGCATCACACGTGACTGGCATTTTACTTCTTTATGAACAGTTTAAAAGGGGCCAAGGAAATCGGATTCTTTGTTATGAGCAACAAAACTCTAGGGTGTGAACGGTGACCAAACCCAGGTTAATTTCTAAAAGGATCGATGACAATAAAATTGACAATATAGCATATGCACAAAAAACTTGATTGTAAAATCATACAATTGAGAGCTGTGACACCTACCCATTTGAGGTAGTGTGCACCATACTTTGAAAGGAAGAGATGCCCTGAGGAGAGAGAGAGAATCTAGTTAGGGTTAAAATCCAACAACAGCTGCAGGCCTTACTATTCATAACAGCATCTCAGAACAAAGATAACATTCACTGAACATTCAGATATATGCTTGTCTATTTAGATCATCACTGATGAACAAACCTTAGATCCAAATCAGTCTTATTGCTCACCTGTATAGTTGTATTCAAGCCATCTTCAAAGACAGGAAAACCTAGAGTGCGAGAAGGACCACACATGAGTTGCCACATCTTAAGCCAATACACAGCAGGAATGTATTGATCAGTCATGCAGTTTACCAACAGCCAATTAAAGCCATTTTATTCCTAAAGCACTGTAGTGCCAATTAAATCATGTAATTTACACCTGCCTGTCATTTTTCCAACTTTGTCTTTCACTTAATTGTGATCTGGATATCAGGCTGATCCTAAAGACACGTTACATGCATGTTATGCAAGTTCACAACCTTTTATGGCTTCTGCATTCCATGGAGCAGTATAGGGATCCTGAATTCCCACTAGCTCCAGAAGACCATCAGCATTCATTCAGATGTATGAGCATTCTTTTAAGTAGGGATGCACCTATACTAGTATTAGTGGCGATACAGAGTACACTTACTCTCCCAAAATGCTCCCGATACAGAACTTATGGCATCCGTAAGCTGGGCGGCAAGTCATTACATTGCTGCAGGGTGTTTGCTTACTGGCTAATCAGGAAGCTGGGGGGCGGGCCACAGGTAACGACCATGCCCAGCTTAGTGATTGGTCAAAATAAATGGCCAATATGGAAGCAATCAATACTCTACACCCCCAGAAGACTAGCAAAAAGTTAAAGATATTCATCAACTTCAACAGCCAGCATCTGAATATTGTACTGCAGAGCTCAACCTGCGACATACAATTGTGCCTCTTTCTGATTTAACTATGCCAAAAGGACTCCAGCTCCACCTGATGTAACAGGAGGAGGCTCCTATAAATGTCAGGCCAAGTCAGATATCAGCAAGGATCCTTGCTGCAGTCCAACAGCCCTGCACACAGTGGGTCAATAGGTTTGCCTGTCTGCCAGGTAAATTGTTTAACCACATGTGCAACTGAGCCAGTACGAATGACCAGAGTAATTCCCCAGCCAAGGAAGCTGTGTATAGCCTCAAAAAGAAGCCAATAAGATGCAACTTAGTACTTTCATACAGCCACATGCTTGCACCTGTACATCCCTCGACACACCAGTAGCAGCATATACCTCCACACAGCCAATGACTGCAAAAGGAGGCACAACTGCATGCTGCATCTCCCTGGCAGGGGCAAATGCACTGGTATTTCTACAGAGTGACACGCCCATTCAACAACCTAGTTTACTAAGCACCTCCTAAAGACAAAAGGAAAGCCTATCAAGTGGAGGGACTAAGGAGTTGATTTACTAAAGGTAGACAGTCTGTTCATTTTGCAAGAGAAGCTCCCCTTAGCCTAGTTAAAGTGACATTAAACACTGATTTTTTTTTTTTTAAACAAACCAATACTGTAATGTGTGCCTTACTGTAATCCATGGTAGTTTCCCTTCCTTTTAAATCTCTCTTCTCATGCTTGGGGAGATCTTGCCTTTGCAGCTGACTGCCTCTTCGTGTACTGCTGGCTCAGGTTACAAACCTTCACACAGACACCATATATTCATTTCAGAGACAAGGCAGTCTGCTGCAAAACAAGTTCTGCCCAGCATGAGGAGAAGAGATAAGATTAAAAAGAGCAGCAAAGAGAAGGGAAACTACCATGGATTACAGTAAGGCACATTACAGTATTGGTTTATGCTAAAAAAAAAAAAATCTGAGTGTTTAGTGTCACTTTATGTCTTGTTAACCTCTATCCAGCCATGTGCATAAAAAAAAGCTTTGTCCTTGCACATGAGTGGGAATTGTTAAAGAAGTTATCAAGGTTGAGGGAAAATTCTCCGGCATAGCCCAAATTGCCTTGGATAGTGAAGAGCCCATGTGCCTTTAGCAAAGCAATCCCTTCCATCAGAGCTGCCACTCAGCCAGTGAGGTTATCTCCACTGCCAGTACAGAAAGAGTTCAGAAATATCATCTTTGTGGCAGAGCTGCATACCACCATTGACCAGAGACTTGCCAACTAAAATGGTGGAATATAAACACTTACCGATTCTACTAGCCATGGCTTGCACCTAAAGACAAGAAAAAGAATAAAAGATTAGTCATCCACAATAATAAACTCCTTGATGATACATATTATATTCTAGAGCCGCTATTACAGCAGGTTGTGCTGCTCAGAGACACGATATCCTCACAGTTCTCAGAACAGGTCTGTGATAAGTCTCATCATTGACACAAGCACTACATCCTCCGCCCGCCCGACCGCCAGAAACCACCATGTGCTCGCCGTACAGCATGGCAAAGGCCCAAACCCGCCACAGCATACTAATCAGCATACAGATCCCACCCGGTAATAAAGAACTGAAGCTGGATAAGAAGAAGCTAGCCCTGGAAGCTAGGATGCAGATTTCAAACACAAGATACAAGCCTAATGGCAGGATGGCTCCAGATTACCCCTACCAGTCAGGGTGAGAAGGTCAGTCGAAATGGCCGATTAGACGGTCGAATGGAAGCTTTTATAGCAGCGCAGAACACGCGTGGCACTCTGGGAAAGATCCTGCGCATGCGTACACACTGTACCGCCGCTAATTGTCGGATTTCCGTATTCCACGAAGCGGATGCTGTGATCTTCAAGGAAAGGGACAGCTGAAAAGTGACGAAGAAAGCTGATAACAAGAGCACATCGGCTTTGTCTTGTTTTATATTCGAAACAATCTAGTGTAAACGTTACATAAAGGAACGATTCAATAAATTTATTACTGGAGTCTTTTTTCTGGCGTGTAATGTTTGTTGTGGGAAATTCTTGTTCATACATATCTGTAATTGATACTTATTATTCCAGCTGCATGTGATGTAAATGACAGTGATTGATCTAGTACCAGAAAATGTTTATTAAAAATCACATTCACTGCTTTATAAATGCTCCCCTATATGTTGCGTTAATGCACATGTGTTAAAACATTGGGGGGAATTTACTAAAAGTTGAGTAGACAGAATCTGGAGCAGCTGTGCATGGCAACAAATCAGTTTCAACTTGTTCAATTAAGCTTTGAAATTGAAAGCTAGAAGCTGATTGGTTGCTATGCACAGATGCTCCAAATTTTGTTTGCTCCAGTCTTAGTAAATTCCCCTCAATGTACTATTCTGTCACAACACCATCCGTTTGAAATTGGTGCACCCACCATACTTAAGGGACCAAATAGTTAGGAGTGCGACGGGTCCATGGACTTTCGTTTAAAATAAATGGTAACACATTGTAGATTGTATGTTACCGTGCACATGATACTCTAAAGTAGAGCTGCAGCTAACGATTATTTTCAAAATCGATTAGTTAGCCGATTATTAAGTTCGATTAATCAGTTAATCGGATTAGGGCAGATCGTACTTGCGATCAACGCAAGTCCTCCCCGCTGAGGGGAGGGCTTACAGATGATTGAAATGGTGAGCGGGCAGTGTGCGCCTGCACACCTCGGGCTGTGTGGCTTTCGTCTTGCGGTCGCGCTACCAACCCGCCGAAAATTGTACGATTTTCGGCGGATTTTCTAGCATGCTCGTAAGACAAAAATCGTGCGACCTTACAGTATATGCGGTTGCACGCTGCCCATACACCTTAAGGTGGCCATACACTTTACAACCATCGCAAGACCTTGGTCTTGCGATGGTTGTAAAGTAATTTAAAAAACGTACGATCTGCCCATCTTGGACAGGCAGATCGTACTTGCGATCATCGCAAGCCCGCCCCCCTGAGGCTCCCGATGACCGCAATGCTGAATGGGCAGTGTGCGCGTGCGCACACCGGCCCGTGCGGCATTGATCTTTTACGATCATGCTAAAAACCAGCCGAAAATCGTACCATTCTCGGCTGGTTTTCTAGCATGCTCCTTAGACAAAAGACGTGCGACCGTACAGTAAAATCGGTTGCACGCCTTCCATACACTTTGCGATTATCGTAAGATCGTGGGATTTCCCGCGATTATCGTGCGATAATCGCACAGTGTATGGGCACCTTTACGATCGCGGGATCACCCGCGATTATCGTAGATAATTGTCAGGTGTATTGGCAGCTCAAGACACAGGTCTGAATGGTGCCTAACCTGTAAAGACTCCGTGAACCTTACACAGATGGGTTTTGTATTGCATGTGAACTCCTGGTTTGAATCATTTTACATAAATTGGTCCAGCTTGGCCTAATGTAAGCATGCACATGTCATACCTGACCGTATAAAGCTGGAGCTACTACAGTGCTGGCCGCAATCTTCCTGGTCCTGTGTGGTGCTATGCTGAGCGGCTTTCCCTCTGCAGTGAAAACAAGGTGAATGGCACAGCAACCATTCAGAGAGTGTCTAGTAATTTTATTATTATTATACAGGACTTATATAGCGCCAGGCCCGGATATACTCCCTTTGCCGCCAGTGGTGTATTTAGGTTTGGGGCTGCCCTAGGCAAGACAAAACTCGGGCGCCCCCCCATACACTAAATTTACCCCACCTGGCTGTGGTCTCAGGTGGGCTCTGCGGTGGTCTCTACAGGATCTTTGGTGGGCTCTGCGGGGTCTCAGGCTGCTAAGCCCACCATAGACCTCGCAGAGCCCGCCACAGATCCTGCAAAGCCCCCCTGAGACCCGGCTGAGCCCTTCACAGATCCTGCACAGCCCCCCTGAGACCCTGCAGTCCACCATAGACCTCGCAGATCTCAGCCCAGATCCTGCAAAGCCCCCCACCAATCCTGCTGAGACCCTGCAGTATCTCAGGGGGGCTCTACGGGATCTGTGGTGGGCTTTGCAGGCTGCAGAGCCCCCTTTGAATCCTGCAAATCCCCCCTGAGAACCGGCAAAGCCCCCCCCCACAGATCCTGCAAAGCCCCCTGACACCCGACAAAGCCCCCCACAGATCCTGCAGCATCTCAGGGGGGTTGTGCAGTCGCTGGCCGAAAGGATCCGGGTGCCGGTGCAGACTCAGCTACAGGGTAGCTGTTCCCGCAAGTCAGGTACGCAGTCCTCGACCGCATACCTGACTTGTGAGCTGGCTGCCGGCCACAAAGTACCGGCTCGCGGGCCGGTACATTCGCCGCCTGGCCGGAATCTGCCGCCCGAGGCAAACGCCTTGTTTGCCTCGCGGCAGATACGCCCCTGTTTGCCGCCCTAAGGCCGGGTCCTTCAATGCCGCCCCCCCCACACACACAACCATTCTCATCCTTTATCGATGACTGCTAAAATAGATCAATTAAAAACATATTTCCACACACAAGAACACTGAAAATAACTGGTTTTAATTGTACAGACTGAAAATACTCTGTAATGCAGAAAATGCCTTTTAAAGATTATAGCAGTAAGAAACTCCCTAAACATTTTTAGTTCTAACTTTTCTTTTGGCAAACTCATCGATAATATCTTCATAGGACTAAGTATTTAAAAGTTCTGACTCAATGGCAAGTAAAGCTAAACTGTTCAGTCTTTCTTGACCCAAAGATGATTGTAAATAGTTCTTTACTCGTTTCAGACATGAAAAAGATAGTTCTGCTCAACTTCACATTGAGCGATTCGCTATTTCGCGCGATTTGCACTTTGCGTGATATCGCGCAAATGCTTGCATCAAAAACCATTGAATTGCGGCAAAATCCGCTCCAAAAAGGGTCCTGCTGTAGCGACACACGACCAGCGACAGCAGGAGCCTTTGCCCCATTGCAAAGCATTGAAGAGCGATATCGCGCGGTAAATAGCCGCGATATCGTGGGAATTACCGCGCGATAAATCGCTCAATGTGAACGGGGCCTTAGTAACCAGAGTGCAAAGATAAATACGCATTGCTATATCAATATTAGGGTAAATAACCCGCAATTTTTCTGCTTTGTATGTTTTGTAGAGCTCTGAAATTGAAGCTTCACCTTTATCAATATTTTTCAAGTAAGAACAAAGGTGCAGACATTTATCAGGAAGTGACGTTTCCAAATCATCAGGATAGCTGTTACACAGGTTGGAAGCCTGAGATTGTATATCAAATACAATATACAAAAGGGGCCGACCCTTGGCCAGTGAAGGGACATGTGATCAATACAGTTGGATGCCAGTCACTAAGTGCCTTTTTAAATGCTTTATTGAGTACAGCATAACTGGAAGAGAAGGTACACTATATTGCCAAAAGTATTGGGACACCCCTCCAAATCATTGGATTCAGGTGTTCCAATCACCTCCATGGCCACAGGTGTATAAAATCACGCACCTCAGGATACAGACACTTCTACAAACATTTGTGAAAGAAAGTGTGGTACCGTGTTAGGCTGCCACCTGCGCAATAACTCCATCCGTAAAATGTTGTTGCTACTAAATATTCCGCGGTCACCTGTTAGTGGTATTAGCAATATAAAGTGGAAGCAACTGGGAACAACAGCAACTCAGCCACGAAGTGGTAGGTCACGTAAAATGACAGAGCGGGGTCAGCGCATGCTGAAGGGCACAGTGCACAGAAGTCACCAACTGTCTGCAGAGTCAATAGCTACAGACCTCCAAACTTCATGTGGCCTTCAGATTGGCACAACAACAATGCGTAGAGAGCTTCATGGAATGGTTTTCCATGGCCGAGCAGCTGCATCCAAGCCTTACATCACCAAGTCCAATGCAAAGCGTCGGATGCAGTGGTTCCTATGCTGCTCTGTTCCTCCTCTTCTGCCCGCCTTGTTCCTCCTCCGCTGCCTGTGTTCTATCAAAGATTGTGACTGCGTTAGAATGTGTGACCGGTGACGTGGTCACACATTTTAACCTTATCCCGCCCAGTTTTTCAGTGGTTGATTGTGTGACCAGCCACGTGGTCACACATTTTAACGTAATCTTGCCCATTTTTTTCAGCAGTAAAATATGTGACCGGCAAAAGGTGAAGAATTCCAGCTGTTCCAGGGCAGATCGGGATCGCAGATGGTATGTGCAGGAGAACCGATCTGCCCTGGAACAGCTGATCAATCCTGAAATGTCACTTCTATCCGACTTTGTGACTGCGATCTCACATTCAACAAAGTCAGATAGAAGTGACATTTCCGGACCGATCAGCTGTTCCAGGGCCGATCGGTTCTGCTGCACATACCATCTGCGATGCTGATCTGCCCTGGAACAGCTGAGAAAGTGTTGTAATTCTTCTCCTTTTGCCGGTCACATATTCCCAAAAAAGTGGGCGTGATTATGTAAAAATATATGACCACGTGACTGGTCACACATTCCACCGCTGTTGCAATCTTTGATAGAACACCTGCCACGCTCCGTTCTCTGCTCATCCTTGCCCCTCTTTTGCCCCTCTCATTCAAAATCCCCCCCCCTTCCAAAAAAAAACCTGAAAGTCCCCCAACCCTGAAAACGCACATATACTAACGGAAACATCATTCGGGTGCACCTACATAGAAAAATGATGAGTGCGCTACACATGTCAGGTGTCACCGCGTATTTTATTTTAAATTAAGGTTTTGTTTTTTTAATCTGATTAATTGAAAATAATAGGCTAACTAATCGATTATGAAAATATGAACTTATTTATTAATGTAAATGATTGTAATTGAACAATATTTCTGAGGTTACTTGTGATTTGCATATTGTGTTATTGAAGACATACCTATTGTATTTGTGCACTGTTTTTATACAATAACTGTAAATATAAGCATTATGCAGCATACCCAGCAATTATTCAATACCTTTAAATATTAAATAAAATAATTATTAAATACCTTTGAGTCAAATATTCTGCTTTGCACTGTAATCTGGTGCTGGAGGGGGGCAGAGGCAGAGCAGTGATGGGAGAGTGATGATCATAGCTGCCTGGAAGATGTGGAGACAGATAACACTGGACTGGATGTGAAGGTCCTCAGTCAGGAGGAGAGGGCCAGTTTTCTTCTAGGTTCACTCCAGGATTTACTTCTTGCCCATGAGCAGGAAAAGTAAAAGACCCCTCCCATTTGTCTGACGCCGTGACGTAACATCAGGACTTTTTGACAGTAGTTGCCGGTCGGGACGCCGGATCGGAACATCGGGACTTGTTGCCGGTCGGGACGCCGGATCGGAACATCGGGACTTGTTGCCGGCCGGGACGACATAATTTTTTCACACTGCCGCGGCGCCGCCCCTCACCCACTGCCGCCCCGAGGCCTGGCCTCGGTGGCCTTGTCAGGAATCCGGCCCTGTATAGCGCCAACAGTTTGCGCAGCGCTTTTCAATATAAGGAAGACATTACAATCACAAGACAAGATGGTAAGGAGGGACCTGCCCATGAGGGCTTAAAACGTAAAAGGGACAGCCAAGTGATACATAAGGAGGTTGTTTGAGAAAGTGATAGTTCAGAGGTTAGGTTGAGGTGGGATAGGCTTCCCTGAATAGATGAGTCTTGCGGGATCGCCTAAAGGCAGTCAGAGTAGGAGATAGACGGACAGGTTGGGGTAAAGAGTTCCAGAGGATGGGAGAGACTCTAGAGCAGTGGTTCTCAACTCGTGGGTCGCGACCCAAAAGTGGGTCGCGACACCCTCTGCAGTGGGTCGCAGCGTCATGTCTGAATAGACCGGCCTGAGACTGAATAGAGAGGGGGAATTTGTGGTTCAGTCTGTGGAACCTCATGTCAAACTGTCCCCTCTCTCCCGGCCTCCCCCGGGCTCTCAGATAAAGTGGTATGGCCCGGGGAGAGAGGGGACTATTTCCTCACTTTCGGGCCGGCGCAATAATATCAGGAGCCGCGGTGCCCGACAATTAAGTTATAGTTCCAGCCTGCACTGGAGATTACAGCAGATATCAATCCGCCGCTGTATCTACTGTACTCTCCAGTCCAGATAGTTCAGTCGGCTGGAATCAGAGAAAGGTAGGCAGGCAGATAGGGAGATGTGCACTGTGGCAGGACAGGGGACACTGATGGATATTATGCATTCCAAGCCCACATAATATTCATCATGTATATCCATCATTGTCCTCTGTCATAATGTATGTTAATAAAATACACAATTAATGTTATTACACAGACTGGGCTCAGAATACATAATGTCCATCAGTGTCCCCTGTCATATTGTCCTCTGTCAGTGCAGAAGCTGGGGAGGGTATGGGGTGGGGGCATTAGCAGGGGGCTCCGCTGCAATTTTTTTACCTGCAGCAGAGCCTATACTAATGCACCCCTCCCCCAGCTTCTGCACTGACAGGGAATGCCGGCCGGGACGACATAATTTTTTCACACTGCCGCGGCGCCGCCCCTCACCCACTGCCGCCCCGAGGCCTGGCCTCGGTGGCCTTGTCAGGAATCCGGCCCTGTATAGCGCCAACAGTTTGCGCAGCGCTTTTCAATATAAGGAAGACATTACAATCACAAGACAAGATGGTAAGGAGGGACCTGCCCATGAGGGCTTAAAACGTAAAAGGGACAGCCAAGTGATACATAAGGAGGTTGTTTGAGAAAGTGATAGTTCAGAGGTTAGGTTGAGGTGGGATAGGCTTCCCTGAATAGATGAGTCTTGCGGGATCGCCTAAAGGCAGTCAGAGTAGGAGATAGACGGACAGGTTGGGGTAAAGAGTTCCAGAGGATGGGAGAGACTCTAGAGCAGTGGTTCTCAACTCGTGGGTCGCGACCCAAAAGTGGGTCGCGACACCCTCTTTATATATATATATAATGTTGCTGAATACTGCACAAGTTGTTTTGTGTATTAAATTTAATTGTTTCAGAAATTAAATCATTTTTGGGAAACATGTGGGTCCCGAGGTTACACGGGTTGAGAACCACTGCTCTAGAGAATATGATAAAGAAGGTTTGTTGCACTCCTTACCAGAAAAAAACCCTGTATTCGGGGAATGGTGCTTGGAGTGGCTGCGGATGGCACCGCAAGTTGCAAATGGTAAAGGAGAAATGTCACGAGCACGCCAGACTCCTTCAAGGATAATCAATCGTGGATTTATTGAAAACTCATGTCAAATACACTTAAGCTGGCCATACACCTTACAATTATCTGCAGATTTTCTGCGTTCAGATGGAAAAGGTGCAACAGATTCCTCCATCTACACTTAACTTTATGGATGGAGTAATCTCCACCTGGGCCAATCTGTTGCACTTTTTCCATCGACCACAGAAAATCTGCAGATAATTGTAAGGTGTATGGGCACCTTAAGACTCTAGAGAAGTCTTTGAGGTGATCATGGGAGGAGTTGACAAGCAGGAGGTCTTTGGAAGAGCGGAGGGGACGGTTAGGGTGATACTTTGAGACGAGGTTTGAGATATAGCCAGGGGTAGAGTTGTGGATGGCTTTGTAAGTTGAAGTCTTGCAGGAGCCTAGTTTTCCGCCACATTCGTTCAAGAGCGCAGCTATGTCTTTTTGGATGTCTGGTTTATTTTGTTTGCCATGGTTGTAGTGGACGTGGTCTAAGTCTGCGTGTAGTGAGGGGAGCCAAAGTGTCTAGAGAGGATGAGAGCGAGCTGTTCTAGACAGAAATAGCCAGGTCAGGGCAGGACAGGGGTTTGTCATAGAGGTAGTCAGTAGCAGAGTAGGGAAGAGGAGGGTCGAGGTGGCGAAGGTTTCTCTGGGTGACAGTGTGCCGTGTAGGAGGAATCAGGGTTGGGGACAGGGCGAGCGTGAAACTGACAAGGTTGTGGTCTGAGAGGGAAAAGGGGTGTTGGAGAGGTTGCAAGGAGTGCATAGATGAGAGAAAACAAGATCTAGTATGTTACCATCAGAGTGAGTAGGAGTGTCTGACCATTGTGTTAGATGAAAAGAAGAGGTTAGTTTAAGAATTTGAGTGGAAGCCGTGTTGATAATGTGATTAGCAATGTTAAAGTCACCAAGAATGATAGTGGGTATTTCTGAGGAGAGAAAGTAGGGTAGCCAGGCAGAGAGCAAGGCATTCTCTGATTGGACGAAGGGCGGTGACCTCACCCTTAGTATTCCATCTTTCAGCCAATATAGAAACACATTAGCAGGGGGAGTTTTTAGATTTCCAATCTTATAGATGCTCAAATCTTAAAAGCAATTCATTTTCAAAATAATGAGAAAAAGAATTATAAGGCACAGGCCTGTCACCAAAATATTTAACAACTGGTTACAGGCTTTTCTTTCTCCTCCGTTGAGGGACACAGGAAGTCTTTAACCTTCAGGTTATATTGCCACCTACAGTAGGATTGGACTGACAAACACAAAAACTGTAGGCCAGCCCAGGGTAACCTCTTCTACTACCAGTATTCCTCATTTTTTTGCTATTATCCTAGGATGATGGATGTATTTTCTTCAGTTCCGCCTTAATTCTGTGAAAGACTGACCTATTTGTGCTAGCACCCTTTTTTCTGGATTTTTGTTTTCATCAAGCAAGACTAAAGACTACTTTGCTGCTAGAACTTGTGTCTTTGATTTCAGCTCTCCAGCATGGCCACCCTCAGCCTGGCTTTTGGAGTGTCTTGTCCGAATTTCGCTAGATTGGACATGGCAGGGATTGCCCAGAAGTAAACTTTTGCCACTGGTTACAGCACGTGGGGCTTTTCATACTCTGTGCTAGTATAATTTAGCCACAGAGCACTTTCCAGGTCCAGAGCCGCTGGCATTACTCACTTTGTGAAGAGGCTGATTGGGTTGAGCAGCAGCAGTTGCCTCAATTACATAGGTCACCTTTACCATTCTGTTTGCCACCAGTTTCCAACATGTGGGACTGAGCACTGATGTCATCTTCTTTGTGGAGTGTCATATGTGCTTTCTGTTGCAGTTGGAAAATAACGTCACCAGCACTCCAAGGGATAATGAAGCAATAGTCAATTTATTGGCACATTGCCATTCAACTGCAAGCACTTTCGGGGCCTCAGAAGGTCCCCTTCATCAGGCTCAGAATGACACAACAGTGAGAAATCATGCACCTTAAATAGACATCAACAGTGAGGTTAAAACAGACCCCTCCCTTTGAAAAAACGTCAGCACAAAGTCCATTTCCGCCGTAGGAAATTCAAATGTAGGTAGCCTGAGGGTAATCAGAGCTATAGAATGGCGCGCAAATGAAAACGGGCCGTTCGGCCGGGAATCTGACAGGCACAGGCGGTTGCCATGACAGCAGGATGCTATATCAGCTTTTGCCGCCGCCTCCTCGTCCACACGTATGGACGTGTGGAACGCAGGGAAGTTCCGGCTTGCGCTCCAGCCGTAGCGAGCGTATGAAGGCCGGCTGATTCGCGCATGTGCATATCTCCGTTGGCTGCAGTTAAGCTCCCTGGCCATACCCAATCGTGAACGCTCTTGTGATATATAAACATATACAGAATTACTGTACATAAGCGAAACGGAGGAGGTGAGCTGCTGTGAACCTGGCACCTATGGCAAGGTGGACTCAGTGCTGGTTAATTTTTCATTATAACAACCACAGTAAGGATTACAGCAACAGCAATAAAAACATATTTCATTCCATGCCTCTTTTCATGTTAATGTACAATGTTAACCCCATATGGTCCACTGATAATTTAATGGGGTCATAATATTACATTGTGCATAGTATTGCATAGAATTACATAGTATTACATTGTAGCACATGTATAGATGGTGAGTGATTGATATTTTCTGTATGCTGCCATAGTCATTAAATTGGTGCAGGGGGGAAAACCGTAGTTTATGGTTAAATGGGAATCAAGTTCTGCTAATAATAGGGCATGGTAGTTTGGAGAAATTAACCTGTGCCCTATATCAATCAATTTAAAATAATACCGTAGTATGAAAATTTAATATATACCTTATGCAATTTGGATTAGATATTATAACCATAGAGAAGGTTTGTCCCTGCACTCGTCGGGAGGGGATAAGGGGGAAAATAATGGGTGGGGAGGGGAGCGAGTGTAAAAACCAGGGAACCAGGATGTGGGGGGAAGGGGAAAAAAAAATAAAAAATTGATAAGATGGATACTCAGACCTGTCTATGCGCAGAGTGACCCACTGAGAAATCATATAAAAAAATTTAAGATCTCTCCGTTGCGGAGAAGAACAATCGATAGGTTGCCCATGGGGTGTCACTATTATCTATCGTCAAGGAAGCATGTTAATGAGAGGCTCGAATTTAGGCCCCTGGGTTGTACACAGTCCAACTTAAAAATCCAAAATGCCTCACTCCGGAGCAGCTGCATTGCCCTGTCACCTCCCCTGGGATGCGCATGTACCTGCTCAATGACCATGCCCCTGAGTTCATGAATTTGGTGTCTGAGTTTCGTGAAATGAATTGCCACTGGTTTGTTTAGGTCCAGTGTTTCATTTTTCTGTTGTTTGTCAAGTGTCACCCTAATGTCGCTTCTGTGTTTCTAAAAGCGGCGTTTAAATGCAGTGGTGGAACTATTAACCAAAGGGCCCTGGTGCAAGATTTTATCTTGGGCCCCCCTCCCAAGACGGGGGCCGGGGGGGGGCACGGGAGCGGATCACACTGGCCCCCGCTCCCCCCCCATCAGTCTCTAATGTTGCAGTAGCGTGCTGGACTTACCTGAGACCCTGCAGAGCACACCATAGATCCTGTATAACCCACCTGAGACTCTCTATGGTGGGCTCTGCAGGGTCCCAGGTGGGCTGGTTTGGTCTGGTCGTCAGGATGCCGCCTCGGTACAGTTGATACTTATGAAGGAGGCCCCCCAGACCCCTCACGTGGGTACCGGCCATACCCCTCTGATGGCGGTGTTCTATCAAAGGTTGTGACTACTACCACTGTTTAAATGGCCCAATGGTTTTGCCAATGTATATTAGTGAGCAGGGGCACTTGAGCAGGTAAACGCAATAGTCAGTATTGCAGGTGTACTAGCCACCAATGTTGTACTTTTGCCCGTGTACGGATGTGAGAAGTGGTCACTGCATATAACAGAGTTACAGATGTTGCAGTGGAAGCATCTGAAGCATCCCACTTTTTTTCGATAAGGTAATCTGTTTCTTACTGTACTTGGTCCTAGGGTCAGCCTGAATGAGCAGATTTCTCAGTGAGTTGCTCTGTTTGTGCACGTGCGATGGCATGTTCTTTACACATTGGATTAGACTTCTATCAGCATGTAGAATGTTGAGATTGGATGTGGTGGCCCTGTGTATGGCCCTGTTTGCTGAGTCAAATGTTTTCACTTTAAGGTCACAAATTATTCACTTTAAGGTCACTGCAAAAGGACAAGGGGGCACTCTTTACATCTGGAGGAAAAGAGGTTTAACTTTTGCATACTGAAAGGATTCTTCACAGATAGAGCTTTGAAAATTTGCAATTTGACTCCCCCAAGCTGGGGTTCTAGCTACCTCAGTTAATTGCTTAAAAAAAATCTGTATGTATTCTTAAATGCACAGAATATGACTGGATCTTGAGTTCTTATAATCTTATAGATATATTAAGCATCAGAGATTGTTGATCCAGGGAATATCCAATTGCCTTTTGAACCATGCTTTATAGGGTTTTTTTTTGCCTTCCTCTGGATCAACAGTGGGTAATTGTGGGCATAGCATTCTGTTTAGGGTTTTCTTCTTTATTTTTTTTCATATCTCCATAGGTTGAACTCGATGGACATGTCTTTTTTCAGCCTGACTAACTCTGTAACTATGTAAAAATATATAAAAAATGTCAACTGCCATTGCCACTTGTCAAAAAACATATCCCTGTCACTAAGGGCTTGTTTACATTGAAAGGGGTGGGTTCCAGAGCGGTAGCTGCTGGAATGCACCGCAATCCCACAAAACTTCCCCCAGCGTTCTGGGGCGGGAGGGGGCGTGGCGGTGCATTGAATTCAATGGCATCACTGGTGTTTCTCCTGTGTCACCGGTGTTCCCATTTTTTTTTTTTGTTCTCTTTAATTTTCTTTTATAATTTGTACTTTTTTTTTATCCAGTAGCAGGTTCTTTTGCTGCATCATTGATGTTCACCCTTCCGTGTCGCAGGTGTTCCCGGTTTTTTTTTGGGGGGGAGGGGAGTTTAATTTTTTTTTCTTTCTTATTTTTATAATTCGCCATTGTACAACAGTTTATAGTGCACCAAGCACCACCTTCGATAAAGTATTGCACCCAAGCACCAATTTCCCATCCCACATTCTCTAATAAAATGTAATAATAAGAACCACATCATGTCTGAAAGGCCAACAAGGAGACAGTGTGTGACAGGTGCATATCATTTAAATTTTTTTTTTTTTGTAAATTGTCATTTCAATTTTTAGAGCAGGGTCCAATCCTGCACTCGTCAAGAATAACTGAAGGGTTATGGTGTGAAGGCATCGCCAACACTAAAGGCCCAATTTTAAAACACCTGTTGTTACTTTAATCCAACGTCTGCAAAAGAGGCACCAGAATTTATCCAAAGAAATCTCTAACATTGTTCCCAGTGTCCTAAATTGTGCCCTCTTCATACAGGCTGCCTCCCCAAGCAGTTGTTTACAAGATTAAGGGAAAACCAATTACCGACAATTTAAATGTAATTTTTTTTCTTTATAAATGTCATTTTTGCTGCAGCAGGTTCTATACATCTCATAGATGTACCACTTTGCAGGCAGTTTAGGTAATAATAATTGTTTTAAAAGTATCGAAAATTTCGGAAAAAAAACTGTTTCCCCTATGTTATGTAGGGGAAAGTTTTGTTCGAAATTTTCTGTACTTTTTTTATTATATAGTAAAAAATAAAAACCGCAGTGGTGATTAAATACCACCAAAAGAAAGCTCTATCTGTCCCCAAAAAATGGTATAAAATTCATTTCAGTACAGCGTTGCATGACGGAATAAATGTAATAAAAGTACCGCAGCGCTGAATACTGAAAAATGGACTAGACAGGAAGGGGGTGTAAACACCCCGATCAGCAAGTGGTTAAAAACTGTATTTTTGAAAAGTGTTTTTTTTTCATTGATACATGTCCCCCAGGGCAGTACCCGAATCACCATACCCTTTTTATGGCCAATAACTTGCATACAAGCCTTCAAAATCCCGCGGTTGTGCGAGGATGTACACAGGCAACTTTGCAAATGTTGACCACATCCTGCTGTTTGGGTCATTGTGAGGACCCTCTCCTGCGCTCCTACCCTCCACTGGCATAGGCGTCACTACAGGGGGGGCAATTGCCCCCCCTGTGTTATGCTTTGCCCCCCCCGTGTGCCCCCCCGCTAAATTATCTGGCCACCAAGGACTCAGGAGAAAGACGTTCTGCAGGAGTTAGGTGAGCCTGGGTGGGTCTATGGGTGATGGCTGGTCTGGGGGGTGGGGGGGATTGGGAGACTGTGGCTGGTGGTATGCTGACTTGATGTATAATGTATAGCTGGTGGTATTCTGAATTCCTATATAATGATTATACAGCAATGCAGAATACCGCCAGCTATACAGGACTCCCCCCCCAAAACCAAACAATCGAGACCCAAAGCAGAGGCTGCACTGCAGTCAGGCAAGTTAGGCGGCCACCTCAGCCCACGCTGGGGCTTTGCAGCTCCCTAATTTGTAAGAGTACAGACCGCCCAAGGCTGGAGGCGGCGGAAAGATTCCAGAAGGAGAGGCCAGGTAAGTGTGCTGTACCCCGGGTGGAGAGACGGGGTGACAATGGACACAGAGGTGGTGGGAGAGGAAAGGGGTGGCACAGTAGCAGTGGAAGAGCCAGATGGGGCAGAGGCAGTGGCCACAGAGGTGGCAGTGGGAGAGAGATGGGTACAGTGGCAGTGGAAGAGCTGGGGGGCAGTGGACACAGAGGCAGTGGTGTTTTGGAACAATACCTTTGGGGGGAGCCCTGCGATTGAAAACTGAATTGTTGGATTTCTTCCAGACCTGTAGTTTACTGTTATTGTTCTTCCTGTAATTTTGCAGTGAATTGTAGTCCGTTAAAGTTTCTTGCAGTCTGGACCAGATTAATGCCATTCATTCTCTCTATTTGACTAGTGACCTAGTCATTGGGAAGGAAAGTGAGGTAAAAACTCACATTTTGAATTATGAAGAGAAATAGAGGTCAAATTTTCGATGAGGGAAACCTTTTTTCTGGTGGCAACTAAGATGGTATTTTCCTCTCACTTCCTGTTGTGTCTACATGAAAGGAAACTAAAAGAGATGGCAAAAAAAATCTTCACAGGGGATTTACCATTCTCCACTCTATCCATATTGAAGAAAAGAAAATGATTTGGCTTTAGACTTACTTAACCATGTAGTGATAACAATGATGCAGCTGTCATAGCATTCACTCAGGCAATGTGCATTTCTCACTGCACGCTTCCACGGCCCCTCTCCCATCCCAGTTTTTTGCACAATGCAAATGTGGGGCTGGGGGTGGGGAAGGTTAACCAGTTGACATCCGCGGTGTTAAACCCCCTTCCCATCCAGGCCATTTTTCAGTATTCAGCGCTGCGGTGTTTGCCTGCTCTGCATCAGTACTGCTATAGGGCTTCTATATAGCCCATAGAAGAGTAGGGAACACTGTCGCCTTATTAGCAGTGGAGTTTAACCTATACAGACCATAAGGGAGTGAAATGTAAGTATACAGTTTAGAGTTCCACTAATGAAAATGCACAGGGCATGTAGGAACATCCACAATAAGGCACTAAAAAGCTAATCAGCAGTCTGGAATCTTTAATAACAAAGAAGAAGAATATACCGATGGTTGTCAGAAACATAATCGTTTGGCAGCTGGGTGTCTCTCTGGTGCTCTAGCCAAGTTCACTGTAGAGGGGCCAGATTGTGGTCATTGGGAGTAGAAAATGCCCCAGTGTCAGTGGGAATAAACAATGCCCCAGGCTTAGTGGTCAGTGGGAATAAAAAATTACCTAGCGCCTATGGCCAGTGGGGCAAAGAATAATGCCCCATCGTTGGTTCCCTCATGTTTGTGTCATTGGGAGGAATAGAACCCTATTGTTGGTGTTAGTGGGAGGAATGGTGTCCAGTTGTGAGTGTCAGTGGAAGGAGTAGTGCTCCAAGGGCCAGTTAAATGCAAGCAAAGGTCAGCATCTGGCCCGCAGGCCGCAGTTTGGAGATCACTGCTCCGGACTCTGGGGTGGCCTATGCAGAATTGTGGCACTGCTTCCAAGAGTATACAAAGCATGGATGCACCGATATGGATTTTTCTGGACCGATACCGATTATTGGCCACCTTTCATTACGATAACCGATATTAGGTACCAATATTCTGTTTACATGCAGCTACATGTAAACAGCAGGCAGTCGCCTGTTTTCTTGTATTCTGACAGCGACCACTGTCAAAATACAAAGAAAAAAGAGCAGGGGAGCTAATGCTATACTGTATGCTGACTCCCCTGCTAACTGTTTTTTTTTTTTTACAGCGTCTGCCGCCAGAGTAAAAATAAAAAACAACAGATAGCAGGGTAATGAATAGCCAGGCTGCTATTGGCTATTTTAATTTGCTATAGCAGGCTAGCTATTGTACCATCCACTGCTGCTGTAAATCAGCAGTGGGCAGGTGCAATAGCCTGCCTGCTATAGGCCTTTTGGAAATTGAAATAGCCAATAGCAGCCTAGCTATTCATTCCCCTGCTATCTGTTGTCTTTATATTTTTACTCTAACGGCGAACACTGTCAAAAAAAACAAACAGCAGATAATCAGCAGATAGTATGCTTCCATTGCTATCTGCTGTTTTTTTTTCTTTGTACTCTGACAGCGGCCTCTGGCAGCTATCACAATACTCTAACAGGGTGGGCAGCTGAATGGCTGCTGGCTTCTGACCGTCTCCTTCGATCAGTAATGAGGTGTATGCATGCACCTCATTACATTCAGCACATATGGCAGTGGTCAATCAGTGTCTTCTGTAACATAGCGCAAGTCATTTACACATACCTTCCAATTGTTCAATTCATGTACAGCTTCCTGCATGTGTTTGGCCATAGGCCCCTGCATGCAGACTAGCTGTGTCCAAAGTTCCATGTGTGTATGCGAGCTTATGCTAGTAGCAACGTAAACCTGCATACAGCTATTTAGTACTATGATTGGATGTATGCGGCTGCGGTACAGCTCAGACATGCAATACTGTACCCAGATGAATATTATAATTTTTCTTAGGCAGATAGAGCTTTCTTTCAGTGGGATTTTATAGCCACTGTTTTTTTTTTTTTTGTTTTTTTTACTATAAAGGAAAAAAAATGAAAATGCTGAAAAGAAAAGAAAATACAATTAGATTTTTTTTCACAAAGTTGTCATTTTAATAAGATATTTCTCCCACACAGCATACTTAGAATCACACCCCAAAACACATCCAGCTACTCCTCCCCAGCATGGGGATACCACATATCTGAAACTTTTTCTCAGCCTACCCACATAAAGGGGCCCAAAATCTGAGGGGCACCTTCAGACCCTTAAGGGGCATCTGATTTCCTGACTACCATCACATTTATGGAGTCCCTGGAGTGCCAGGGAAGTAGAAACAGCCACAAAATGGGTGGCAGTAGTAGAAATCAGGCACTGGTGCTGCATGACACTGCTACTGGCTTTACAGGCACGGGTACTGGATGACACTAGTAATGGATGGCGCTGCTACTAGATGACACTTGTGCTGGCTGGCACTGGATAAAACTGTTTTTTCTACTGGTTGGCACTGGTAATGGATGACCCTGGTACTGATTGATACTGGTTCTGACTGGCACTGGTTTTGGCTGGCCCAGGATGACACTGGTTTTGGTACTGGCTAGACACTAACTGACACTATCTGGTACTGGCTGGCAAAGGTGATGAATAATGCTGATACCGGATGCTACTGGTACTGGGTGACACTAGTTTTGGCTGGCAGTGGTAATGGATGACACTGGTTCTGGTTGTCACTTGATGACAGGTTCTGGCTGGCGCTGGATGACGCTGGTACTACCTGGTACTGGATGAAACTGCTACTGGATGACGTTGGTTCTGGCTAGCACTGGATGACAATGGTTCTGTCACTGGCTGGCACCGGTACTGAATGTCACTGGTCCCCAATGACACTGGTGCTGGCAGGTCATCAGGGATCTTTGGCTCTGTACCCTTTGTTTCGTGACCTGCACTGTCCAATGGGGTTGCGCAAGAGCACTTAAAGAAAATGACATTCTAAGGCTCCATTCACATACAGCCTTTGCTTTTCCTGTGCGGTTTTCCACGCGGAAGACCGTGCAGAATTAAACCGCTAAAATTTGTAATTCGCGTGGATGCCACTCGTTTGCGCCTATTGAATAGCCGCAAAAGTGTGGAATCCGCCAGATTATCGATCTTGTACTAATTTGGGGGCTGCCCAGTCGCTGCAATAGTCTGAATGATGCACATTAAAGTGCATTGTATTCTCTGTTGAGAGCGGATACGCACGTATAAATTGGTGGCTTTTGCAATTTTTTATGTTGCATGATATTAGATATTAACAAATCCAATTGCAGTGCACAGGAACACAATATATTATCCAATGTTTTTGGTAAAATATGAAAGAGGAGGTTGACCCCAGTGAATAGATACCAAATATGTCAAGCTTCAAAATTGAGTGTCCCCATGGAACAGTGAATAACTACCGTACCCCAAATTGTCCATAGGCGATGCTATAAAAGCCTTTACAGGTCATCAATTTCAGCTTAAATGTGAATATTGGCCCCAAGAATTATTCCTCTCACTCCAGCATGTGCGGCGATACCCAACATGTGTGGATCCAATTGTTTCCGTACCCGACCGGTGTTTGTGTTAGCATGTATGTGTGTGTATGTGGGGAAAGGGAACTTAAAAAAATTCTTGGGGGTTTTTAACTTTTTTTCCCAACTTTGTATTACTTACCTTTATTGCTATCGGTTTCAGAGCCCCTGGAAGTGATCAGAAGGCTTTACAATCACTCCCAGTGTGCACATGTAAAGACACCCCAGTCTGCTTATAGGGACCAGCATCAGCGAAATGGTTAAAATGTTGTCCATGTGGACCATACTTTGGTTCAAACACAATGTGCGGACAGCAAGCGGTTAATGAATTAGTCGTAGCCGTAGCAAGATATCAGAAAAGCGTCACCAATTAGAACTTTATGAACCTTTATTGAATCGTTCCACAGTATGACTCTTCTGCAATAAAATCCTTCCTGCTCCCCAGTTTTAAAAATTAAATGATGGCAGATAGCAGAGGAGCTAAAGCTTCCCTTGCTATCTGCTGTTTTTTTTTTTTTTGTATTCTGACAGCCGCTGCCATCAGAATAATAATAAAAAAAAAAACAGATAGCAGGGGAATGAATAGCTAGGCTGCTATTGGCTATTTCAAATTGCAATAGCCAGTAGCAGGCTGGCTATTGCACCTGCCCACTGCTGCTGTCAATCAGCAGAGGAGGACCTGCAAGAGAACGGATGCGGACGGTGACCCCGCTGTCAAAAAAACGCCAAAACAGATTGCAGGGGATCCAGAAAAGGTTTACTCTACCATTCAAGGATAAAATGTTTCTCTCCTGGGCGTCAGGAAGCTGCTATCTTATAGCGTGGACTCCCGGAACATCCGGGAGAGGTGGGTTGTCTGCTACACCAATGAAGCTGGTCCCAGGAGGGGGTGACCGGTGCGTGAGGGGGTAGGGTTGGCACATGTTTACGGGCCCTTGCAAGTGATCAGGTGACAGCCCCCAGAATCGCATCCAGTGCAAGGCTTCATTTACACTTGCTACTTGCATTTTTATGCAGTGATTTATCTGCAAAATCTGTCAGGCTAGATGCTTTGATTATGCTTCTAGATGTCTAAAATGATGTGCGTTTACACCCATTTAAAGGAATAGGTGTTTGAATGTATCTGTCCTTTGTCCATTGGAAACAATCCATCGAAGTAGCCAATTAGATTGCGGCAAATAAATGCATCTTGCGTTTACATGCGTTTTGGTGCATTTAGAAGTTGCAATTGATTCCTGGACGCACCTGGCTTCCATTTTTTTCTAAACGCAACTAAACTGACTGCAGATAAAAGCATCTAAACGCAGGTTGTGAATAGATCCATTGGAAATCAATAGCTGCATACATATCAGTCTACAGACGCTTGCTGCTACCGACATATGGCATAAGTCAATGGCAGCAAAAGGATTACATGGAGAACTATGAGGTGAGTGCTTTTCACTCACCTCATAGTTCTAGCCGACCTGTGACAATGAGACTGTCACAGGTCAGCTCAGTAGATCGGGAAGTGAGCGAACACATACCGGCGTTCGCTCACTTGTTGATCCTGTCACGGCTCTCTGCCGTGACAGGGGAGGGACTGGATTCCCCCCTCCCCGCTCCAATCCTCCTGCCCTGACTGGCGGAACGGACGGGGGCGGGTACTGCTGGCTCTAGATAGGCAGAGCCAGCTGTCACTTACGCAGCTGGGCGGATCCAGACATAATTGTCGGGATCCGCTTCAGCTGCGGTGGCTCAGTATACCACAAGCTGCAGCTCGTGGTATACTGTGGTGTCTCAGTATACCGCGAGCTGCAGCTCGCGGTATACTGAGCTTTGGGTGACGGGAGGACGCTAGTTTGTGACCTCCCGTTACCCTTACGAGAACTATGGGGAAAAGCCCTAACCCCATAGTTCTCCATTAAAGGCTACGTTTACATTTCTGACCATGTAACATGACCATATCACAAACACCCCCCTCCCTTTACCTGAATCACAGGCTGGTGTTCATTTCATTTATTTGGCGCAGTTGTGCGTGGCTCTGTCCACACATCCTTTGACAGCATCTGTGAATGGAGCATCAGCCACAGCAGCAAAGGGACTAGAAGTTCTTGATGGAGTAGAAGTGCTGTGACATCAAGGCACTTGTAGTACATTGACACTTCCTCTCCTCCATATTACTGAATTTCTCCTCCTTGGTACAGACATGGACAGGAGGAAGAATCTGCAGGAACCAGAGCATCGCACCCACAATCCACTGATAACGTTTGCCATGCTATACCAACTCTTATGCAAAAAATAATAATGAATGCAGATTTTATTTCTTTGTATTTATTATTTCTTTCTAAAGGTGGAATTTCCCTTTAATTCTTCCTCGATCTATCCAAAACTAGAATAAAAAATGTGTCAGACAGAAAGTTAGCTGTGTTCTACATGGAGACATTGCTGCTCAGTCAGTGCACACCGTTCTTTATTATATGACACATTTACACACGCATTTTACAAGCACATTAGCGATGTGTCAGTGATATACATAATAGGCGAGGCTGCCGCCATTTCACAGCACAAGACGCAGCCATTTTGTGCTCCATTCAGAGCGGGCCCCTTGTTTGGAGGAAGGGGGCTTCACAGTACACAAGGCGGGCTCATACTAGGAGGAGGAGGCTGAGGTAAATGGAGAGGGAAGAGAGAATGACGTGAGATTACTATGCCGTGCCCGCCATTATTATTCATTCTCTTCAGCCTCTGCCCTGCTACTGCTGACAGTGACTGTAATGTGCTCCATGTTTAATGATGTCTCCTCATGTTACTGTTCGCTGTATTCTGCTCAGACACGGATATAATTGTATTTATTTCTGTCTGCCGTCTTATGAATTCCAGGATGTGCCGTCTCTGCAGGGATACAGCCAGGTTTTCTTTGTTATAGTCACTGATGAATTCCAGGAAGGGACGAGCTGTGTTCGTAGAAAACCCCCTTCACAGCTGTGTTCGTAGAAAACCCCCTTCACAGCCCCCTCCATTGGCAGCCATTACTTGTCTCTCTCCTCCCCCACTCCTGTTATTGCAGCACAAGACGTCCTGTACACCTTCCAGACCACCTCACTGAGCCCCATCCCCTCACAGGGAGGACAGACAATGTCCCAGCTCTTCCCACAGGCACACAAATGAAGGTCACTTCAGTGTTTTCAACATCTCTATGGTGGCTATACATGATCGATCCAAATATGGTCCTCTGTAAATAAGTGATTCCTCATAGCCTAAAATATGTCACATACACAATCCCTGGTGTCCATAAGAGAAGTGTAGAAATGCGTCTCCCGTCTGTGCAACAAATGGCGCAGATTCATGTAACCGGGGTGGGGTGTGTATATGATTATGTTGCAGAATTGCCTCAGACAGAGGGGAACTGGATCAACCACCTCAATATGGTTACTTCCCAATGAATGTGTCTCACCATAGCTCCACAATATGAAACGTTGTCTTGCATAAGAACTGCCTGAATTTTCCCCCCACATCAGAAGTAGCAAGGAAACTGTTGCAATGTTGTCATGAATTTGGTGCAGCACTTTCTGATACGTCCATAACGGCAGAAAAGTGTTGCAGATGTTTTATTGATTCTCCCCCCAGTATTGTTCCTCTATGAGAGAGCAGCTGAAAATATAGGTAAAATATGTTAGTCACAAATCTAAACAATCTCTGAAGATCATTGAATTGATCAGTATTGTGATCGGTTTTCTGACACACACAGGTGCTTGTTTGATCAGAAGTAGGTGACAAAATTCCACCATGTCCGATTGACTTGGCAGAGACAAATTTGATCACATGCTCACTACATTGATGGAATTGAGGCTATTTGGGTCAATCAGTTTAGTGGTATTGAATGTATTGATACGTCTGTGACCGTCATTAATCTCTCTCTTTCACATCAGTCCCTGCCCTCAAGGAGCTTACAATCTAAGGTCCCTATCTCACATGCATGCATACAAAGGCCAATTTAGACAGGAGACAATTAACCTTCCAGCATGACTTTGGAGTGTGGGAGGAAACCGAAGTACCTGGAGGAAACCCACACAAGCACAGGGAGAACATGCAAACTCCTTTACTAAAGGTGCCCCTACACTGCACGATTCTCGCACGAGAATCGCAGGAAATCCCGCGATCATACGATAATCGTGCAGTGTATGGAAGGCGTGCGACCGTTTCTACTGTACGGTCGCACATCTTCCATCGAACCAGCATGCTGGAAAACCCGCCGAGAATCGTACGATTCTCAGCGAGTTAGTGGCCTGCATGTTCGACAACTGCCAAACGGGCCGGTGTGTGCGCACACGCACACTGCCCGTTTGCAGTCATTGTAAGCCCGCCCCTCATTACAGTCATCGGAAGCCCACCCCTCAGGGGGGCGGGGTTGCGAGGATCGCAAGTACGATCTTCTCTGGCTATAGCAGCCAGATGACTGACAGGTGAATGCGGAAGTGATGTAATACACATCACTTCTGCATTCACACTACAGAGGGAGAACAGCAAGGAGCTGATCTCCCTCCCTCCTTCTCCTGACGCCCTCCCGAGCCGGTCCTGGGCCGCAGATGGGCTAGCGGATCCCGGGATTAAAGGTGAGGGGTCAGGAGGGGGGAGATGGCGGCACTCGTGATTGGCGAGGAGGGGGGAGATGGCGGCACTCGTGATCTGAAATTTACGCCATACAACCGATCGGCGGCTATAGAGCCGCTGATCAGTTGTATGTGAAACAGCCGTTAACAGCTGTAGTAACGAGCGGGTCTTTCCTGCCCGCGCGCGAGCAGGAAGAAAATGCCGTCTGGAGACGGCAAACCGCTGATGCGAGTCTGCCGTCCGTCCGTTTTTTCTTAACGGGCGGACGGCAAGAGGTTAATGTATTATTTTGTTTTTATAAATATATATAAGGGATGCACCAATACCATTTTTCCAAGTATGATACTTGCCCAAGTACTCAGATACAATTACTGATACATTTTTGTTTATTGTCATGTGACCGTTTTTCTAAAACAATACAGACTAATGATTTCAGAACAGTGGTGAAGCGCCAATTAGATAGTTAGGCACTTATTCCCAGCGCAGTGATTATTGTGTTTTATGGTGGAGCGCCAATGCCCAGTGGCCGCTGCAACCCTGGTAGTTCTCATGAAAATGCCAAGCACTGGCACTGGTATCTGGACATCCCTAGTAAATATACTTCCCAGATCAATTTCTCCTGTGTTAAATACAGGAGCCCCATGTTCATGGGGCCTAAGGCCTCAGCCACTCGGGAGCACAGATCTGAACATTCCAGCTCTAAACTTAGTCTTTCTGCATCCTGAACAATGGATCAGTCTATGTACAGATGTAAACACAGGAATGTGCGTGAAGCTCCATGCAACCACAACCTGTCATTGTTTTTAACAGGCGGAACATCTGGGTGAACAAAATGCCCCCTGCATAGCTCTTTGCTGTGCGAATGAGGCCTCAGACCCCATTCACACTTGCCGCGTGTGGGAATGCGCAGCGCCTTTGCTGTGTTTGTCACATGCCAGCTGCCCTGAGCAGCAAAGAAGTTCATGCAGCAGTTAACACATACCAAGACACACATCTTGCTTACTGTGTTTGGGGCGCCACTAATAAAAAAATAGCACTTCGCACTGCGCAAAGCTGTGCGTTCACATGCGCCGCTAGAGTAAATGGGGTTTCAAACATAAGTTATTTCTCATTAGTAAACAACGAACCGGGCCAAACTTTCCTAGAACTATGTCTTATTATAGACTGCCTTGCAATCAGACACGAGTACATTTCAGTGCAATGTTTCTGGCAGGAATCATACAGAAGATCAAAACATGTTTATGCAAGACCCATTCCCCTAAAGTCTGGACTGGAAAAATCCTGTACATCCTTTAGACGCTAATAAACCGAGGGGGACATGTTCTTGCTTGGCACAATGAGCTGTTATTTGCTCATCCATGTAATGTATTTCCTGGGAGCACAAAGTTACTGCCTATGTACAGAGTTAGAGTGGTGATGGACCATCTCCTGATGGAGCTAGGAGTGGTCTGATATGCAGGCGTGGTCCAACTACCGGGAACGGGCTTTTATAAACTTGCACGTTTGGTTTATGCCCAAGTAGAAATGAGTTTTTGTTAGTGAAAAGAATAGTGTTCACATGAGGTTTGTACATTTGTACAATCAGTCTCCTTGATATTGGCGGTACAGATTTGAAAACCAGGTAAAGCTAGTCATAAATTCCTCCAATCAACTCCTGTTGACTTGTCTGAAATTTCGGCCTGTGTATGGTCCTGTCAGCACGGAAAACTGGCACTGGCTGTGAGAATATGATAGCCAGAAGGGGAGATTCCCCCATCTATACTGTTTAGCGTGGATGAATGACTGAATGAGAAAATGCATTGTGTATGGGCAGCTTAATACACTCGGAAGTGTTTGATGGCAGTAGCAGCAGTAGCTGTGGAAGCAAATAAAAGGTTTGATTCTCTATTATTATTACACAGGATTTATATAGCGCCAACAGTTTGCGCAGCGCTTTACAATATAAGTAAGACATTACAATACAATTCAAGACAAGATGGTAAGGATGGCCCTGCCCCTAAGGGCTTACAGTCTATCTTCTTTCACATGGTTCCACAGGCTGGATTTTTTTTTCAAGTTACAGGGTTGCTTTAAGGGGACAAAAAACAATTGTGCCTGTGGTGTCCCTAAGGGTCAGTTCACACCAGAAGCTGCATTACAACTGCGTGCGTCTGTGCAGTTACACTGCGATGCGTTTCTGATGTGTTTTTTTCTGCAATATAATAATTAGACAATTAGGTCACTTCCTCTTCCTGTCAGAGCATTTCCTACGTTTGTTTTGGAGATTAGACATGCTTTCCTTGTTGGCTGGCATGGTGCTAGTGTTGACTATAGCCATTCTCCGACAACGCCTTGTCGATATTGGGTGCACCCGCTGCTGACAGTCCCGCACATATTGGATGAAATCATCTGCATCCACAAATTCCATCTCTTCACTTTCTTTCCACACTATTATTATTACATAGTATTTATATAGCGCCAACAATTTGTGCAGCGCTTTACAATATAAGGAAGACATTACAATCACAAGACAATTCAAGACAAGATGGTAAGGAGGGCCCTGCCCCTGGGGGCTTACTACAAAGAGGAAGTCCCTGGGTAATGACATAATCAATTCTGTCTTTGTCTTCTTTTTTTTTATGCGTTCCATCCATGTTTGCGCAGGTAAAATTGGACAAGCAGTACTTTTTCTGACTGCATCTAAACGGACTGCAATGGTGTGAATTAAGCACAAGAAAGCCCATAGGAAAGTAGAGCTGCAGCTAACGATTATTTTCAAAATCGATTAGTTAGCCGATTATTGAGTTTGATTAATCGGATAAAACATAAAATACATTTTAAAAAATGGCTCCAGTGATGGGACTACTAGTTTGTATTGAGATTGTAGTCCATCAAAGGAGCAAGCTTGGAGCGGTGGAAGTAAATAAGAAAAAAAAAGGGTGGTGTGCAATATAGTGAAATGAAAAGTCTAAAATTATATAGCAATGAATGCAGAATGGCACCGGCTATAGAGGAATACTACAAATCCCAGCAATTGTGCATTATAGCTGGCGGTATTCTGCATTGCGCTGTATAATGTACTATTGCTGGGAGTTGTTGTAGTCCTCTATAGCTGGTGGTATTCCGCATTGCGCTATATAATGTATTATTGCTGGGATTTGTAGTCCTCTATACAGCGCAATGCAGAATACCACCAGCTATAGAGGGATACAACAAATCTCAGCAATAGTACCTTATACATACAGTGTATAAGGTACTATTGTTGGGATTTGTAGTCCTCTGTATAATATACAGCACAATGTACCGTCAGCTATAGAGGAATACAAATCCCAGCAATACATTATAGAGCACCATGTGGGGGGGAGGGAAGTGCAGGCTTACCTGAGCAGTCTTCCAGCAACTTGCTTCTGAGATCGGGCCTGTCTGTCGGCGGCTGTCATCCCCCCACGTCTGCTCCTACTTACTTCTTCTCCCCGCGTCCCTGTGCCGATCGTGGATGTGGGCGGGCGGTGCGGCGTGTGGAGTGTGAATGCGGGCAGGTCTGGCAGCGGCGAGCGTGAGGTGGGGAGGAGGTGCGGCGCGCAGCACGTGTGGAGCCGTGAACAGGGCCAACCAACCAGAAGCCGATTAATCGATGATTGAAAAAGTTAACAACTTTTTCAATCATCGATTATGTCGATTAGTTGTTGCAGCCCTATAGGAAAGCATTGTAATGTTTTTGTACTGCAGCAGTCAAAATAAACGGACTGCATCACAACTGCATATGGTGTGAACAGGCCCTAAGTCTCAGAGACTTCATACACAGTCTGCGGGGATGAATGGAAACAAAACTACTATCTACCACAAGGCAAACTAGGCATTTGTTTTGGGCGGCACTTTCCAAACCAGTGAAGGAGAGCCTCACTTGCCATAAAGAGAAAAAAATGATCCTTCCCCGAATCCACTGACGAGCTCAGCCTCCTCTCTCTGACGCTGGCAGAAGTGATACAGTACACGCCTGTTACTATTTACACAGGCGCTCACTGTATCCCGCTTCTGGCAGGATAAGCAAAATGCACAGTGGGCTTCCCCGCTACGCTAAAAGCGCAACCTGTCAGAAGCTGGATACAGCGTGTGCGCTGTATCTAGCGACTGACAGGTTACACAAAATGTCTTAAACAGGAAGGGGTGGGGCAAATTTAGATTGTGGGGGGGCTGCCGAGTTTAGTCTTGCCGAGGGCAGCACAAAACCAAAATACGCCATATAGGGCTTGTTCACACCGAAAGTGTGTGCGTTCCAGAGCGGTAGCTGCTGGAACGCACCGCGATCAATGTGAAACTTCTCCCCGCGGTTTGGGGCAGGAGGGGGCGTGACGGTGCATTGTATTCAATGGTACCGCCCACAATGCGTTCCAGCTACCGCTCTGGAACGCACACGCTTTCGGTGTGAACAAGGCCTAAGACCCCATTCACACCAGGGCACGGTTTTGCGCATTTTTTATGCGCGTTTCTGCATGTTTTACAGGAGTTTTCTGTTCATAAGCAATAGTGTTTTAAGTCGCGTTTTCAGCTCGTTTTAAAGGAGAACTATGGGGTTAGTGTTTTTCCCCATAGTTCTCCTTAGGGTAACGGGAGGACACAAACTAGCATCCTCCCCTCACCCTAAGCTCAGTATACCGCAAGCTACAGCTCGCGGTATACTGAGACGCCGCAGCCGGAGCGGATCCCGACGTAGATGACGGGATCCGCCCAGCTGCGTGAGTGACAGCTGGCTCTGCCTATCTAGAGGCAGAGCCAGCTGTACCCGCCCCCTCCCCCGTCCGTTACGCCAGTCAGCGCTGGCAGATCGGAGCAGGGAGAGGGGAATCCAGCCCTCCCCCTGTCACGGCAGAGAGCCGTGACAGGATCGAGAGGTGAGCGAACCTGGTATGTGTTCGCTCACCTCCCGATCTACTGAGCCGACCTGTGACAGTCTCATTGTCACAGGTCGGCTAGAACTATGAGGTGAGTGGAAATCACTCATCTCATAGTTCTCCTTTAAGTTGTCCAATGAAAAGCAGTCTCAGCTGCAAAAACGAGCTAAAAGAACAATCACAAATGCGCAAAAATGCGCTGATCGGCGCCTTTACATTGAAGTCTATGGAGCATAACGGGCTGATAAGAGCCATAAAAGAGGCTTATCAGACTATTTCAAAACACCAGGCCTATTTTTCTGCATGATTCAGCATGTTTGTGTGAACGGCCCCCATGGGAATACATGTGATTATATATTCAATGCGTTTCAGCATGGAAAAAACGCACGACTAAACGCCCTGGTGTGAATGGGGCCTTAAGCTGCTATGATAGAGACTGGCAAACATTACAGTGTACAGTGCATGGCACCAAAGTAATACATATATCATTTTTTTAGGGCAAATTAGGCTTTTTGTTCTTGTTAAAAGCTTAGCAAGTTATGTAGTTATCAAAGAAAGTGTTTTTAACTTAGGGCTGTTACTGATTAAAATTTTTGTGTCCGATTAATCGAATTTTTAAAAAATCTATTAATCGATTAATTTCAATTAATTATAATGCACATACAGATGCTAGAACGAGTACTTCCTGTATCAGGAAGCCAGGCTGCGCCACCTTTCCGTTACACGATGCCCGGCTTCCGGATTTTCTAGCTTCCTGACCAATCGGGAAGCCAGGCAGAGAGTCATTACACACTACCCGGCTTCCTGATTGGCCCGGGAAATCGGCTCCATGCTCTCTCATCACTTGTGATGAGAGAGCATGGAGCCGATTTCCCGGGCCAATCAGGAAGCCGGGTAGTGTGTAATGACTCTCTGCCTGGCTTCCCGATTGGTCAGGAAGCTAGAAAATCCGGAAGCCGGGCATTGTGTAACGGAAAGGTGGCGTCATGCTCCCTCGTCATCTCATGAATCATAATATTAGGAAACTGACCTTAAATCATTAGTTTGTATTGCTTTAGAAAAAATGTGACCTGTCCCTTTATGGAAAAGTATCGGTAATTGGTATCGGCGAATACTTGATCAAAAGTATCGGTACTCGTACTCGGTCGTAAAAAAGTGGTATTGGTGCATCCCTTATTTCAACTGTCGTATCTGAAGGGACAGTCCCTCTTTTTCATCCCACTGTCCCTCTTTCCTCTTAAAGCTGAAATCCAGTCAGCTGTAAAAATTAAAAAGGCTTTGGCTCCTTTCCCCCTGAAATCTCCTGCGTTATTTGATGCTCCTGATATATGGGCATAGTTGGGCTCCATGAACAATGCAGGGCAGAGGTAGGTGATACACGATGATATTGGGGAGCCCCTGATTGCTTAAGCTGCAAAGATTAGCTACTCCATGGGACTGGTCATATGGTGTGGAGGCAGACTGCTCTTAATTCCTTACCCCTTAAGATGGCCATACACTGCTCGAATGTTGGCTGGTTCCTTCCCTGTCCACACCACCCCTTCACCGGTGACGTCACGGACATCGACGTCACCGGACTCCTCCCCCCTTCCCTTCATTAGCCGACGGAGCCACTTGGGGAAGGGGGGAGGAGTCCGGTGACGGCGATGTCCGTGACATCACCGGATCTCCGACGGAAGACCCGGAAGCCGGACGGAGAGGTGAGTACCGATCAAAAGAATTTTGATAGATCAAAAAAATGTACTATTAATCGAGGAATTAATCGTTAATTTCCACAGCCCGAATTTAAATGTTTTTAAATAAAATTTAAAAAAACTACTTTTTTGCACTCACACACAGAAGCTGAACTTGATGGACCTGAGTCTTTTTTTATCTACTATGTAACTACTGTAAAAAAAACAAAAAACAATAATAATAATAATAATAGGCGATCCCTAAAGACTCATCTCTTCATGTAAGCCTATCCCTCCTCAACCTGACCACTGAACAATCACTTTCTCAAACAATTCATCCCCACACAGCTACCCCCTTAATGTATCACTTCCCCCTCCCTTTTAGATTGTAACCCTCACGGGCAGGGCCCTCCTCCTTACCATCTTGTCTTGAATTGTATTGTAATTGTAATGTCTTCCTTATATTGTAAAGCGCTGGGCAAACTGTTGGCGCTATATAAATACTATGTAATAATAATAATACTTAGGGTACATTTAGACGGCCAGTTTGGGTCATACAGTGGCAAAAATCAGCGTTTCTCTGTTGTGCGTATGCACAATTGTGTGCGGTCAGCAGCCTGTACTAATCAATGACAGGCACTATGGCTGCTCACATGTATCCACACATCCGAGTGGTTATATGGTTATATGCGGTTAGGGATGAAGAGCCCTGGATGCAAACTGTCCCATATTGCATGTGAACGTTCAGATGTGTACAGCCCAGAGTGGCCTCGTGAATGAGCCTCAGCCAGTGCTTCAAATAAAAATGCAACTCTGCCTCCAATACTTACCTTCTCTACAATGCTGTTCCAGCAGTACCCCTGCTTCACCAGGAGATGTCCTCAGTCTCCCCACGGCCATTCACAAAATGCCTTGTATTCTGTGGATGGTTTACAGCAGGGGTGAGTAAACTCCGGCCCTTCAGCTGTTGTGGAACTAAAAATCCCATGAGGCATTGCAAGATTCTCCCAGGCATGGCTTCCAGAGACAGATGCATGATGAGATTTGTAGTTGCCACTGGTTTACAGAATACAAGACTACTGTTAATAACCAAGGGGAGAGGAGATATAAACAATAAACATATAAACAATATTAGCCCTTCTGTGTATGAGAGCCAAAGGCTCTCTTATCTACAATGTAAGCTGTACTATCTGTCATGAATGAAAGTATTAATTTTAAAGAAAAGAGCAGAGATACTGAATATGGCACACAACTCCGCAGAGGTAATTATTTTTACATAGAAATTACTAAAAGATCTTTGCCTGGAGTTCTGCTTCCAGGCTCATGTAGATGTGCGTTAACGCAATGCACCAGAGTTGAATCTGAACGGGCCGTATGGGTGTCTCTTTCACACCGGTACAGCTTTGATATTGGATTTCAGATGCATTGTTTGACATTTTGTAATTGATTCACCTGTGAAATGACTGAAACAACAAAATGCAGGTTGATGTGCCAAAAACGCAGCATGCGGGACCTTTTATCAGCATGTTGCAGTGTAATGCAGGGGTGCAAATGGGCCCCATAAGAAAGACTGCATTTTCTCCTGCCTAAAACATGCCGAGAAATGTATGACAATGCATCTGAATGAGCAAACATAAAGAGGATTGCTGACTGTAATGAATATTATTTCTAGTGGCTTGTGGTTTAAATCGCTCCATAACATCCATCCTGTACATATGGTCTGCTGTTCTTTTTGCAGGAGAGCAACCATTGCAGTTCCCCCTTAAGAGAAGAAAGAGGCTGTGCCTGCAGTAAGAGGGAGGGACAGAGGATCTATTTAAGGGGCAGTCAGCCAAGAAAACAGGCTCAACCTGACAGCTGCCTGAGAACATAGCAGGAGCCGGTGAGACAGCTTGAATTGTGTTTGTTTTAGTCAGATAAATACTATAGCCTGCTCTTACAGAATCTTACAGAGCCCATAGTTGGACATATATCTACATTCTCTATAATATTACTGTGTGTCTATATGTTATATAGCATATTCATATTATTCATACTATTGTATTGCTGATGTGTGGTATATACTTATGTTAAATTCTTTTTATTTTTCTGCTTCGTTTGCTTACTCAGCCACATTAGACATGACACAAGATACAGCCCTAGATATGAAGGATGTGGAGCTGAACGAGATTGACCCAGAGAAGCAACCTATGGCCGCAGGGGCCGAGGACCCTCCAGTTGGAGGAGGCAATGAAAAAAATGGTGTTGTTAAAGTTAAGCTGGAGGATGAAGATGATTACAGCAACAGGGCCCAGAAGTTTACTGGCCTGTCCAAAGACGAGCTTCTGAAAGTGGCCGGCACCCCAGGGTGGGTGAAAGTCCGCTGGGCTCTCCTGATCCTGTTCTGGCTAGGCTGGTTGGGAATGCTGGCTGGGGCAGTGGTTATCATTGTCCAAGCCCCTCGCTGCCGTCCTTTACCTGTAATGGAGTGGTGGAACAAGGGACCACTTTATCAGCTAGGAGATCCCGAGACCTTCCAAGATTCAAATGCCGATGGAGTTGGTGATATTGCTGGTGAGCATAAAAAATATAAAGTGATATCTAGCATTTTTCTAATGTCTGTGACCCCTTTAGTCCATGTGCTTGATTATCACTGCATTATTTATATTCAGTCCCCAGTTCAAAATACCTATTCGTTTGTACAAGGTTCTTAACCTCGTGCTACTAGCCTGCTGATGTATGTATGACACGGCAGCATAGGATTGCATCAGAAGACCCGGCATCATACAGGAAGTTCTTCTGTACAGGCCTGAGCTGGTATAGAAATCTATTGCATCAGCTTCTTTGTATTGTGCTTATAAGTCCATGGAAATGGAATTATAGCCAAACGCTCCATTGTTTTAGTGATTTACATTTACAGGAAATATAAAGTTCAGTCACTGTATATATTGTTTGTGCTGATCGGCTATTACTTATGCTAACATCTAAGCATGGCTTTTTAGACTGGAACAATATTAAATGTCTCATAGTGTATACAAATTACAACACCTCTGATTGTCCTAGACCAGGGGTGTCAAACTCCATTTAATTGTGGGCCACATCAACATTATGGTTGCCCTCAAAGGTATCTGCAAGACTATATAAATGTATCTAATCTGCATTCGATTATCACTGGTTTTAGTAATAACTTAATACCTAGATCTGAAAGTAGAAGTCTAGGAAATGGCCTGATGGGCTGGATTTGGCCCCTGGGCCTTGAGTTTGACATGTGTCCTAGATAGTATATTTATTATAAAATGCTTACTACTATTGTGCTACATTAAAACTATAGCTGCCGTTTGAAAATATCAGGTGCCTGGCTGTTATATTGATCCAATAGCTTTAGTATTTTTTTAGAGTCACTAACCTAGAACAATTATGATTAGGAGTTCCGGCTTTTGACTCCACTAGCTACCTGCAGTAACTTCAAACATTTTAAGGCCAAAGGCTTTTAGGTTGATCTTTCTGTTGATAACTTTAATAGATCCTAAGGCAGACCAGTAACTGGAGAGAAGTGGCAATCAGTTACATAGTTACATAGTATTTGAGGTTGAATAAAGACATTAGTCCATCAAGTCCAACCTATTAGGATCTCATTCTAGGAGTACCTGTACCCCTGTATATTACGGTCCCTTAAGAAATCGTCCAAAAGTTTCTTGAACAATTCCACATTATTTGCTGAAATCACCGCCTGTGGCAGTGAGTTCCAGACCCTAACTGATCTTACTGTGAAGAACCCCCTTCGCCCCTTGTGCTGGAATTTTTTTTCCACCAATTTTAGGTGATGGCCTCTAGTTTTTGTAACGGAGTTAATTTTAAACAGTTTATCGCTAATGTTGCTACCACCATTAAACATTTTGTACATGGAAATCATATCCCCCCTTAATCTCCTCACCTCTAATGTGAACATGTTTAAATTTAGTAGCCTCGTCTCGTAGCTCTGGTCCTCCATACCCCTAATTAGTTTGGTTGCCCTTCGCTGGACTTTTTCCAACTCAAGGACATCTTTTCTTAGTACTGGTGACCAGAACTGGACCGCGTACTCCAGATGAGGTCGAACCAATGATCTATAAAGTGGCAAAATTATAGACTTGTCCCTGCAATACATCCCCTTTTTAATACAGGACAAGACCCTGCTAGCTTTGTTTACAGCAGCCTGGCACTGCAAACTACCTTTCAGTTTGTGGTCTACAATGACCCCCAAATCCTTCTCCATTTCTGACTTCCCCAGCGGCATACCCATAATTGTATAACCCATTTGTTTATTTTTAATTCCAAAGTGCATTACTTTGCATTTATCGACATTAAACCTCATCTGCCACATTAATGCCCACTCCCCTATTTTATCCAGGTCCTCCTGTAATGTTATAGTGTCTAAGTCCGTGTCTATTACCCTCCCTATTTTGGTGTCATCCGCAAACACGGAAATATCGCTGTTAACACCCTCCCCGATGTCATTAATAAATAAGTTGAACAATATGGGACCCAGCACAGAACCCTGAGGCACACCGCTCATTACACTAGCCCAGTCTGAAAAGGTGCCATTTACAGATACCCTCTGGACACGTTCCCGTAGCCAGTTCTCTATCCACGTACACACCACCTCATCTATGCCCATAGCCCTCAGCTTGTGTAGCAAGCGTTTGTGTGGTACCGTATCAAAAGCCTTTGAGAAATCCAGATATACCACATCTACCGGCCTCCCTCCATCCATATCTCTACTCACCCCCTCATAAAAAGTTAGCAAGTTAGTTAGGCAGGAACGGTCTTTCCTGAACCCATGCTGATTGTCATTAACTATCCCGTTTTCCTGAACAAATTCTACCAGATAATCCTTTATTATGCCCTCTAGCATTTTACAAACTACCGATGTTAGACTGACCGGCCTATAGTTCCCAGGTTGGCACCTTGCCCCCTTTTTGAATATTGGGACTACCGTAGCCCTCCGCCAATCACTGGGGATCCTACCAGTCATTAAGGAGTCCTTAAAAATGAGGATTAATGGTCTAGTTATAACCTGGCTTAATTCCTTAAGTACCTTGGGGTGCAGGTTATCCGGACCCACTGCTTTGTTTGCATTGAGCATTTTAAGTCTTTGTTGTATCCCGGTTTCTGTCAACCACTGGGGTATATTTTGAGTTAAACTGGGAGTTTTATCATGTGTGTCAAACCCGTTTCCCTCCCGAGTGTATACTGAGGAGAAAAAAGCGTTCAGCGCCTCGGCCCTCTCCTTGTCGTTTGTGACTAGCTTCCCGCTTCCATCCTTTATTGGGCCTATCTGCTCCTTTCTCACCTTTTTACTGTTAATATATTGGTAAAATTTTTTGGGGTTCTTTTTACTATCTGCGGCGATATGCTTTTCGCACTCCGTTTTAGCTGCCCGGATTTCTAGTTTGCATTTTTTGTTACATTTTTTGTAGTTAAGGAACGCCAATGCCGTCCCTTCCGTCTTATATTTTATAAATGTCGCTCTCTTGTCCTTGACGTGTTGTTTTACAGTTTTATTAAACCATATTGGTTTAGTCTTTGATCTTTTATTTTTGCTCCCTAAAGGTATACACTTTGAAGTAGCAGTATGTACTGTGTTTTTAAAACAATCCCACATCTGGTCTGTGTTTAGGTTTTGAAATAAGTTTTCCCATTTTATTTCCCCCACTAGGTTGCGCAGCTTCTCAAAGTTGGCCCTTCTGAAGTTTAGGGTTCTAGTCCTTCCAGTACACTTCCCTTTTCTGTGTTCAATATTAAAAGTAATCACATTGTGATCACTATTACCCAATGACTCCCCAATTACAATATCCTCGATTAACTCTGCATTATTAGTGACAATTAGATCTAAGATGGCATTTTTTCTGGTAGGAGTCTCCACCATCTGGTCCATGAAGTTGTCGCGCAACATGTTTAGAAATCGCCCCGCCTTTGCCGAACCCGAAGTTCCATTGGCCCAATTTATGTCTGGGTAATTGAAGTCACCCATCACGACTACATTGCCCTCTCTCCCAGCTATTCCTATCTGTGAGTGAAGATTGACTTCTCCCTCTTCCCCTATATTTGGAGGTTTATAGCAAATACCCACGAGAAGTTTACGGCTAGCGTCCGTCATATCTAGCTCCAGCCATAGAGTTTCCACGTCTTCCCCATTATTTGACGTGATATCGTCCCTTATATGCACATATAGATTATTTTTTACGTAAATGCAAACACCCCCCCCTCTTCTCCCACCTCTGTCCCTCCTAAACAGGTTATACCCCTCTATATTAGTAGCCCAGTCATGCGTGCTGTCCAGCCAGGTTTCCGCTATACCCACTATGTCGAAGTCCTCTTCAATTAACCTAATTTCAAGCTCCTCTATTTTATTTGCCAGACTTCTAGCGTTGGTGTACATACATTTAATTCCTCTCTTTTTGTGGGACAAAAGTTTACTACCTTGTTGTTCCCCACTATTTTTATTGTTATTATTCTGCCTTGATTTCGGTCGTCCGTTGTTAGTTATACTTACATGTGCCAACGGATTTCCTATATTGACTGGAGTGAGCCCACTATTATTAACTCCTTTTTTACTACTTTCTGTGTTATTTTTATCTATGATTAAATTATCAACGTTTAGTTTAAGTAATTTTATTTTTATACCCTCCCCCCCACTTTCTAGTTTAAAAGCTCCTCCAGTCTTTCTACCATTTTCCCTCCCAGGAATGCTGCACCTTTCCCATTAAGATGCAGCCCGTCTCGGCTGAAGAGCCGATAGCCGACTGCGAAGTCAGCCCAGTTCTCCAGGAAACCAAAACCTTCCTTCTGACACCAGCTCCGGAGCCACTTGTTAAGCTCCCTCAACTCGCGCTGTCTGTCCGGAGTGGCTCTTGGCACCGGCAGTATCTCTGAGAAAACTACCGTGGAGGTCCTTTCCTTCATCCTAGCACCTAGGTCTCTGAACTCCTGTTTAAGGACACTCCAATTTCCTCCTATTTTGTCATTGGTGCCGATGTGCACCATGACAACGGGGTCGTGCCCAACCCCATCTAGTAATCTGTCAATTCGTTCCGCAATGTGTCGAACACGAGCCCCCGGCAGGCAGCACACTGTTCGACGCTCACGGTTCCGATGACAGATTACCCTGTCAGTCCGCCTGATGATGGAGTCTCCCACCACCAGGATCTGCCTCTCCTGACCCTCCATCCTGCTCCCGTCCTCGCCGGAGCACTCACTCCCCCTGCGGATATAGGATGAGTCGTGCTCCAGCAGTGTCCCCCCTGAACTGATGTCCCCAATATCCTGCAACTTGGCAAATTTATTGGGGTGAATCAGATCAGGGCTGACCTCTCTAGCACTCTTCCCCCTCCCCCGCCTTCTAACAGTAACCCATCTCCCCACCTCTGGATCCCGCTGCTCCAACCCCCCCTCCTCAGCCTGACCCCCCTCCACGACAGCCTGGTGCGTTAAGTCCAGACTCTTTTCCATGTTGTTTATGCTCCTCAGTGTTGCCAGTTTGTTGCTTAGATCCAGAATCTGGGATTCCAAACAGACAACTCGCTCACATCTAGCACAATTGTATTCCCCCTCGAACGCATGTTCAAGGAACGCATACATTGCACATGACATGCACCTGGTTGCATACCCACTCATGGAAGACATTATTTTATTCCACCCTTACTATTTATTTATTTATTTTTATTTTTAGTGTATATTAGGGATTATATAAGATTAATTATTTAACTGTAGTTTTATTTTCTAGGGTTTAGTGGATCACGAGTGGCCTGTTCAATAACTTGTTTGTTAAATTAAATAATTTAAATTAAATTAGATTAAGATAAATAAATTATACTGAATTATACTACCAACCTGGGTTAAATTATGGTTCACAAGTGGTACGGTCAATAACTTGTTTGTTAAACTAAATTTAATTTATACCACCGCCCTGGAAGAAGTTACAACCGCCCTGGTTAAACTTCAATTGTTTAAACGCCAATTTTTTAACGCCACTTAGCTCCCAGGCACTTTGTTCCCAAGCCCTGTGTGAGCAAGCTCAAAATGAGTGATGCACTAGTTTATAATACACCTGCTCAATGAGAGACACCTGAGCTCAATTAACCCCTCCCCCTAACAAGAGCACTGCAACCTGAGGGGAAAAAAAAAAGGGAACAGTTTAAAAAAACTGACAGAAAAGGAAAAAGAGTTTTTAAATACTAAAAAAGGGTCTAAAAAGGAAGGGAGACAACAGGTATTCAAAAAATCAAGCACTCAATATATCCCAAACAGTTCAAATCCCAATTTTTTACGCCACTTAGCTCCCAGGCAATTTGTTCGCCAAGCCCTGTGTGAGCTGGTCACACACTAGTCCAGTGTTTGCTTTTCTTTAGGGTGTGTGAAGATTTCAAGTATCTCAGAAATGCTGAACCCCTCAGCTGTACTGTGGTTTATTTGTAGATGTGTGCTGGGGTCAGGGGCTAAAGGCTAAATCTGATCTTAACTAGTCAAGCAAAGTTTGAATCCCTGCATTTTTACTGTTTAGGTATACAAGAGCGACTGGATTCCCTCAGCACCCTTAAGGTGAAAGGCCTGGTGATTGGACCCCTGCATATTACTTCCGCAGACAATTTTGTAGATACTGATCTCAAAGTAATTGACCTGAAATATGGTACACTGGAAGACTTTAAAAAGTTGCTGGATGCAGCTCGTAAAAAGAGTGAGTATACTTTCCGTATGAATATCTGTGTTCTTAAATTAAAGGCGAATAATGGGGAGAGTGGAATACACTCATCCCAATAGTTAGAGCCGAAGTGTGACACTGAGGCTGTCACATGTCGGCTCTATTGATTGAGAACTGAGGAATCGCATACCGCTGATCACTCAGTTCCCGATCTTATCGCTGCAGAGAGTTGTGACTTTCAGTCACTTCTCCCCACAGGAACTCCCCACTCCTCTCTCCGTTACTCCAGCACTGACTGGAGGGATGGATGGGGCGGGCACAGCTGGCTCTGCCGCTAAAGAGCTGTCAATCAGGTGGCAGGGTGGATCCCCACAAAATTGTCAGAATCCATCCCGGCTGCAGCGGCTCTGCGCTGTCAGCATATAGAGGGCTATTGCCTGCTATATTCTGAGTTTTGTGTCACAAAATGACATCCCGTAATGACCTGCCTCCTGGCTTCCTGATTGGTGAGGAAGCCAGGCTGCCTAGTAACAAGTGAAGCCGGCTTCCTAGCCTACCAGGAAACCGGGAGTTGGGTTTTGACCTGCTGCCTGGCTTCCTGATTGGCTAGGAAGCCAGCTTCACTTGTTGCTAGGCAGCCTGGCTTCCTAACCAACCAGGAAGCTGGGTGGCATGTAAATACTAGCCACCCAGCTTCCTGATTGGTCAGGAAGCCAGGCAGCCTTGACAAGTGAAGTCTATGTTTTCGCTAGAACATCGGCTTCACGGGCAATCGGGAAGCTGGGCGACGGGTCACGAACAGCCGCCCGACTTCCTGATAATCTGGGCACACAGCGCCGGTGCACGATATCGGCGAGTACCGAAAAACCGGTATCGGTGCATCCCTAGTTATAACCCCCCCACCCCACCCCTTCACTTCCTGTCGATAGTCACAACTGGAAGTGACAGGAAATCCTTCAAAAGAAAGGAAAATTCCTGGTGGTCAGCATGGTCACCAGAACTAGTGTCGCCATTGGAAGTTTTCCTCTCTATTCTTCTCCTGGTGACAACCCAAAATTTGGGATTTTTTTGCACTTTTAGTGATAACGGTCACCAGGACAAATAGAGGGGGGTGAATCTCCATAATTGTGACACAGACCGCAATAAACACCTAGCAGGTGTTCCGATCTTCTCCACTCAATCCAAAACTAAAAATCAAGTTTTGTCTTTAGTTGCACTAAAAATAATGTCCTTATACCTTATGTCCCATTTAATCCAGATTAAGATTATTGTGTTTTCTCATGAACTGGCTGGCTCCTCTGTGTTAAGATGATCTAGAAATAACCGCAGGAATAATGAACATATCTGTCTTGCACATCTATTTTCTTTAGGTATGCAGATCGTTTTGGATCTCACTCCAAATTACCTCGGTAGCGGTGCTTGGTTTAATTACAGTGTGAATGACCCAGATATATTGGATGGAATAAAGGTGAGCTTTATTGTTTGTGAATCTTCTTAGTTGAAAATATATTCACTCATTCACTAAATGACCCGGTTTTAAAATTGTGACTTGTTTTTTTTTGAAAACCGAGTCATATATGGCAGAAAAAGCTGTTCATTTAAAAAACATTGTTCTTTCTTTTGTTAGGAGGCCATGAACTTCTGGCTTGATGTTGGTGTTGGAGGAATTTATTTCCGTGGAATTGAGAACATAGACAATGTAAGTAATATCGGAGTGAAATTGGCATTTCATTGACATAATTACTGATTTTTGCTGACTTATTTGCATCTCTGATATTACAGCCAGGTGAGATTCTTGAAGATCTGAGGAACATCACTGCCAACCACAGCTCAGATGGCAACGCAAGGTGAATATCAGATCTATTCCTTCCTGTGCTCGGGGCAGCCTTAGTCTGACCATACCTTGCTTGTTTTTGCTTTATTTTTCTTAAGATATCGGTATTATCATAATGTTTTATGATTTGTCTTAACAGGGTGCTTCTTGCCTCAGCTACTGACCCTCACAGTGACAAAGTTCTAACAATCCTTAATGACACTGCCACAGGCATGTTAACTGCACGTTACCTGATCCACAAGGATAACTCGAGTGACGGCTCTCTAGGAGAACGCATCAAGCAGTACCAACAGGTTTCCAGTGACCAGGACAGGATCTTCTGGGCGGTAAGGGCAGCTGTAGTAACATTGTTGGGGAGACTCCATGGGTGCATTTTTATATACACTAAAGCTATCAAAATGGCATTTGTTACAGTAGGAGAAAACTAGTGTTCTTGCACACAACAAAGCGGTTGTAGCACACAAGAAAATAATCCAAGTTTATCCTAAGTCTTGTCATCTGGTGCTGTGTAATGTACAATACAACTATCCATCCCTCCCCCCATGCTAAGGTCCTAGGTGTCATCCTTGACTCGGACCTCACCTTTCTTCCCCACATCCAATCACTATCCAAATCCTGCCGCCTTCACCTTCGTAACGTCTCCAAAATACGCCCCTTCCTCACCAAGGAAACCGCAAAATTACTCATCCACTCCCTTGTTATATCTCATCTTGACTATTGCAACTCCCTCATTGGCCTACCTCTGCACAGGCTATCCCCTCTTCAGTCTATCATGAATGCAGCTGCCAGACTCATTCACCTAACCAACCGCTCAGTGTCTGCAACGCCTCTCTGCCAATCCCTGCACTGGCATCCAATAGCCCAAAGGATCAAATTCAAAATATTAACCACTTACAAAGCCATCCACAACTCTGCCCCCGGCTATATCTCAAACCTGGTCTCAAAGTATCTCCCTAACCGTCCCCTATGCTCTTCAAAAGACCTCCTGCTTTCCAGCTCTCTCAACTCCTCCCATGCTCGCCTCCATGACTTCTCTAGAGTCTCTCCCATCCTATGGAACTCTCTACCCCAACCTGTCCGTCTATCTCCCACACTGACTGCCTTTAGGCGATCCCTTAAGACTCATCTCTTCAGGGAAGCCTATCCCACCTCAACCTAACCATTGAACAATCACTTTCTCAAACAATCATCCCCTCATGTATCACTTGCCCCTCCCTTTTGGATTGTAAGCCCTCACGGGCAGGGCCCTCCTTACCATCTTGTCTTGAATTGTATTTTGATTTGTAATGTCTTATATTGTAAAGTACTGCGCAACCTGTTTGTGCTATATAAATCCCGTATAATAATAATAATCCAGCAGGTCAATGTAATAACAGATTTTTTTTTCTAATGCGGTCTGATAAGCACTATGCTTGTTTCACATGATTACACTACCGTACATTTTTTTTTTTAGGTGTAATAGTTCATTCTGCTTTTCTTATATAGAAGAAATATAGGACTTTAATTTATAATAACAAAATTGATCTTCACTTTCTTAATGTAATATGTACTGGAATGCCACCTTAAATATTGTATACGTGCATATTGGGTGAAGAAACAAATGAAGGACCTATTCAAATGAACTTGTGTGCCCCTAAATGACCCACACAAGTCAGTTTTTATGTATAAAAAAATTGAAGTGATGCAACAATTTGGAAATCTGTTTAGAGATAATAATCACCACAGACCTCTGGTGTTGTAGCAATTACGCGTTTCTTGGGTACCATGGTTCACAAGCTATGGATAGTTTCTGACATGCAGTAAGTTGATTTGTGTGATAGAGGATAAAGGGGTCTTCTAGGGGTGTGTTGTTTTATAAATGATCAGAAGTCTGTTATGGTATTATGGACCTTCTGGTCTGCTGGTAAGGTTCTTCATCTTTGCTAGCATATTATCAATCCAGCATATTGATTACTGCAAATTACCTATTCATGATATTGAACAAATCATTTGTAATATCCTTCCCCACAGGTCAGACCACAGTTGGGACACATGGCCTCTGCGGTTCAAGAGAAGCTGCTGCGTGTTTATCAGCTGCTGCTTTTCACTCTTCAGGGCACACCTTTTACTTTGTATGGGGATGAAATCGGGCTCAAAGACTTGCCTGGAAAAGTAAGTCATTTTTGCACAATCACTTGTGACCTTTATTAGTATATTTCTGTTTTATACATACTATTCCTTTTTAAAGACAAACAGCAGAAAGCAGGCCATATCTTGTCCATCAGTATTCTAGGAACTCTGCTATAAGACAGATTAATTTGTGTTCATGTAGGAATGTATCCTAAGATGGTAATGTGTGTAAATAATCAAAGCGTACTCCATCTCTGATATCTTCTCCCCATCAGCCTGCATCCAGCTCTCCTTACATGCAGTGGGATGACAGCAAAAACCATGGATTTTCTAAAGGATCACCAGAAAGGCACTATAATGGCAATGAGAACATCACATTTAAGGTGAGAATTGCTGTATACCGTATATACTCGAGTATAAGCCGTCCCGAATATAAGCCGAGGTACCTAATTTTAGCCAAAAAAACTGGGAAAAAGTATTGACCCGAATATAAGCCGAGGGTGGGAAATGAGGCAGCTACTGGTAGATAGATACCATTAAAATACATTAATATTTATTTAAAAGAAAAATAACCTAGCTCTGTAAGTGGAAAAGGGGGTACAGGGCTACATATCATGTACTACGGATCATTTAACCCATTCATATTAGCAGAGGATAATTGTAAATCTATTGTTCAGTGCACTCTATATGTAGTATATAGTACATGTACATATAGAGTGCCTGCAACAATACATTTACAATGATCCTCTGCTAACATGAATGGGTTAAATGATCCATAGTACAGGGCTACATACAGATCATTTAATACATTCATGTTAGTATAATTGTAAATGTATTGTCTGCACTGTATTAGCAGTATATACTCTATATAGAGTATATACTGCTAATACAGTGCAGACAATACATTTACAATTATACTAACATGAATGTATTAAATGATCTGTATGTAGCCCTGTACTATGGATCATTTAACCCATTCATGTTAGCAGAGGATCATTGTAAATGTATTGTTGCAGGCACTCTATATGTACATGTACTATATACTACATATAGAGTGCACTGAACAATAGATTTACAATTATCCTCTGCTAATATGAATGGGTTAAATGATCCGTAGTACATGATATGTAGCCCTGTACCCCCTTTTCCACTTACAGAGCTAGGTTATTTTTCTTTTAAATAAATATTAATGTATTTTAATGGTATCTATCTACCAGTAGCTGCCTCATTTCCCACCCTCGGCTTATATTCGGGTCAATACTTTTTCCCAGTTTTTTTGGCTAAAATTAGGTACCTCGGCTTATATTCGGGACGGCTTATACTCGAGTATATACGGTAATTCAAGGCATATAAACTGGTGTTGGCATCGGTGGGGGAATACATATTTAGGCAGGCTTAAACCTTAAACAATGGGTTGTCCTTCAAGGCCTGGTCCACCGGAGGGTGTGTGCAGGGGCGTGCAAAGCCTACAGATATGTTCTAGTTTTTTTTTATTGAACTGTAACTGGCCATACTGGGGAATGGTTATCTCCTGTCCATTGGGGGCCTAAACGTGCCCATAGGCATAAGTTGCCAGTCTCCCAATCTCCCAATCTCCCCAAACAAATATCTAGTGCCTATAGGACGCCTGCCAATCCCGCAGGCTGGAGTAATAGCGATCAGACAGCTTAAAAAACTGTGCTCAGTCTCTATATTGTTTCTCCCCTGCGGGAGGAGGAGGTCGGTTCAAATATAGCTTTGCTATATCTATGTTGAATGGAATCCTTTTGGTTTAAAGGTGTAATCATTACACAATAAGTTATGATAAGACACTTAAAAGAATGTTATCATAAGATACCTCAGAAGAAATGTCAATGTGCTTACAATGCTGAGTGTATTTGCATACAATTAGTCCATCATTCATTAGAAAACATTAATGACAAGTGCATTGTTCTTGCCTTGGTTGCCTTTTAGACATGCATTTAAAAAAACTACATATCCATTTAAAATGTTTTCTGGTTCAATCCCCTGTAAGAATCCTAAAAAGCACACGCTTGATCGATGTTTTCCATGAGCTAGTCTAGTATCGTTACTGTGAGTATGTGATATTGCAACAACTGAACTTTATACCCAGCAATTAACTTATCTTCTATAATGTCTTTTTTCTTGTACAATCAGTGCCCCCTGCCCCTATACTAAAGTCCTCTAGGCAGCCAGTTTTATCACTGCTGCCTTTACATTCCTGGCAGCGGGCCTTTCTTCCTCTTGACTCAGCAGATTTCATTGTTCAGATAATCCGGTGTCAGCAAGCTCTTGGATACAACCTTTGCCCTGCTTAGCAACCAAGTTTTGGCCAAACAGAAAAACATTTCTCAACTAAAACCTCTACAGCTGCGTTAACATTTCTGACCTGTAAAACGACCTTTTTAATATCTTGATAGTTTTTGTTGATCAGCTCAGGCTAAAAAGGCCGCCTTTTATGAATTTGCTTTAGAAAATATGCAGGATTATATTTTAATTACCTATACCAGAATATGAGAGATTTCTGACATTTTTAGCTGATTTCAGCTAAATTAGATTACAAAGAGGATTAGTTGAGGCCACTTGCGGTATTAGTCAAACAGTCACATGACAAGAAGCCTGCTGTTCACAGTAAACTTTAGCCTTGCTTACTTTTAGCTTAAAATGATATCCCTCAGTCTGATAGGATCCAGAAATGTTTATACATCTTTAGCTATCATTTGTGCTACAGAATTCAGGCTACTCATCACTTCTGGTCACTTTGAATAGAAAAGCTGACTATTCACTTTGTTTTTAGGCACAAGAGGACGACAAGGATTCAATACTCAATGTGTACAAACGTTTGAGTGAGCTGCGTGGAAAAGAGCGATCACTTCTGCATGGAGATTTCACACTACATCTTCAGAATGACAAATCACTAGCATATGAGCGCAGTTGGGACCAGAATGAAAGATTTGTGTCCGTATTAAACTTTGACCCAGATGAGGAGACAACTGTAACAATAGCACGCGAAAACCTGCCAGAACAGTGTACGGTAGTGCTGAGCTCAAACTCAGAGAGGAAGGAGGGTAGCAGTATCTCTCTAAAGAACCTGAAGCTAGTGCCAGGCGAAGCTTTACTGCTTAAATACCCCTACAGCGCTTAAAAAAAACCCTCCTGGAAAAAGTAGTAACTTTCACATTCCATATTCTGACCCTATTATTCCACATCAAGAGGCTCACAGTGTAAGGAAATGGCTGCACGTGCGATTTTTGGTCACACTGCTTGTATTGAGAAAAATAAAATGCCCACAGTTGAACATTACCTCTGCAGTAGACCTGCTAGACAGGTTACTGGGTGACCTTGTATGATGAGTAGCATGGGTATCCAGTATTATAGGGTTTTATGGACATTAAATATCACGTGTAACCATTCCCTTAGTCCTCTCCAGATCCCTTTCACTCCTCCCGCCCTTTCTTCCCCCATAGCAGCAAAAAGGTAACATTTGCTGCAACAGTATAGGTTTTCAAGTAGGTCTTTATACAGCAAGAGGTTCCTTAAACGCGTTAATAGCAATAAGTGGAGTATGTGTGTTTTTATTCATTTTTTTCTTAACATTATGAATAGTAACTGCACACAGTGCTGTGCTTGTGTGATTATTTTTTTTCATACAAATGTAAAAGTTTGCTGCACAGTGTTTGATAAAGATTTTCCTCTGCTGATTTCTGTGTGTTAGGGGAGGGACTAGTTGAAAGGGAGAAAAGCATCAAGGTCAGAATAATATTCCATGAATAAAAATAGCATTTCTGTGACTGCATATCTCTGTGTGATTATTCTACATACTTTATTCAGTAAAACGTATGCTTATACATAACATGCAACACACTTTTGACTAATGACCTTTCACATTGTGGCATATGCCACCATACTACTCAGTAACTGTTCATATGCTCACAGAAGGAGGTGGGTAAAGATTCAAAGTACAATTTCACAATCCCCAAATCATAATAAAGGAAAATACCTCCTAGCTACAGTATATTAAATGCTTGGAAATATTTCTCAGGGCTCATTCCCACCACAGTGCATAGCAATGCATTGTTGCCATTCATTTTGAATGGTACCCCAATGCACCTTCAAAATGCATATGCACTGCATACCAATGCATGGTGTCCTTTGTGTTGTGCTGAGAAATGTAACCGGGGCTATTGGATCGCTGTGGCATCTCATGCTGCTGGCTGTCACGAGGAACGTGATGAATGTTATCATAAGATACCTCAGAAGAAATGGCAATGTGCTTACAATGCTGAGTGTATTTGAGTGCGTTCCTCTCCACAGCCGCTGCGGAGTCAGTGAGAGCCAGCAGTGGTGGTGGAGGAGGCTGGACCCGGCAGTGGTGGTGGGGGTCAGCAGCAAAGGAGGAGGCGGGCCTGGCGACTGAGGAGGTGGGTACGGTGATGGAAGAGGAAGCAGGGCCCATCAGTGACCGTGGAGGAATTGGAGGCGGACAGGTGAGTGTGACCAGCCCACCTGAGACCCTGCAGAGCCCACCATAGAGAGCCTATGGTGGGCTCTGCAGGGTCACCCTCAGGTGAGCTGTGTGGGATCTCAAGTGGGCTCTGCAAGGGGTGTAACTAGAAATCACATGGACCCATATATAATTTTGCTATGGGACCCTGTGATTTCTAGTTACGCCCCTGTTTGCGCCAGAAAACATTCTCGTACAAGTCTATGAAAATACAATATCTGTTCAATACAGGTCAGAAGGAGGTCAACTGCAGGCTAAATACACCTGCCAATGAATTTTGAATGATCTCAAAAGCATCCTAAACTGATGCCATAGACCAGGGGTAGGCAAACACTGTTCCTCCAGCTATGCTGCAACTACAAATCCCATTTGGCATTGCAAGACTCTTAACAGCCACAGACATGACTCCTAGAGGCAGATGCATGACGGGATTTGTAGTTTTACCAGAGCTGGAAGGCCTGAGTTTGCCTACCCCTGTCATAGACACAAGACCATTGAACATCAACACAGGCTCTAAATTAGTTGGAGGCAGAATGGGACATTCAGAACAACACTGACACAAGAACAAAACTATAGCTGGGATGTATATATGAGGTGGGGGGATAAGGGGTCCAACTTTCCCCTCAGAGCAGAGACGCCCGCAGTGTGATCGTATGCAGGTGCTCTTGTAATGCTGTTGGTTTTGTCAGCTGCAAAATTCAGACCTTAGATACAGCTCAGAGGATGGAAAAGCATCTAGCCTCCTCCTTGGCGTCAACAAATGACACATTCGAGGGGTGCCTAGGACTTCCTCTCACTGCTCACAGGGTGCTACTCAGTATCTCAGGTTTGAGAGGTCCTCCTGGGAGAGTTGTCTATTGAGGAGGGGAAATTTCAGATGGAGTGCTATACAGGTGAAACTCGAATAATTAGAATATCGTGCAAAAGTAATAGCAGTAAGTGCTGCAAAAGGGGCCCAAACCAAGTACTGAGTACATATGCATGCTTGTACTTTTCAGAGGTCCGATATTGCTCTATGTACAATCCTTGTTTTATTGATTGCATGTAATAATCTACTTTTTTGAGGTTGTGGATTTGGGGTTCTTGGGGTTTTCATGAGCTGTAAGCCATAATCATCACAATTATGACAAATCACGGCTTGAACTATCTTGCTTTGCATGTAATGAGTCCATCTCATATATTAGTTTCACCTTTTAAGTTGCATTAGTGAAATAAATGAACTTTGCACGATATTCTAATTATTTGAGTTTCACCTGTATGTATATCGTGTTGGAGGGAGGTTTGTAGTTTTATTTTGGGAAGTATTGGATTAGTCCTGGAGGGATATTTGTGACTGGTGGGCATGATTGTACTGGAGAAATTTGTGCTTTTTTTGGGGGGGGGGGGATTGTGCTTGGACAGAGGAGAAAGGGGAGATTTGCGATTTAGCTTATTGGCGAGGTTTGTCATTAATGGCCCTGGCACTCAATGGGGGTTATTGCTGGGCTTTATCATTGCTGGCCCTGACAAATGCAGGGGGGTTTATTGCTGCCACTGACACCAACAAGGGGGCTTATTTTTTTTACTTAAAGGAGAACTATGAGGTGAGTGATTTTCACTCATCCTCATAGTTTCCAGCCGACCTGTGACAATGAAACTGTATAAGGTCGGCTCAGTAGATCGGGAAGTGAGCGAACACATATCGGCATTCGCTCACCTCTCGATCCTGTCACTGCAGAGAGCCGTGACTGGGGAGGGGCTGGATTCCCCGCTCCGATCCGCCAGCGCTGACTGGCGAAACGGACGGGGGAGGGGGCGGGTACAGCTGGCTCTTCCTCTAGATAGTAAGAGCCAGCTGTCACTCACGCAGCTGGGTGGATCCAGAATTAATTGTCGGTATACTGAGCTTTGAGTGACGGGAGGACGCTAGTTTGTGTCCTCCCGTTACCCTTAGGAGAACTATGGGGAAAAGCTCTAACCCCATAGTTCTCCTTTAACATAATCTCTTTAGTGTATCCTCAGGACCTATTTTGTCTAAACCATGGCAAAGCAAAGGAGAAAGTTGGAACACTATAAGCCAGTGGTGGCGAACCTATGGCACGTGAGGCCCTTTCTGCTGGCACGCGAGCCCAGGTTCCGGCCACAAAACATTAAGGCAGCCGAGGTGGAGAAATCGGCCGTCGAGCGAGCAGGAGGAGAAGGGGGACTGAGCGGCAGGGGGTGGAGACAGAGGGAGATGGGGGCGGAGATTTGAGAGGATGGGAGGGGCCGGGGGACTGAGCGGCATGAGACGGCCGGAAACAGAGTGAGATCGAGGCGGAGATGAGAGGACGTGAGGAGACGGGGACGGAGCGGCAAAGGCAGAGACCGCGATGGAGGAGGCGTCGCCAAGGGGCCAGTCGAGCGGCGATCTGTGGGGGCTTTGCAGCCTGCAAAACCCCCCACAGATCCTGCAAAGCCCCCTTGAGATCCGGCAGACTGTGGGGTCAGACTGTGGGGGCTTTTGTCTTTACATTGGCAGAGCAGAGATGGAAATTTAAGAATCAACGTGCAATCATAAAGAAAATCTGGCTCTAAAATGTATCACTGCTCTTGTTTTGCTTCCACACACAGTACTGAATGATCGCAAGGCAGCTGCTGCATGAGTGCAGATGCCAGCTCTTCCTGTTCCTAGAGCTACCCGTGATAATATCATTAGTGTAATCATGTGATTAGAGCCAGTACTGGGTGGACGGATTTCCTACAAGGCCCGGCCTCGGGGCAGCAGGGAGTAGAGGGGCAGCAGGGGTGCGGAATTCCTATCTCCTGACACCCAGAACATGAAGTTAAGGGCGCCGGGCGGTTAGTTGCTTTCTACAATTAGCCCTGCTTTGGGCAAGCAGGGCTAAATGTACAGCAGGGAAGCCGCCGCTTGTTTTGTACAAGTGATCTCAGCGATGTTGCCGAGATCACTTGTATGCATCCTGCATATAGGGTGGTCCATTGAGGAACCTGGTATTGGGGCAGCAGAGAGAGTAATTCCGGCCCTGGGTGGACTACTATATGCTTTTAAGGATGTCAAACTCCTGAGGGGCTAGAAGAACAAAGTGCCCCAAGGCACAGTCACATGAGGTGCTTTGCTGCTTCCAATTAGAAATTGGTTGCTAAAGTTACATGTTTTGTATTCATTACCTTGTCCCATTAAATTGTGCTACTGAACCCTTCTTGGTAGACAGCAAAACTTTAGATTTTAAGTATAGGTCCACTTTAAACTCGTCATGAGGCATATGTTACCTTTGCTTATAATTACAAGATCTTTTAACTTTACCTGCCATACACATCAAGAGACTATCACACAAGTATTTTTGGTAGTATCGCATGATCATCTATCCAAGTATGGCGTGCAAATTATACTGGTTGTGGATGTCTTTGACTGGCTTGCTAGTGATCAAGTGAATTGCATACATCTGATGAAACAGTGAAGCGGAATAAAGAAAATATGGAGATACTTGGATATACATATAAGGTGAAATGACATGAATTGACTGTCTTCAGAGCAAATGTAACTGAAGTGTAGCCAAACTTTGTTTGTTTAGAGCCCCACTTGCTAATGTTTTGTTAATAAAAGGCTTGAACAATTCAACAGATGGCTTAGTTAAAAACAAAAAAAATGGGCTCGGTTGTGCTAAGTCTTTTCATAGAGTACCCGTATAAAAGTGCAATAGTTTGCATATGAGAGGTATTCTACAACAATGCAAATGATCCAGATAATTTCCGTGTTAATTGTGAAGGGGTCATGAGTTATCCCGAATTTGCATACTGTTTTAATCAAAGGTCATTCATGATTTGCCTAATGTGACAAAAAGAATGATAATGAGCATGCAAGCAGATTAGTCATCACTCAAAAGGAACAGGTTGTGTGACCTAATCTGACTTTACAGCTGGATAGTGGTCTTGAGGATTGCAGTGTGGGCATTTTGCTACCCCTGCACTGCAAGGCTTAAGTGGTTGTTTTTGCTTAGGTGCTTAAAATAAAAGTTATACTCATCCAACCATCGGAGCCGGCTTGCTCTTAGACTGATCCCTGGATTCTCTCTCCCCCTCTGCTGCAGCGATGTAGGGTCCAGGAAATCATCACATTCTATATACAGAAGGGAATTTATCAAAACTGGAGCAGCTGTGCATGGCAACCAATCAGCTTCTCTTGTGCATTTTCAAATCTTAACTGAACAAACTGAAGAGAGAAGCTGATTGGTTGCCATGCACAGCTGCTCCAGTTTTTGTCTGCCCCAGTTTTGATAAATTCCCCCCACAGTGTATAGATGTGAGGACTCAGAGGAACATTCCAATGCTGCAGCACAAGAGAAGAGAGGCTTCAGTGACCAGAGAAGCAGGCAGCTGACTTGGCGGTTCAGGTGACCTAGACAAAACAAAATGAGCACTAAACCTTTGCAGTGCGGGGGTAGCCCCTTTGCCTGAAGTTCTTTGTTAATTATTGCATGGATTATTAGAGTAATTCAGTCAATAGACACAGCTGTCTGCATTGAGCAAGTCCCACAAAATAGCATCTGCTAAGAGTAATTGAGATTTTTTGGAATTGAGAAATACTGATCCAACGTTACCTGATATGGCCAAAAGCCTAGCTACATTGGCAATTTTAATCTCTTATTACTCAAATATTCAAAAAGAATCAGTAACTTTGCCAATTCAGATTGTAAGAATAAACCCCAAACCCAGTGAACCCCATCTTCCCCATGCTCCTCTCTGTTCCCCAGTCAGAGCCACAAGTCTTAACCCTGTGTAAGGTCTGTGTTGAATAGCGTAGGAGTTTACACAGAGTTCATTATCCTCTTCGTTCTCATATGAAAGTGTTCGGGTCTTGTAATTGGCCGCTCAGGGCAAAAACACTGAATTCTGAATGGAAGTCACATGCTCCACCATACCCGAAAGCCCCAGGTATTTACAGAAGGCTCAGGTGGAGTAACTTATCAGCAGCAGAATAGGGCAAAGATAAGTATCAGCAGGTAGGGGAGTTGTTCATACATAAAAACATTACAGGAGAACTATGAGGTGAGTGCTTTTCATACCTCATAGTTCTAGCCGACCTGTGACAATGAGACTGTCACAGGTCGGCTCAGTAGATCGGGAGGTAAGCGAACACATACCGGGTTCGCTCGCCTCTCGATCCTGTCACGGCTGTCTGCCGTGACAGGGGAGGGGCTGGATTTCACCCCTCCCCGCTCCGATCCGCCAGAGCTGACTGGCAGAACGGACGGGGGAGGGGGCGGGTACAGCTGGCTCTGCCTCTAGATAGGCAGAGCCAGCTGTCACTCACGCAGCTGGGCGGATCCCGTCATCTACGTCGGGATCCGCTCCGGCTGCGGCGTCTCAGTATACCGCGAGCTGTAGCTCGCGGTATACTGAGCTTAGGGTAACGGGAGGACGCTAGTTTGTGTGCTCCCGTTACCCTAAGGAGAACTATGGGGAAAAACACTGACCCCATAGTTCTCCTTTAAGCTACACAAGTTGAAAACAGTACACGCAATAGCAATTATTCTGGTATTGTCGCACAATGCTCCAAGAATATGTAATTGATCACAAGAGAACCATACATGTGCCAATTTTCCGGCAGTTTCACCCACTTTTTTTCTACCTACGACAGCAAAAATAATTGAAACTAACAGAAAGAATGGTGCAAAGAAAGAAAATCTGTATTTGACCCATTGCTAAAATTTGATTGCTTTTATTATAGTAAAATGGGAACCTGTAAACAAACTGAAATGGAATCAAATCCAGTTGAAATGTCTGTTTGTCATGTTCAGTTGCGGTAGTCTCGATTCCATCAACAGTCAGTCAGTCCAAACAGCCTACTAATGTGTTCAGTTATTTTGCAATTCCTTCTAAGAATGAAATAGTTCAATGAAACAATCAGATCTCCATACATATGCCCAGCCCAAAGGGTACAAAAGGGTTAGCCAAATAAATGTGGAATTTAGGATCCCGTCTAACAAGTCTAGACTTCAACATACCAACACAGACAACAGGTTATTATTAAGAAGGTAAATAAAAGGGGAATTGCAGTCATTTAAATGTTTGTAGGATAAACAGGTGAAAGAGATAACATTAGTGTAAACAATTTAATCATTGCATGTTAATGCATAAACTGTGTTTCTTTGTATAGTTTGTGATTATCTGTGTACACATGACTGCGTTTAAGCCTCTTCCCACACTGCAGTTTGAAAACAATAGACTCTGCAGTAATAATATGCACACAGCCTAAGCTGTGTACGCTGAGTTGGAAATAATAATTTTTCTTTTTCCATGGCAAGAAACAAATATTTTTTTACTTTTATGCTGTTTATGTCAGGGTGTCACATACCTTAGGGAGTCTGAGATGTCGAGGGCGGCCTCTCTCACCTCTCTGGTCCTGGGGCACCTGGATAGACACAGGAGCACCGGGGCACAGAGAGCAGGAGTAGCTGAATCCGATGAGCAGGAGTTGCAGAGATGGTTGCAGGTCCAGCAGGCAAGGATAGCAGAATAGTCAGGACAGGCCAAGGTCATCAATGTGTAGGCAACGCAGTACAGAGGATGAGGCAGGAGGATCGTCTGGAACAAGCCGAGGGTCAATCACAGGAGAGAAGCAGAAGGGTCAAGCCAAGCTGGGTCAAAATAACAGATAACACTTCAAGAACAGGATGCAGGAACACAGGGAAGCTGACAAATCTGACAGCAAAGGAGGTCTGCTAGTCACAGCCTTAAATAGACCTTTGAGGACCACACAGGATCCCTTTATCAGGCATAGCAGTGATGAAGGGATCCTGTGTGGTCCCGAAAGCACTTGTGTATGTGACATAAGTTTTGAATAAATTCATGATTGACTATCCTTGAAGGAGTCTGGTGTGCTGGTGACATCTCTTTATTATCTGCAACTGGCGGTGCCATCCGCGGTCAATCCAAGCGACCTTCCCCATATTTGGGATTATCCGGTAAGGAGTGCAACAAACCTTTCTCTTCATATCTTAAATAGCCCAGAGGGCGCCAAATATTCAAACAATACGTTGTCGCGCACACGTTCACGCAGAGATGCTGCACCTGATACAGCTCTATGAGCTGCACCAACCACATGCGCATGCGCAAACTGCGGTGTAAGAACTCTGGCTCTGGGTAAAATAAAACAAAAACAGCAGTACATGCACATCTACCCAATTTTTTTTTATCACATTAAAGATCCTTCAGGTTCAGAAAAAATAAGATCTTTGTACTTAACGTGAAATCTTTTTCTTGAAGTCCATTGAGGATCAGTAATTCTTAGACAACTGGGATGTCCAAAAGCAGTGGGCAACAGCCACTGAGAGGTATTTAGCTCTGCGCTACTTTGACTGATATTTATTCAATCATGCAATGCAATGCTGTACTGATATGAATTTTATATAATTTTTTGGGGACAGATAGAGCTTTCTTTTGGTGGTAGTTTTTCTCGGGCACTACACATCATCCATCTGGCCCGGACAAACGCAAACCCCTTGTATCCTTCTCTCAACCAACACCTAGAACGCCTTCGATAGCGTTGATTGGGAGTTCATTCAATTGACACTGGAAGTGGTGGGCTTAGGACCCTGTATGCGAACCTGGATACAGACTTTATACTCATATCTGCCTGTGAAAGTCCAGCTGAATGGAACCTTGTCCCCTACCTTCTCCATATCCAATGGTACCTGCCAGGGGTGCCCTCGTTCCCTCTAATCTGCTTATCTTTGGAACACTTTCTACAAACGATTAGGGTGAATCCTGATGTTAAAAAATTCATTGTGGGCTCTTCTCATCACAAGGTGTCCGCGTTTGTGGATGATCTCCTGTCCTGACTTTCCCGGACATGTCCATTCCTATTCTTCTATCGGAGCTCAAACAGTTTGGGGAGCTATCAACTTTTTTTTAATAAACTCACAAAACTCTGAGGCTATGCACATCTCCCTAACTGGTGTACAACTTCATAGGGCTATTAACAACTTCCCTTTCTGATGGACTTCCTACTCCTTGAAATATCTGGGCATCCATCTTCCTAAGGACCCCTCTTTGACATTTTCTTTAAATTTATCTCCCCTCATCTCACATACTGCCACTGATTTAAGAGCATGGACCAGGTACCTTTTCTTGTATAGGCCGTTGCAACATCTTGAAGCGGATCGTTTGTTATGCCAAACAGACCTTGCCCATTTGCATTCCTGCTTCATGTTTCCGTTTGATGCGTAGCCTTTTCGTTTGGGCAGATAAACCAGCCAGGTTAAGTTATCGGATTCTGCAGAGACCTAAGCAGGAGGGAGGTATGGCTTTGCCGTGTGTCCATCTCTACCATACGGTAGCCCATCTAACTCGAATTCTAGACTGGTGTAGATACCAGAATTTACTCTGGGTCCCCCTAGAGCAGTTCACCTCTACTGCACCACTCTGGGGACTCCCTTGGTGTAAGTCTTCTCTCCTAAGCCCAGTTCATATACATCCGACTATTATGCCTCGTGGCTCATCCTCTCTTCGCTCAATGGACACTGTCAATTTACACTTCTCTCCTATATCCAATACTGGGTAATCTGTCCTTCCCGCAAGGACTACAGGACTGTCAATTCTCCTACTTGCGTCTCTGGCAAACATCATGTCCTTCATTTTCTTGGTGGCTTCTCTTGGCCTGCACTCCCGGACCTTGGTGCACTTCCGGACTTCTCTTGATTCTTGGCGTAGGATGCAATTGCTAATTGTTTTGCGCTCCCCTCCTTCGGTGGATAAATTCAATCGCCTACTTATACCTTTTGAGCATAAATGTGTATGTGTGGGTCAAGTAAGGCACTCCCTTTCTTTCTGCTATAAAATCTTGATTCTGGAGGATATTGCCTCAACTCCCTGGTTTCTGTCCAGATGGAAGATTTACATACATCTTTCAGGCAGACTGCCCGCTTGAAACTCCTTTCCTGGTAGAGATGGATTGCGCTTCTATTAGCAACAAATAGCAGGAGTCGGGATACAAGATTGTCTCTAGATGGTACAGGAGCCTTTGGGTCTTACATGTCATGTGCCTCCAGTTTTCGGACCGCTGTTGTTCTTCCCCTGAAGCAGATATGCTACATATATTTTGATCTTGCCTTAAGCTCCAATGCTTTTAGGACCAGGTTCACTCCCTGACTCAAAGATTCCCAATCCCGGGGGCCCGGCCTTTTTCCTCCTGCATCACAATTCCATCCCTCTGAAGGCTTATAAAAGGTCAGTAGACACGCACATGGTTAATGCTGCTCATGCTTGTATTCCAGCCAAGTGGAAAAGCCCTGATCCCCCAACAGTTCAACATTGGTTAGCGAGGATTAATTACATTTTCATGGAAAATCTTACCAGCTCACTTAACAATTCTTTGGAGAATACCTACTTCTACTGGCTTGACTTTACCATGGCCTCTGAATACCTCACTTGTAAGTGAATCCGGGAATAAATTAGAGGAACCGAAAATACATTTTCTGACCAAAAATTAAAAAAAATGTCAGGCCGAAACTGAAAATAATTTTTTTATTAAGCTTTTTTAAAAAAAATTAATTTGTATTTATTTTTACTAAACTTTAATTTTTTTTATTTTTTTTATTTTTTTTGTATTAATTTTTTTTTATCTTTACTGTCATTCGCTCTAGGGAAATATCAGGGGTCTTAAAAGACCCCTGATATTTCCCTTTGAAGATAGAAAAAGAGATTGAGGACACTTCAATCTCTTTTTCTGCAGCCAGTTATGCATGAACAGGAATCCTCTATACTAAGGGGTCTATTCACTAAGCTGCCATAGGCAGCCGAGTGAATGACCGACCTGAAGCGAAGTGAGCCGAACGCTGTTCGGCTATTCACTTCAGGCCGGTACGGCTGATTTCAGCCGTATATTGGCTGAAATCAGCCGTACATCGGGTGGCTTTGGGTTGTAACCAGGGACGCTGATATCTCTGCAAGTGGCCAGAGCCAGCCGGAAGATCACCGCTGGCTCTGCCCAGACTCACTGTCACAGGAGGCAGAGCCGGTAAATGCTCGGTCTCATTTGACAGCTGACTCCTTCCCCGCACCCCGGCTCTGCCTCCTGTGACAGCTGACAGTTATCTCTGCCTCCAAACCGCTCTCCATCCTGATCACAGGAGGCTGAGCAGGGCGGTGGGGGAGGAGAGCTCGGCCTCCTGTGACATTGCGGCTCACAGCGCACTTCTCCATTACCCGCTCAGCCTCCTGACAGTTTTTCTCCTCCCCGCTGAATGCTGTGCTGGGTCAGAGGGCACATAGAGCAGTGCACAGAGGGGAGGAGAGAAACCATGGATGCACCGCAATTACACCAATTTCCGGCATTTAGCCCAAAGCACCATTTTCAGCCGATATGTTTTGGGGGACAATATTTCGGTGCATCCCTAGTAGCCATTACTTTTTGGAGGGGGTGGGCTATCAGTGTGGGGTTTTTTTTTTTCTTCTTCTTCCTCTCCTTTCTGTGTATACTCTCCTCATCTTTTCTGCTTTTCGCTCCTTCGCATACTTCTTTGTTAATAACTTTGGTCATTGGTTCATTGTGAAGGTGCTATATATTGGTGTGCCTCACGGTTTCTTGGTGAGCCCAGTGACCGGTGGTCCCTTATGATGTTTCAAGACTATGCATTCCACTTGATTTTGCATGTTACTTCTTGTGGAATTGTGGGGCATTTAGTTCTTATCTAATTGCTCTTAATTACGTTTACTGAACTTGTTAATTCTGTGGTTTGAGGTTTTGTACTTTTGTATTTTTTTTAATATGTTATAGTGAAAATTGTATTTAATAAATAAAGAATTGATTTAAAAAAAAAGTTTTCCTGAGTGTTCCACGATAGTGAGTCAAAGCTGTGGGTAGGGTATAGAACAATTGTAAAACTTTGAAGAATCAGGTCCTTACAAGGCAAAAGGAGCAGAAGGAACTGATACTTGTCATTCCTGACGCCAATCCATGGCAGCATACAAAGGGTATGGCTCCGCCCCCCACCTTTGTATGCTGCCATGTATTGGTGTCAGGAAAGGAAAATTACCGATAGGTAAGTATACAATTTTCCGTATTCCTGACGCCAATCCATGGCAGCGTACAAAGGTGGGGGGCGGAGCCATACTCTTTGTATGCTGCCATGTATTGGCGTCAGGAAAGGAAAATTACCGATAGGTAAGTATACAATTTTCCGTAATCTTGTACCCTCCGGAATCCCACTTGTGAGGGATAGCATTGAAAAGTGTCAAGCACAGTCAAGAGGAGTAACCATCTATTATGGAAAAGGACTCTCCTGCGAAGAGTTGATTCTTGTGCAATGTGTCAAATCTAGTATTTTGCGGTTCCTAATGGAGGACAGCGAGATTGAATGGGATAGCCTTCTTAATGGTAGTGTATTACTAGAGTAGTAATCAGAGATCCCAGGGTGCAGGGAACCCAAATAAACCTTGGAAAATACACAATAAGTGTAGTAATACCTGAATTGGCAGCTAAAGGTGTCTGAATTTAAGGGTCCAGGGTAGAAGCTACAAGGGGAAGTCTGAGTATCCAAACTGTTAGGAGGTAAGCAACCAAGGGACCCAGCAGAAGAGCAAACCGCCCCACACTTAGAAAAAAAATGAAGGTGTACCTTCAAGCACAGGTTTGAGCAGGTGAGGTAGAGGACACCTGGCCTCAAGATCTGTGGCTTGAATTGGAGTATGAGATGTGCATGGCAACCAATCAGCTTCTCTCTTTAAGTTTCAAATCTTAACTGAACAAACTGAAGAGAGAGGCTGATTGGTTGCCATGCACATCTGCTCCAGTTTTGATAAATTCCCCTCTAACTAAAGCAGAACACAACGGCCTGGAAAGTGCCACAAAGCAGTATACAGAGCCTGAAGGTCACACTCCAGGCCTACCCCACAATTTTTAGTCCAGTGGGTATGGGTACAGCCTCCAAAGCTATTGGGCAGCACACTGGCGTAGTGGCTAGCGCTTCTGCCTTGCAGCACTGGGGGACTCTGGTTCGAAATCCTGGCCAGCTCACTATCTGCAAGAAATCTTGTGAGCAAACAGAAGGTGTAATGTAGTCCAATCTTAGGCTCCATTCACACATAGCGTTTACGTTTTCTGCACAGCACGGAAAAGCGCAAACCTTAACGCACACGCGGATTCTGCATGTTTGCGGCTATTACTATAGCCGGAATACGCGGAATCCACCCAGAAAATCACACATGGACATTTCTTTTTGTGCAGCACGGATATCACACATGTGTAAACTAATGTATTATTTTTTATGTCTATCGTGTTTCCGCGCGTACAACCGCTAATATGTAAAACAGAGCCTAAGGGTGACAACACTGCTAGATGCAGTACAGTGAGTAAATGTTGTTACACCACAAAATGAAAGTGTGTTGCTAGCAGGATCACCAAGTGAAGGGAAAAACTTGAAAATAAATTATGAATGCAGTCACCATGTCTAAGGATTGTTAAGCTGTAATATATAACATTTTTGTTCTTGGGTTTAGACATGCGTTAGGTGTTCCCAGACATAATCTGACTCATTAATCAGGGAAAGATTATCTATGACCCACTGTGAGCATTCTCTGACTTTTGTAGAAATGACCTAGCTGACTCATGTTAGAGGGGAAAGAGATGAGCTAGTGCAGGAAATGTCTTTCTTCTTTTGCACCATAAATGTTAACATTCTAATTTAGCTAATCCAGGCATGTATGCTCATGGAAAGATGTTTAGCCCTCATTCACACTAGAAACGGCCGGCACGTATCGGGCAGCTCCAGGGAAGGACAGGTGCTGCGTGGGATTAGTATGCAGCCCCTGTCCTTCTCTATGGGACTACGTGGCCATGCGCATGAGGGCTAAGTCATAATGATTTCTTTGTTGGTCAGATCTTGTGTGCAGGTAAGGCCATTATAAAAGAGCTAGGAGCACTTTTAGTGAAAGAGCAGCAGCAGCCTGCTGAAATTTCCCCCCTGCTTACTCTGTTCTCTTCTCTTCCCATATATTACTTGTCAAAATATTTGCATTTAGCACACCTGGTTGGCTTCCTAGTTTCCTCCTCCCTCTACCAGTCTGAGTGCTGCTGCATAAAGAATTGCAGGAGACTGAAATCAAGTCAAGTCAAATACACCGAATATATTTAATAATTTATAAATGAATAGATAGGTGCATTCATTTGTGCGTTTTTTTTATATCTGCCTGGAGTCCAGCTTTAAGTCAAATATCAAGTATTAACCATTAAGACACACAAAGGACTTCAGTACACATTTATGGTGAAAAGAAAACATTTATTTCATTAAAAAAATAAAAATAAAAATGACAACAAAAACGTCAAGGCTTACAGTTCTTTATATAATACATTCTGACCCAAGTTCACTATCATGCTGTGTCATAGCATTAATGAATGTCTTTGTTTAGCATGTTTAATGACCACAGCCATTGATGTTGCCAACATACAGCACTTCAGCTGTTGTCCTGAATGCTCAGCTATCCATCAACAACTAGAATAGTGCTGTCCATTTCTACATTGAAGAGGATGACCATCAGTCCTAGATCACTGTTACCATACTTGGGTGATTTTCAGTGCCATGGCAGTGTCCTAGAAAATGAATTAAGATAAAGCACCTGTGAACACTTTAGTTGTTGGGCAAAGCTAATGTTGTACAAATTGCTGGCATAGACACAGCATTCCATGTGTCCTGTCCTCATTAACCCTTGTGGCAATGTGCAATATTTAGACTCTTCCCATGGGGCACAAGTCATACTTGGGTAGCCTGTACAAGGATACTAGAACAAGATAATAATGATTGATTACTTTGCTGTCCAGTATTGCAGCATTCGATGTTTAAGATGTTTCACCACTCACCAAAGTAGCTTTTCTGGTTCTGTGTGGCTATAAACACCTGGTTATCTTTCTGAGGAAGCTACTTCAATAATTGGCAAAACATCATCAACAATACAGAAGCAGTCCAGCTGAATGTGACGTAAGCTGGCCATACACCTAAACAGCGGGGATTGGGGAATTCTCCCATTGGACTATTGCATTCTGACAGAGGTGGGTGTGCCGCTGTCAGAATACCCAAACAGTGACTGTTCAACTGAGAATTTACCGACTCCTCTGAGAAAGATCGACTGGCAAATTAACAAATGTAAGCAGTGCATGGTCAGCTTAATACTCTTCCCGTCATTTCTGTAGACAGGGCCAGATTTCCCATAAGGCCAACCAAGGCCTTGGGGCAGCAGGGAGTAGAGGGGCAGCAGGGGTGTGGAATTCCTATCTCCCGATGCCCGGGACATGCAATTCCGGGTGACGGGTGGGTAGTTATTTTCTACATTTAGCCCTGCTTTGGGCAAGCAGAGCTAAATGTACAGCGGGGAAGCCCACTTGTATGCAGCCTGCAGGTCTGCCATTCTCCATGGGAAGGGAGGGGGGCGCATTGAGGAACCTCACCTTGGGACAGCAGAGAGAGTAAATCTGGTCCTGCCTGTAGAGTCTCCTCTCTTCTTTATTTACTCCCTGGGACTCATTTTTTCAGGTGTCCATGTCACTGCCTGCTTGATGTGGACTATTCCTATTGGCTGTCCAGCTGAGAGGATGGCAGAGGACCAGCGGTCTTGGACACCATTGCATTGTTGGATTATCGGTCCTACGCCCCAGGAAATGGCGGGGTTGAAGATCCTAAGTGAGTATTGGTCACCTCACAAAGTGAGAGGAAAACAAAGGCTTAGAGAGTGGGTTGGAGGGGGGTAGCAGTGGGATGTGGGAGTAAGGGGGGGCTTTAAGTAAATCAACCATAGTATGTTCACTTAGTTCTGATCACTTTACATGTATTTGTTTACCTGCAATAGGTTATATGAACCTATTTCAATGCATGAAAATGTTTCAAGTATGGTAAGGTTAGCCTGACTGGTTACCCTCTTTAATGCTTTACTGACCTAGTGCATACATTCCTTACGAGAGACCTCCTATCCCAGCTCTCCTGACAGATGCTTCTGCCTTTAAAAGTGCATATTAGTGACAAACTCAATATTATTCAATCCGCAAAGCAAACATTTAGAAAAACTAGCAAAGCTTCACCAGTTAAATGACATATAGTGCTGGATTTTGTTTAAGGGAAGATAAATTATACATGAATAAGAACAGTACTTATAAGAAGCCTTATGTGAAAGTAAGCATTGCCAAAATATGTTTTGTAATATGCGCTGCCTCAAATGAATGTAATCACAGAAGGCTATGCAGTCCTTAACACATTTGCTTGGAATAACCGTCCTCATTGTTGGAAGGCAAGGTATTAAACACAGCCAGCAATAGCAACAGTGCCACCTAGAGGCACAACACACTGTACTACATTAGATAGAAGCATTGAACTTGTTATTTCAGTCAAGAATGTATTTTACAGCTTTTATTACACTTTCAATTATTCAACAACTCCTTTCAATTCAAACCGCCCATCTATTCCATACTGATATTTTAGTTTATGGTGGACTCATCACTAGTTTCTTCTTTCTCTTAAGTGGCGAGCTCTTTGTGTGTACATTCCCATGTCTTCTGCTTTTAAAGGGGGATCCAACTCTGCCTGTTATCATTTTATATTGGATTATGAAGAATGCAACAGAAGGACTGAGAACACCCAATTGTGGCTGGAAACACACAACATTCCAATGCGGGCAGGAACAGACTTCTAAGATCTCGGTACTGGAGTTCTTGACACAGCACATGGACTCCACCTATAAGTAAAATATCTCTTCTGGGTGGGCTAAACCCTTAGGGCTTGTTCGCACGATCTCCGGATTCTGTCCAGACCAGAACAGTTAGGTCCTGCACTAAAAACTCATCACAATGTATCCCTATGTGTTTTCTGGGCTCCAGTTCACACCAGCGCAGAGCTTTCCGTTCCGGACCAGGAAAAATGTGACATGCAGTATTTTTTCTGTCCGGAACTAGCAGAAACGCGTAAGAATGTGTCAAAAATGCGCCGGAAACGCACTGCAGCTAACTGGAAAAAAAGTGTATTCTTGCTCCACATACACAAAGGGAAGTACTCGTAAGGAGAGGCCAGAAGTGACCTCAGAGCAAGAATCTGCATACTAACAGCCCCCCCAAAACAAAAACTGGATGCTGTGTGTGCTAGGAAATGTTTTGCTGTTTTACTGTTTGAAGCCCTTACTTGTGCACCTTGCTATAAAGCTGGTAACGCATTGATGAGTGCGTTTACCATTTTTTTTGCTTGACTTATTTGGTGCAGTGACGCATGGGGGGGTCTCAGCTGCCGTTGTGATGTGCAGGGTCCCTTGTGCGTACCTGTGCTTTTAAGGGGGGTTGGGCTTCCTCCTGACAGACCTGCACCCAATTTAATCTTCTGCCCCATGTGCTCCAAGATGGAGACTCTCATAGTTTAGAGTTAGGACCGCACTATATGGAGGGGCCTTGACGTGGCTGTGCGGCTTTCACATTTTCTGCAGAAGACGTGTATCTAAACCTCCTGCTTTTAACCTTAGCGGTGAGACAAGTTTTTTTGCATGCTGACTGGTGAGTGTGCCTGGAAACTTTTTGCTGTTTTACAGGACGCAGTAAAAACGCATAAAAAACGCGCTGCACGCATTGCACCACGTCTGCAGATCTGCTCCAGATCTGGACCAGAAAATGGTGTGAACAAGCCCTTAATACTCTACAGTGCATTTTCTAAGGAAAGCTAGTGTGAATGCCAACATGGCCACAGACCTTACCAACCCTCTGATGAATCTGCAGGAAATGTATAGGTTGGAGTGGGATCGAATTTTGATTGTATGCAATCTTTGGTGCTAAAATCCAATAAATCCTTAAAGTGAAACTCCTGCCAATTTTCATTTGTGGATAGAGTGTGAGGCTCTTTGGGAGATTTCCTTCTCATCTTTAAACTCAGTTACAACATTGTAACTGGAAAACAAAGTGAGGAGGAAGTGAGATCACCTTTATTAGTAGTGTGGGAGAAGGTTATGCCCTTCATCAGGTTTCTATTTCTGCCTGTGTCCCCTGTTGGAGATCAGCCGTCACAATGATCACCGGGACAGGAGAGCTCATCAACAAGGACACTAAAAGCAATAAAAACTGACATAGGAACTATCTTTTAACTGATTTCTCCAAAGCAAATAAAGCTTTGACAAGAGTTAGGCTGGCCATGCACATACGGATTTTCTCTTGTCAGAGACTGATCTTTCATCACTAGCAATTTGTTCAAAGTTTAGAACCGTCCCACCTGTAGTGGTCGGACATTGCTGGAAATATTTCTCTGATTCTATATCTAATGGCCGTAGAGCACATTCCCATGATGATCTTTACCCTTTCCTCCCATTGTACGCTCTTAGGATACACTAGATGTTCATACTGAGGTTGCATTGATTTCTACTGTCCTATGACATTGGTACATAATGTGACAATTCTTTCTGTATCCTGAATTTTCTGTTCAACTTTAATAAAAACATTGATGTAAAACCGGTCCACAACAATTGCTAGAAACACTCTGCCCTGCGTCATGGCTTACAGAAATTTTCTAGCACACTCAGGCCTCTTCATACATCAGCGCTTTATGCATGCATGCATTTTTTCCAGGGAGGAGTGTATTATACATGCAGGTCCACACAATAAAACACAGCTACAAAGCATATGTAGTATGTATTCCATGTGTTTGCATGTGGTAGCATTCATCCCTGCATATTTTCTTTAAAATGCAGTAAAACCTCAAGCAAGCACTATGCCATTGAAAATGATGGTACTATACCTTCCATGTGCTTTAAGTGTAGCTGAAGTACAGAGGTGGGAAAAGGGTCTCGGTGGAGGGGGTTTTTATTTCTGTCTTTCTTCACTGGAGAAATTCCCCTCTCTCTGTTCTAGTGACCATTGTACAGAATGTATTGAAGGGCAATTTACCCCACAGGTAACAGACAGCCAAACCCCCTCCCCCTCCCCCACGCCAGGAAAAAAAACCTGACAGGACTCTTAACTATTCTCTATCTTAGGGGTTTGCAACCTTGGCACTCCAGCTGTGGTGAAACTACAAATCCCATGATGCCTCTGGGAGTCATGCCTATGGGCATCAGAGTCTTGCAATGCCTCATGGGATTTATAGTTTTACCGCAGTTGGAGTGCTGAGGTTGCCTACCGCTACTCTACCATTATTATCCAAAGCAAAAAAAAAGTTTGGGCTTTTCATAAACTTTGCATAAAAAAGATTATTATTTTATTTTTTGGATCCAAGTAAAACACCGTTCTATTTCATCAGTTAAAGGCATGACATCTTTGTGTGCTGCTTAACAGCTGCAGAAAAGATTGGCAGAACTTGGATCATTAATAGAGAAAACAATCAATCAACCTGACCCATGTATGGCCAGCTTAAAGGGACACAACTGTTTAACTGCAATTAGAAAGCAATCTATATCTTGCCCCCTGAATAAGGCATCCCTTTCCAATTGCCTATATGTTATGAGAGAGTCTTGATCCTCAGTGCTCATATGCCAGAAGATACAGCTGCTCTATCCAATATGTCTAAATGAAAGACTTCTGAATAGAAAAGCCTAAGCTTTTCACATCTGAACTGTGTATGAGACATCAGTTGTCTTTGTATAATGAATTCATACACAAATCCCAGCTGTTTAATACCTGACTGGATTTAGATCAGCTATGGGAGTCATTTCTGGGGTGCTTATTGGTTGATTAGACCCAAAAGCACCTAATCTGCTACAATAATTAGTGCCTATAGGGGTACATTTACAAAGGCTGTTTCCAACCAATGTTTGCAAACTGGATCAGTGGAAGGCATATAGCACTTTCCTTGGAGATGGACAATCTGCAGCATAGAAAAATATTCTGTAACAAATCTATAAAATACAGATTATATCTGAAAAATATAAAAAGTGCATTATTTTGTCTTGTTCTCAGGTCACAGCACAAACACAGTGATGCCCCGTGGGGTCTGATTATGGAGGTTCAGCTTTACAAAGGAGACCTCTGGCTGATGACAACTAACATGATACACTCTGAGGCCCGGGCTGACCACAAGTGACAGGGCACTTTGCAGAGCTAGACTTAGTACTATAAAGTACCCTTCATGTCCCTACATTCTAACAGTCAGTATGCTTACCAGTGATAGACGTTTCTCCAAATATCAACCCTTTAGGTCACACATTTTAAAAAAGTGTGTGGCATAAGGAAATGATAGGCGGATACTAATACACACACAACATACATGTGTCAGCCTCTAGCACAGCTCACATTAATCTGCCCAGCTAAAAGCATTTCTTTCAATTTTCACCAACATATTACTTTAGATACAACAGAGCTATACACTGCACAATTATTCACAATGTTCAACACATATTTATACATTAACCTACACACATTTCCAAGTGAATACTGCTCTGCATAGATATAGTTACTCTTTATAGATACAAAGCTTTGAGCAAATGTATACTGCACTCTACTGATACGCATACGCAGATGCCATTGTACATACAGTATGTCTGAAAAGCTTTAAGTTAAAAGACATCAATTAAAAAGTTTTAAAGCGCTTAAAAATGATTTGCGTTGCAAATTCTGTACAACTCTATTTTGAATGACGTACGACTGCTGGACGTGCAGGTGGCGGATGTAGGTCATCCGTATAATGGTTTAGCTCACTAGATAACTAGCGATAAAAGCCGGCAAAGCCAGATTTCTCTATCAATATCCTCCCTTTGAGAACTAGAGCTCCAAATTCATGTTCGGTACTGTAAAAATCGTTTTTACATTAACACAATCGTCTTCTCCCTAGAAATTCGGCAAATATGCTGCTGCCAAATAGACTCTTAAGATTTCCTTGGACACAGCTTTATCACATGTAAGAGGAGCTTATTTCTAAAGCCAAAACAAATACCCAGTGATGCATTTTTTGCTGATTTGAACCCATCAGCACTTTGATTTATAAAAGCTAAAATGACAGTTTAGTTTCGCTTTTTCATTCTTTACCATCGTATGAAATCCAAAATGTTGTTTTCATTGATTCTGTGGATTTTGCAGCATTTATAAAGTGGTGAAATTGGAAACTGGCAAAAAGAAACAGAAATCATAGAGAATAAGCACACCGCTCTAAAGTGGTGTATTTGAGTATTTTAATGCATGCCTATCCCTTTGTAAGCTATGAATGGTTTTCTTCTACTATGCCAGTGTTGATCTATCTTGCTGTATTTGTCCAATTCAGTTTGCTGCTTTGGAGTTGTTTTTTTTGCTGGCCTTTTTTTATAAATACCTGAAGTACAGTGAATTAAGAAGCCGGAAAGCTTCCTAAATTTGCAATTTCTTCATAAACAGGCCCCCCGGGGATACCACTGTAGAAGGCATGCTGTTTACTGAAGAGGCATGCTATTGGCAGTAAGTATAGAAAGGAGGTAAGGAATTACATTTTAGCTAAGAGTTAATATTCCAGTCCATTTAACATCCTATATATTTACAATGTAATAAGAAAGTCTAAATTGAACATACACGCCACTGCAGCAAATTGTAACATTGGCGCTGCCACATATGCTGGTGTAGACAGCCCCAATAAAGCTGGGGATCAAGGTAAAACCTTATTCTGCTCTTCCCTAAAGGTGCACATTAAAGCTGGGAGGGAAGACTGACAATTCACTGATACTGAATAATGGTTAGTGTCTAATATGACTTTTTTATGTATATTTCAATACATATAGTGGACTGCATAAGCTGCTTCCTAGAAGAACCCATGCCTGTGTATGATCACTGTATCACTCACACATACACAAACCCATAACTACTTCAAATACATTTTGTTGAGCATTCATTTTAGAAGTGACAATCCATTTGGAGAAAGGCACCCTTCCCTTGGTCCTCCATGTGCAGAAAATAGCATGGCCTGTAGTGTAAGTAAATCGAGCGAAAACCTTAAGAATTTGCTGGTCTGTGATTCTGGGGAGGTGCTCTAGATTTAGGAGAGCGGGCTGTGGTTGTGGCTGTTGTTGATGATGAAGAGGAAGAAGAAGAGGATGACCCACTGCGTGTGTCACCTCCAGTGCTGCACTGCTTCAGCTTCCGTCTTTTAGCCAGTGGGGCATTTTCCACGCTCTTTAAAAATACCCCTTCACGTTTTCCAAGTTTAAATGCCTGCAAGCATGAAATTAAATCCATAAGTGTCCCAAACATTTGACCTCTACACAAAGAAAATTTTAAAAGACTATTTTACAGAGGTGTGGCACAGAACAACGCACAGCCATAGTACCCATAGTAATCAGATTTTGCATTGGTTTCTGCACTTTATTGTTTTATTATAAAAGCTGATTGCTTTATATCTTTCATGACTAGATGTCATTGAAACCTAAATCCCCAGGCTAAATTAGCAGCATCAGTATGCATCAGTTAACTTGACAATAACTCTATACTAATTTGCCTATATAAATTTGCTTGTTTAGCCCTCATTCACACCTAACAAGTAGGTGTAATTAGGAATTGCTGCAGCAGAAAATTGCGATTTCTTGCAGCAGTAATCCCTGATCTGCCATTTACAAGCAACAGCTCAGCTGTCACCCGTTCAAGTTAATGATCGAGTGACAGCGGCTTCATTTGAAAGCAGCAGAGTGCTGGCACACTGCATGTAATCGTATGTGATACCATTACAAGCGGTTAGGAATCAATCACTATCCCTGGACGCATGATCAATTACATGCGGCGTGTCAGTGTTCTGCCCCTTTTAAATGCAGCAGCTGTCACCCAATCATTAACTTGAATGGGTGACAGCTGCAACTTTGGAATTCCTGCTGCAGAAAATCGCAAGTTCCTGCTGCAGGAATTCCTAATCAAATCTGTGAATGAGAGCTTACTGTAAATATTTCACCTTAAAGCGTACCTTTCCCCCCCAAAACAGTAAAAGCAGAGATGCATGCAACTCTGCATGCTCAGTAATAAAACACTGTGTACTCTTTTGTCAAAATCCCATTTAATTTAGGGAGCTCTCATAGCTAAACTACAAAAGATTTCAAGATCTTGAGAATAAGTTTGTACATTCAGTTTGTGATTGTTTATACATTGTCATGGCTTCAGCAACAAGAGGGTCGGGGGGGGCGTAATGACTCTGACAACCATGACAACAGTTAAGCAAAAATAAACCGCGCCAGACTTCATAAAGCACTTGTACGAGATCTGGCATGTTTTTCAGCATGGGGTTGATGGAACAACAGAGTTTTAAAAAAATTGGACATAAATGGGGCAAATAACCATTCGAAACTCTATGCTTTCCTAGACAAAGTGTGTGTATTTGTGTGTGTGTTTCTTGAGCCTGTCAACTGCTTATGGGTATGTGCCTCTTTCTGTGCAAATGACAATGACAGATGACCTGGCAAATGTATTCTGTAAACAAACCGATGTGATTACTATGATTGGCTGTCATAGTGATCACATGATTAGGAAGCATTCTGATTGTTATTGTGAGACCAGTGCTTTCACCGACGGTGTTTTCTTAGAACGAGGTGCCCATACAGAAGTTATGTTTGAAAAAAACAACTATTTTCACATACATAGATAGCCACATGACACAGACTATACACTGATTGGCCAGATTATTATCACCATCCCATCAGTACTTCGTTGGGCCACCAGATGACTCCACGAGATGACTTCGTTGGGCCGCCTCGTGACTCCACGAGATGTTGAAAGGTGATGCAAGGAATCTGACACTGCACTGTTGCCCTTCTGTTGTCTTGTACCAGTCTTGCCACTCTCCGTTCTGCCCTAACATTGACTAGTCGCTGGCGGCCACAATTCGCACGTTCAGACCCAGATTTTCGACTGACAGTCCAGTCTTTAAACACTTTAACAACAGCTGCTCTTGAACATTTAACGAATTCTGCTGTTTTGCGGATACTCGCTTCATGGCTCTGAGCGCCAACAATCATCCCACGTTCAAAGGCTGTTAAATCGCGTTGTTTACCCATATCTTCTACTGTCATGGTAAACAACCTGCTTCCCTATTTATAATGGTCTGGCCCTCTAGCAACTTAAGGGTGAAATTATAGCTAATTATAGCTAATTTGCCTACAAACGTCAGGTGGTCATAATAATCTGGCCACTCAGTGTATAGTGTAATGTTTATTTATGCCTACTATTCATGGACAAGTTCTTGCCTTTTTATTCACTGTTTAGCAAATGTTACTGTCATGACTTTTTTTATCCATCAAGTCATTGACACCAAGCACAGGGGCAGCCAATCACAGAAAAAGCACTCCTGGGAGAGTCCTTTATTTGATGTCTAAGGAGAGTGGATCTGTGCTTGAAAATTAAAAAAATATTTAGATGTACTAACCATGATGGTGGCATTAACGCATGTCTTGGTGGCCATTCCACTGGATTCCAGGACATCAGGTGTCATGAGGGGTGTTGAGGACAGTGGACGACCACCGCACAGCCACTCACTTTCCCTGAGTTCACTAAGATTCAGCCGGAAAGAGGGATCTACAGTAAGCAACCCTGAAAAGGAAAGTAGTAAGTCAAGCAAGTTTGTTGTTATATAGCATCCCCTGTTGAAGGACCAGTTTGAATAGTTGGCACCAAGGTTACTTTGAGGGAACAGCTCAGAACTGTTTCCCCTAACAATAAACCTTGTTAAACTTTTAAGTTTCTCAACATGTGAAACTATTGAATCATACCCCAGTGGAAATGTGACTGTGCATCTAATTCTCCATTTGTAATGCAATGAAAAGGCATAATCAATTTAACAGTTACCTCCAGTGCTCTACAGATGAGATTTATCAGCTCAATAATCATTCTAATCATCCCCACCCTCTTATTGTAAGGATGACTTTCTGTCAGCACAAAGTGGGCATTGCACTGCAGTGTTTGTTAAGCCTAATGAATGGTGGGTGTTGTTGGTTTTACAGCATATGTTATGAAAGTATCACAGGGTTTATAGGTAGGGAAACAATTTTCAAGATGAAAATACTGCTGGCTCCACTTGCTATATGTGGTGGACATGCCTATTAGTTCAGGCTAGGAAAGCAAAGTGCAATACATATCGCTACCAAGGGGAGAATATTTACATTTGTATGTGTAATGGGTTTTGAATTGGAAAAAAAAGGAGCAAGCATATAAAAAGTAACAGTTAACATGTATTTAAAACTTTAATCTCCTCCTTTTCAGAAGCACATATTCAATTTTTCTTCTTCACTCTGTTCAGGTGCTGGGAATGAATAAAATTACCAGTAGTTCTAGGTATGAAGGAGTATGGTGGTTCATGATTGGGAGAATCCTGTGAAAGCTCTGACTGGAGTGACTTGGACCTTTTCCCTGGTGGCTGAAATTAGTTGAGGGTAAAGTAAGTATCTGCTGCTAAGGAGGGGGGCATTGAATTATAGCAATTGCTTTGCCCAAGGGTTTAATTAAAGGTATACATTATATGGTTGAATTGTAAAATGTAAAAGCACATATTCACAAAAAAAATAATTCAAAGTAAGTGTTTACTGGAATGAAATTATAGTTCAAGCTTAGGAAAGCACCCCATACCTTTAACAAGCTCCTTGGCTTCATCGCTCACATGTTCCCAGCTTTCACCCTGCATTACAAAGTCTCCCTCCTTGATCTTGTTAATGATATCAGCAGCACGGCTTTGAGGAGAGCAACTCCTTGCACCTTGGAAGGGAACCTGCCCACACAGCATTGTATACTGCAGAATGGAGAAAGTGAGAATGAGGCATAACATGGTTATTGCATTGTGCTTTTGTAATTTAGGCTTAAGGAAGGCTTAAAGGAAACTTGTAGTGAGAGAAATCTGAACACTGACTTGGTTCCTATTTTTTATTTGGCTTGCTAATTTGGCATCATACTGATCCAAATGGTTTTAACAGTTTCTGACTTGCATACAAACAACATGTAGGCAGATCAGAACTTTTGACTTTGTTTGCTGCATGCTTTTTCCAGATTAGTAATGAAAAGTACAAAAAGTCTGGATATTTATATCATGCATCCAAAGCATGAGTCCGGCTAACCTTCCTTAGTTCAAGCACACTTAATGCATATAACAGTAAAATGGGTTGTAATTTGCTACCAAACTGACCCCAATTCCTATGGAGCAGTTTATCAACATATCAATTATCCTTATATATAATACTGAGTAAAAAATAAATAAATCGCTGTATGAACAAAAAAGAGCCTTCTGAATCCTCATAACATCCCTTGCACCCCTTTACCCATACAATTTTCTTGCTGAATTTGGCCACATATGTACAAAAGTGGGAAACAAAGCAAGTAAAAAGTTATCACAATTAGAAAATAATGAGTCTTAGTGCTGCCCTTGTTCAAACTGTTGCCCTAAGCACTGGCCCATGAGTGTCCTTGCCTCAAGTAGTATACATACTGTATCTCACTGGGGAGAGTTTGAAGTATGTAAAAACATAGAACAACAAGATAGGCAATCAATTCCATTCACAAAGTGGATTGTTCCACTGACCCATTTAGGTTGGCTATAAAAGGCGTAGCCTGGGCTGAATACAAATGCCTGGTTAAATTATTACATGGGTCCTCTAGAGCAGTGCTTCTTAAAGTGTGGGTCGCGACCCCATATGGGGTCCCGCAAGTGAACAGGGGGGGGGCGATCCCAGTCCCCGGCCAGGACTGCCATCAGGG